>NC_058130.1:133465553-133607466 GCF_016433145.1 Gracilinanus agilis | reverse complement strand
AGGGAGATGGAAGTTGGGGGTAAGGATAGACTAATTGGGGGCGGGGCCAGGGAGGAGAGGAGGAGACATAGTAGGATGGGTGGGGTTGGTCAGGGAAAGGAGGGCAGGGAAAGGAATGGCCAAGAGAGTGAGGAGAAGGATGGCTTGGGTAGTAATAGGGAAGGTAGGCGGGGAATGGGCAACAGGGAGGAAGAACCTCTTTAAGGTAAGGGTAGCGGGACTGCGAGTCAGAAGTAAGCTAGGGTAGAGAGATGGATTGGGAAGAAAGGATTTGGGAGGTGTGGGGGATGGGTGGGGTCTGGCAGGGGGAGGGGTCCAAGGGGTAGGAGGAGAAACTTTCTCAGGGTCCAGGTGGGAGGATGGCCATTTTTAAAATCTTTTAAGACCTTGAAGTCAAAGGAACCATATTTTGGCCAACTAAAGGACTTATCTGTCCAGGCTTTACAAAGTTTTTTAACTTCCTTCTTTGTCATCCAAGCCACCTTAGGAAACCCTTGGTCATTCCAACTACATAGTATCTTATGTAATAGAGAAACCTCCAGTACTTTACTGGGTTTTTTTTAAACATTTATTAATATTCATTTTTAACCTGTTTACATGCTTCATATCCCTACTTTCCCCTTCACCCCCTGCATTCCCCCCACCTATGGCCGACGCACATTTCCACTGGTTGTAATATGTGTCCTTGTTTAGGGCCTATTTTCATATTATTGTTAGTTGCACTGGAGTGGTAGTTTCGAGTCCACATCCCCAATCATGTCCTCCTCAGGCCCTGCATTCAAGCAATTGTTTATCTTCTATGTTTCCTCTCCTGCAGATCTTCCTCTGAATGTGGGTAGCATTTCTCACCATAAATCCCTTATAGCTGTCTTGTGTCATTGCATTGCTGCCGGTACAGAAGTTCATTACATTTGGTTTTACCACAGTATATCAGTCTCTGTGTACAATGTTCTTCTGGCTCTGCTCCTTTCGCTCTGCATCAGTTCCTGGAGGTCTCTCCAGTTCACCTGGAACTCCTCCAGTTTATTATTCCTTTTAGCACAATAGTATTCCATCACCAGCATATACCACAATTTGTTCAGCCATTCCCCAATTGAAGGGCAAACCCTCCTTTTCCAGTTCTTTGCCACTACAAAAAGCGCAGCTATAAATATTTTCATACAAGTCTGTTTATCTATGATCTCTTTGGGGTACAAACCCAACAATGGTATGGATGGATCAAAGGGCAGGCATTCTTTTATAGCCCTTTGAGCATACTTCCAAATTGCAAGCCAGAATGGTTGGATCAGTTCACAACTCCACCAGCAATGCATTAATATCCCAGTTTTGCCACATCCCCTCCAGCATTCATTACTCTCCCCTTCTTTCATTTTAGCCAATCTGGTAGGTGTGAGGTGGTACCTCAGTTGTTTAGATTTGCATTTCTCTAATTATTAGATATTTAGAACACTTTCTCATGTGCTTATTGATACTTTTGATTTCTTTACCTGAAAATTGCCTATTCATGTCTCTTGCCCATTTTTTCAATTGGGGAATGGCTTGATTTTTTATACAATTGATTTAACTCCTTGTATATTTGAGTAATTAGACCCCTGTCAGAGTTTTTTGTTATAAAGATTTTTTCCCAATTTGTTGTTTCCCTTCTGATTTTGACTACATTGTTTTTGTTTGTACAAAAGCTTTTTAGCTTGATATAATCAAAACCATTTAATTTACATTTTGTAATTTTCTCTAACTCTTGCTTGGTTTTAAAATCTTTCCTTTCCCAGAGATCTGATAGGTATACTGTTTTGTGTTCACTTAACTTATTTATAGTTTCCCTCTTTATATTCAGGTCATTCACCCATTCTGAATTTATCTTGGTGTAGGGTGTGAGATGTTGATCTAAACCTAATCTTTCCCATATTGTTTTCCATATTTCCCAGCAGTTTTTGTCAAATAGTGGATTCATGTCCCAAAAGTTGGGCTCTTTGGGTTTATCATACACTATCTTGCTGACATCATTAACCCCAAGTCTATTCCACTGATCCTCCCTTCTATCTCTTAGCCAGTACCATATTGTTTTGATGACTGCTGCTTTATATTATAGTTTAATATCTGGTACTGCTAGGCCCCCTTCCTTCACATTTTTTTCAATATTTCCTTTGATATTCTTGATCTTTTGTTATTCCAAATGAAATTTGTTATAGTTTTTCCTAATTCAGTAAAGAAGTTTTTTGGTAATTTGATAGGTATGGCACTAAATAGGTAAATTAATTTGGGTAGAATGTTCATTTTTATTATGTTAGCTCATCCTACCCATGAACAATTAATGGCTTTCCAATTGTTGAGATCCAATTTTATTTGTTTGGAAAGTGTTTTGTAGTTATTTTCGTATAATAGCTGTGTTTGTTTTGTTAGATAGATTCCCAAGTATTTTATATTGTCTAGGGTGATTTTAAATGGTGTTTCTCTTTCTACCTCTTGCTGCTCTAATGTGTTGGAAATGTATAGAAATGCTGATGATTTATGTGCATTTATTTTGTATCCTGCAACTTTGCTAAAGTTGTTGATTATTTCTACTAGCCTCTTAGTTGATTCTCTAGGATTTTTTAAGTATACCATCATATCATCTGCAAAGAGTGATAGCTTAGTCTCCTCATTGCCTATTTTGATACCTTCAATTTCTTTTTCTTCTCTAATTGCTATTGCTAGTGTTTCTAGTACTATGTTGAATAATAGAGGTGATAATGGGCATCCTTGTTTTACTCCTGATCTTATTGGGAAGGCTTCTACTTTATCCCCATTGCATATAATGATTGTTGATGGTTTTAGGTAGGAAGGGTCCTTCTATTCCTATACTTTTCAATGTTTTCAATAGGAATGGATGCTGTATTTTGTCAAAGGCTTTTTCAGCATCTATTGAGATAATCATGTGATTTTTGTTTGTTAGACTGTTGATATGGTCAATTATTTGGATGGTTTTCCTAATGTTTCCATCCTTGCATTCCTGGTATAAATCCCACCTGATTATGGTGGATGATTTTCTTAATTACTTGCTGGAGTCTCTTTGCTAATATTCTATTTAAGATTTTTGCATCTATGTTCATTAGGGAGATTGGTCTATAGTTTTCTTTCTCTGTTTTTGGTCTACCTGGCTTTGGGATCAGTACCATATTTGTGTCATAAAAGGAATTTGGTAGGACTCCTTCTTTGCTTATCATATCAAATAGTTTGTATAGTATTGGGATTAGTTGCTCTTTGAATGTCTGATAGAATTCACTTGTGAATCCATCAGGTCCTGGTGATTTTTTCTTAGGGAGTTCTTTGATGGCTTGTTCAATTTCTATTTCTGATATGGGATTATTTAGGTATTCTATTTCTTCTGCTGTTAATCTAGGCAATTTATATTTTTGTAAATATTCATCCATATCTCCTAAATTGTTGTATTTGTTGCCATATAATTGGGCGAAATAGTTCTTAATGATTGCCTTAATTTCCCCTTCATTAGAGGTGAGGTCTCCCTTTTGATCTTTAATACTGTCAATTTGGTTTTCTTCTTTCCTTTTTTTTTATTAGATTGACCAGTACTTTGTCTATTTTATCTGTTTTTTCAAAATACCAGCTTCTAGTCTTATTTATTAATTCAATAGTTCTTTACTTTTGATTTTATTAATTTCTCCCTTAATTTTTAGTATTTCTAATTTAGTTTTCATCTGGGGATTTTTAATTTGCTCACTTTCTAGTTTTTTGAGTTGCATGCCCAATTCATTAATCTCTGCCCTCCTTAATTTGTTAATATATGCTCTCAAGGATATAAATTTCCCCCTGAGTACTGCCTTGGGCTGCATCCCACAGAGTTTGGTAGGATGTCTCATCATTGTCATTCTCTTCAATGAAATTATTGATTGTTTCTATGATTTCTTCTTTGACAAATTGGTTTTGGAGAATCATATTGTTTAATTTCTAATTGGTTTTTGATGTCCAGGTGCCCTTACTAATTATTATTTTCATTGCATTATGATCTGAGAAGGTTACATTTATTATATCTGCTCTTTTGTATTTGTTTGCAATGATTCTAAGCCCTATTACATGGTCAATCTTTGTAAATGTACCATGTGCAGCTGAAGAGAAGGTATATTCCTTTTTGTCCCTATTTATTTTTCTCCACATATCAATTAAATGTAATTTTTCTAGGACTTCATTCACCTCTCTTACCTCTTTCTTATTTATTTTTTGGTTTGATTTATCTAGATCTGAAAGAGGAATATTTAGATCTCCCACTATTATGGTTTTACTATCTATTTCCTTCTTGTGCTCTGCCAGTTTCTCCTTTATGAATTTGGATGCTATACCACTTGGTGCATATATATTGAGCAGTGTTATTTCCTCATTGTTTATACTGCCTTTAATCAGGATGTAATGACCTTCCCTGTCTTTTTTAATCCTATCTATTTTTACTTTGGCTTTGTCAGAGATCATAATAGCCAGTCCTGCCTTCTTTTTCTCATTTGATGCCCAAAAGATTTTGCTCATACCCTTAACCTTGAACTCGTGTATGTCTACCCGCCTCATATGTGTTTCTTGTAGACAACATATGGCAGGATTTTGGTTTCTGATCCACTTTTCTATTTGCTTCTGTTTTATGAGCGAGTTCATCCCGTTCACATTCAGAGTTACAGTTGTTAATTGTGCATTCACTGACATTTTTGTATCCTCCCCTAGACCCACCCCTTCTTCTTACACTATTTCCTTTTAAACCAGTGGTTTGCTTTGAGCCGGTATCCCTTATCCCCTCCCTTGATTGACTTCCCTTTCTGTCCCCTCCCTTGTTATTCCCCTCTTTTTGTTTTTTAAAGGACCTAATGAATTCCCTCCCCCTTCTTCTCCCCTTCCTTTTTTGACCTCCCCATTCCCCTGCTCCCTTTGGTTTGTCCCTTCTGACTTTCTCAGTAGGGTTAGATAGAGTTTTTTTATCCGAATGGATAATAAAGCTACTCTTCCCTCTCCGGGTTTATTACACTGAGAGTAAGGTTTGATTATGCTCTCTTCCTCTCCTTCTTATGGTAGTATTTATCCTCTCCCCTTCCCATGCCCTCTTTGTGTGTAATAGAATATCCTATTTTTGTTATTTACTCAGATTTTTCTTGGTGTCCCCTACTATTCCCCCCCTCTTTCCCACCCCCCATGTCATCTTAGACCATTTAATATCCTGTCCTCTCCCTATGAATTATTCTTCTGGTTGCTATAATAGTGAATATTATAACAGTGAATAGAGTTCACTACAGAGAATTATACATAGCATTTCTCCACCTAGTAATACAGATAATTAGATCATATTTATGCCCTTAAAGAGTCAAGTTTAAAAGATTATGAGCTTTCTTTCTTTTCCCTCTGTTTCTTATTTACCTTTTCATGTTTGTCTTGATTTTTGTGGTTGGGTATCAAACTTTCCATTTAGTCCTGGTCTCTTTTGTGCAAAAACTTGGAAATCTTCCATTTTGTTGAATGCCCATACTTTCCCCTGGAAGTATATAGTCAGTTTCGATGGGTAGTTGATTCGTGGCTGAAGGCCTAGCTCTCTTGCCTTTCTGAATATTGTATTCTAAGCCTTGCGGTCTTTTAGCATGGAGGCTGCCAGATCCTATGTGATCCTTATTGGTGCTCCTTGATATTTGAATTGTCTCTTTCTGGCTTCTTGTAAGATTTTTTCTTTTACTTGAAAGCTCTTCAGTTTTGCTATTATATTCTTGGGTGTTGACTTTTCTGGGTCCAGTGTTGAAGGTGATCTATGGATCCTTTCAATGTCTATATAGCCCTCTTGTTGTAGAACTTCAGGGCAATTTTGCTGAATAATTTCTTTAAATATGGAGTCCAAGTTTCTATTAATTTCTGCCTTTTCTGGAAGACCAATGATTCTCAAATTGTCTCTTCTAGACCGGTTTTCTTGGTCTGTCACTTTCTTATTGAGATATTTCATGTTTCCTTCTATTTTATCAGACTTTTGACTTTGTTTTATTTGTTCTTTTTGTCTTGAGAGATCATTGGTTTCTAATTGTTCGATTCTAGCCTTTAAGGACTGGTTTTTGGCTATAATCTTTTGGTTTTCGGCTATAATCTTTTGGTTTTCCTTTTTAGTCTGGTCATTTCTGGTCTTCAGGTGACTTGCCTCACTTTCCAATTGTGAAATTCTGCCTTTTAAACTGTTATTTTCTTGCCAGATTTCTTCCATCTTCCTCAACATTTCATTTTTGAACTCTTCAATAGCTTTGTGACCAGCTTTTATTTTTTGGGGGAGGTTTGGATTTTTGTTTTCCCTCCTCTGTTGTCTGGATTTTCTCTGTGTAGAAGTTGTCGAGTGTTCCAGAGTTTCTCTTGGTAATCTTTTTCTTCTGGGCTTCTTTATTGCTTGCCATTGTTAGCCCCGCCCCTTTTCAGTTTTGTCTTCACACTCAGGGTCTGCTTGTGCTTTCTAAGCTTCCGATGGCTCCGGTCTTCTTGTCCTCGGGGTCAGGCCTCCTGGTAGTCCCTGGTCTGCCCCTCTGCTGGAGGCTCCTTCAGCAGTCTCGGGGGGCTTCTTCCACAGCCGCGCTCCAGTCTGCCCCGGGTCCTCACTGGATGTCCTAGCCTGTGCTGGAAATCTTTATTCCACCCGGGGCACTGCCTTCACTGACGCATATGCTCTGGGGAAAGTCTCTGCTTTAGGGTTCTTTATTCCACCCGGGGCAGAGCCTTCACCCGTGCAAGATGCTTGGGGGAAGTCCCTGTGTTAGAGATCTTTCTTCGCACAGGGGCAGAGCCTTCACAGCTTAGAAGCTGGGGAAAGTCCCTGCTTTAGGGATCTTTATTCCGCCCGGGGCAGAGCCTTCACCCGTGCAAGACGCTTGGGGGAAGTCCCTGCGTTAGGGATCTTTCTTCGCACAGGGGCAGAGCCTTCACCCCCGTAGACGCTGGGGAAAGTCCATGCGTCCCCCCAGCCACTTGGGGTCCCACGTCTGGCAGCTCATAGGTATAAGCCCTGGGGCTGCTAGTGATTTACTGGTTGCCCCACTCCTGTTTTCACTCTTGTGCATTGGCCTTGGCGCTGTGCGTGGTGTGTGTGTGTGGGGGGGGGTGGAGGGGCTTCTTCCTCTCGCGTTTTAGTGAGAGCTGTTTCACCCCTTTATAGTGTGGAAATGCCCCAATTCTGCGTACCTTCAATGCTGTGCCCTGTTGTGGGGTTCCTTCGTTCGTCTGGATTAGTTTTTATGTCCCCTTGAGGAGTCCTGTATGCATCGGTTAGGAGAGATCGAGCAGCTGCTCCTTACTCTGCTGCCATCTTAACCAGAAACGCTTAAATCACTTTACTGGTTTTAATCTGTTTATTTCCCATAATGGCTGGTCTTTAGACTCATTTGAATGGAAGGCAGGAAAAGCCTTGAGTTTTAGTAGTACCTTCTTCCTTCTCTCTTCCCTCAGGGGTAAAATCCAGCAGCCATGTGCTTCCAAATTTAGGGGGCTCAGGTGAGCTAGCTGACTTGCCCAGGATCATACAGCTAAAAAGTATCTGATGCCAAATTTGAACCTAGTACTCTCTCATCTGTAGTCCTGGCTCTCAATCCATTGAGCTGGCGAACTGTGGGGCTGCCCCTACTGGCTGCTGTGCTAGGTGGGATCAGGGTCTAGAAGGCCACGCCAGCTAACACCTCAGTCCCCACCATCACAGCCAGGAGCGTGGAAGCCCCCCCGGGTTAGTTTAGGGTTGGCTTGGAGCCAGGCAGGGTTTGGAGTAGATAGTGTGGATGGACTGCTTCGGTGTCGTGCTATGCTGCTCTTTGTGCAGGGGAAGCTAAGAGCCAGGTCAGCTCCAAGCTGGAAGTCTGTACCTGTAGCTTCCCATTGGGGGTGCTACACAGGGGAATCACCCATGGTCTGTTAGGTGTGTGTGTGTGGTGCAGGGAACCAGGGTACTGAGGAGGATTAGAAGTTCTTGCAGGATTCCAGAGCCACGTGGATTTTTAAGGCAGCTGTAGCCTAAACACATCCACACAAACCCCACGGCTTGGGCTCCTTTCTCCAACATCCCACCCTCATCTAAACTGAATGGGTGGGAGGGGGGCAGTTGGCGGGGTTCTTACCAGAGAAACTGGCACAGAATGGTCAAGCAGTGGCAGTTTTGGCAGGGGTAGTGGTGGGCGGTTTCGGGAGGGGCTGCAGCGGCTGCAATGGTTAAAAAACTAATGGGGAAAAAAATGGCTTTGCAGCAGTAAACCTGACCTATCCCTTACTCTAGTCTATACTAAGAGGCTTTCTTAAAAGAAAATTAAGAATTCTTTTTCCATAGTGGTTGCCATTCTGTCATATTTAAATTAATATTTCCAAGGTCTTATTTTCCTTAAAGTTTATTAATAATCACTTGTAATAAAAAAGCAGATATTTAGAGATTTAAGCCTAATCCAACCTAACTCTGACCACATGGTCCTCTGCATGGCTGGCTGACTCAGCCATGGTGCTCCACTGCTACCTCCAAGGGATCTTTTTTATTCACATTCATGGACACAGCACAGGCACACAAAATGGGATGAACCAGGTCAGTAATCCAGGAGGGGGAGGGAATGAAACTCCCTCTACACAGGATCAAGGCATATGATGGATCAATTTTGCATCAACTTCATGTGGGTATTTCCAGGATTCCATATTTATTGTGTTTTTATGGCAATTAGATATTACTATATCACAATTTAGTTAGCTATTATTCTCTGATAGTTGGACATATAAATTGTTTCTATATTATAAACAAAAACTGCTCTGAATACTTTGTACAAATAGAGTTATTTCTAAGTCCTAGAAATGGAATTAAACCAGATCAAAAGGTACTGACCAGTTTTGCGACATTTATTGCCATATTTCTCTCTAAAATGTTCATCCCATACCAGCATTTATGGCTAAGTTGATCAACTAGTGAAATCAGAGCAGGAGACTGGGGTATTCCTAACAACCGCTGGGGCCAATTTGACTACTCACTTAAACAGGAGCTGTAGAGATGACAGAAAGAAATAATATCCCCAAAGCCATATTAGGTGAACAAAGAGAGATGATACCTTCTCCTATAAGGAGCTTTGGGTATAACTTTTGAAACACGAGGATGAAAATAATATGATTATTCATCAGCCTGCAAAGTTTACTGAACTCTTCTGTTTCTGAAAAACCTATAATCCCCAGCTGGGTGTTTTGAAGGTTTAAAGGTAAACTGATACACAAAGTTCTACACATGTTCATTTCATTGGTAAGGCTAAAAGTTATCAATAAAATGGTTCTCTTGGCTCCTCTGTGGACCAAAAGATATGAAGTAAGGTTTACTTACCTTCATATAGTTTGAGAAGTACAAGAGAACAAAGAATAGGAAGCATCACTGATGGAAAACAATATTAATTGATAAAGTCTGAAGGATCACAGATAATGGAAAACAATATGATTGGATGGGAGTTTGCAAATTAGGGGTAGCAACAATTCCTCCTTTCATATTGTTATTATGAAAAGCTCATTGGTGGTGTCCACCAGTATGGTATGCTACTATCCTAGCAATTACAGGCCAGACTTTCTGGAAGGACAGCCAGTGTTACAGAGATAATAGATGCCATGGCCCACCTGTATCTTGAAATGCTTGTTATTGAGATAGCAGATCTCCCTTAATTGTACATGGGTACACAAGGCTCATTAGTAAGATAATAAATCTCCCTTAATTGTGCATGGGTAGTAAGTTGTATAGAGATAATGTGTTTCTTTGAATAAAGGTGATTTATGGGGTAATTTAGTTCTAAGAGGAATGCTGAACTTCTGAACTTAGAAGCATGACAGCCCAGGCAGTTAAAGAATAAAATAAATTACAAAAACAAATATTTGGTTTTCTCAAAGTTCTCCATTTACACAGGTACCCTTAAGCCCATCTCTTTAATGTATTTATTTTAAAGTAGATTTTTCTTCTTAATCTTTTTATGAGTAAATTTATTTTTACTGAATGTTAAAGTCCATTTCACTCTGTTCCAATCCTGAGTCTGAATCACCGAAGTGGCTTGAGCTAAGCTTAACCTAAGTATTTATTACTTGGCCAAAGAATGTGTCTTCAAATGTCCAGCCTCATGGAGATGATTTAGGGTGGTCATCCAAAAAGCAAACATAGTCTTTTGCTAAGGCCATCTTTTCTTTTAACATTTTTATTTATTTCATAAAATATTTCCCAATTAAATGTGAAAAAAATTTAACATTGATTTTTTAAAAATTTTGAGTTCCAAATTCTCTCCTATCCCTCACTGCTCCTTGAGAAGTTAAGCAATTGATATGAAGTAATTTAAAACCTATTTCTATACTAACCATGTTGTAAAAGAAAACAGACCCAAAACCCCAAGAAAAATAAAATTAAAAAATATGCTTCAGTCTGCATTTAGAATTCATTAATTCTCTCTTTGGAGATGAATGGAATTTCTCATCATGACTCCTTTGGAATTATCTTGGATCATTTACTTCATCAGAGTAGCTAAGTCTCTCACAGTTGATCATCCTTAGAATATTACTGTTACTATGTAATGTAAAATATTCTTCTAGTTCTGTTCACTTTGCTTTGCATTAGTTCATATAAGTCTTCCCAGCTTTTTCTGAAACCATCCTGCTTGTCATTTCTAAAAGCACTATAGTATTCCATTGCAATTGCCTAACACAATGCATCATGGTTCTTTAAAAAAAACACACAATGGGGGCAGCTGGGTAGCTCAGTGGATTGAGAGCCAGGCCCAGAGACGGGAGGTCCTAGGTTCAAATCCGGCCTCAGACACTTCCCAGCTGTGTGACCCTGGGCAAGTCACTTGACCCCCATTGCCTACCCTTACCACTAGTGCTTCCACCTATAAATCAAATACACAGAAGTTAAGGGTTTAAAAGAAAAAAAAACACACACACACACACACACAATTTATTTGTTTTTAAAAGCATTAATTATCTATCCCTCCTACTACCTTCCCTAACTGAATAATTAAAAATTCTCACAACAAACACACATAATATAGCAAAGCGAATCCCCATATTGACTATGTCCAAAAATATATCTTATTCTGGATTTTAGCTTATCACTTCTCTGGCAAGAGGTAAGTGGCATGATTCATTTTCAGTCCTCTGGATTTGTGATTTACCATTGCATTAATCAGTTCTAAAGTCTTTCGAAATTCTTTTTCTTTATAATGTTTTTCTGGAGAAGGAAATGACAAACTACTCCACTATTTTTACCAAGAAAACCCCAAATGAAGTCATGAAGAAGACACACCTGAAATAACTGAACAACAACATTGTTATATAAATTGTCCTCCTATGCACTTCATTCTGCAACAGTTCATAGAGGTTTTCTCAGTTTCCTCTGAAACCATCCATTTTCATTATTTCTTATGACACAATAACATTCTATTACATTCATATGCCATAATTTGGTTCTACCATTCTCCAATGATGGCTATTCCAATAGATTTCCAGGTTGAGGCTATTATAAATATTTTTGCATGTAAAGGACCTTTTCCTCTTTCTTTACTTTCTTTTGGATACATAGGTCAAGTCAAAGGATACGGACAATTTAGTAATTTTTGAAACTTAATTAAAATTGTCCATGATGGTTGGACCAAATCACAACTCCATTTACAATGCTTTAGAGTACTGTATGAGGGAGAATTATATATATTATATATATATATATATTAAGGTTTTAAGTTATGGCTGCCAGGAATCAATAATTCAGATTGATTCCATAATTAAAATAGACCCAAGTCCGGATCCAGTTTTAAGGTAGTTTATTTACAATTAGGTAGGTAGAAGGTAGGGAAATAGAGAGAGGGAGAAGCTAGCCCGGGCCTACCCAAGGGCCGGGCAGAGAGAGGATTGAAGGGCTAATTAAATTAGGCTACAAGTCACAAGGCCTTAGCAATTAGGGAGGCAAGAAGCCTACTTAAGGTAGAGAGTGTCTGGAAACGCCAAGGTAGGCCAAGGAAGTCAGCCTAACTTACCCACGTTACCATTTAGAGTAGAAGCTGCCTGAGGTCTCAGCCGAGATCCTTCAGCACCATGTTCAAAGCGGGAACTGCCCCAACAGGAAGTAACCAATATACTTAAAGAGATAGTGTCTTTCGTCACTTCCTGTGGGCCCACCTCTAATTCAAGTGGACAAATGACAGCCTCTACACTGATTTGGACTGCTCAAAGGGCAGACCCTTGTTCTTGATTTATTACTTATTGTCACATGTGGGTAACTCATCTCCCCTCCCCACTAAGGGAGGTGGGGATGACATTATCTCTGGTGGCTAGAATTTTAACTATGAATGGGCTTGAGCTAATTCTATTTACACAGTATCTATCTTCCCACAATCCTTCTAACATATGTCATTTTCTTTTTGTCATTTTTGGCAATCTGAGGAAAGTGAGTTGGAACCACAGAATTGCTTTAATTTGCATTTCCCTAATTTTTAGTCATTTAGAGTATTTTTTCATATGACTAAAATAGTTATAATTTCTTCCTTTGAAAACTCTCTGTTCAGAGGCAGCTAGGTGGCACAGTGGATAGAGCATCAGGACTTGAGGTAGGAGGTCCTGTGTTCAAATGTAACCTCAGACACTTCCTAGCTATTTAACTCTGGGCAAATCATCTAACTCCAATTGCCTAGCCCTTACTGCTCTTCTTCCTTGGAAATGATACTTAGTATTGATTCTAAGACAGAAGAAAGGAGGAAGGAAGGAAGGAAGGAAGGAAGGAAGGAAGGAAGGAAGGAAGGAAGGAAGGAAGGAAGGAAGGAAGGAAGGAAGGAAGGAAGGAAGGNATGGATAGATGGATGGATGGAGAGATAAAGACAGACAGGTAGGAAGGAAGGAAGGAAGGAAGGAAGGAAGGAAGGAAGGAAGGAAGGAAGGAAGGAAGGAAGGAAAATGAAACAAAACTACCTATTCAAATGCTAAGGCCATTTATCCAGTAGAGAATGACAATAAGCTTTAAAAATCTGAATCAAAAACATCATGGCTCTTAAGTTTGTGTTTCCTCCTTCAAAAACTGGCTGTTCATGTACTTTGAGTATTGCTCTTTTGAGGAGTATGTATTATTAGTCTCATAGATATGTATTGAACTACTTGTATAACTTAGAAGTTAGGATTTTTTCTGCTATACTTATACTTTTTAAAAAAACCTTTGCCTTCTTCTGTCTTAGTATCAATTCCAAGACTAAAGAGTGGCAAGAGCTAAGTAATTGAGATTAAGTGACTTTCCCAGTATCACACAGCTGGGAAGTGTCTGAGATCAGATTTGAACCTAGGTCCTTCTGACTCCAAATCTGATGCTCTATCCACTGTGCTACCTAGCTGCCCCTATATGCATGCCATACTTATTGCAAAAATTTTCCCAATCTACTTTAAAAATTTTTAGAAATACTACTTTTGGGGAGCAAAATCATTTTATCTTTATATAATCGAGCTTATTAATCTGTTTCAGGTGATTTCAATTCATAAAAATATTCTTTCTCTCCATAGTTGAGAACTTTATTAGACTCTTTTCAGGTTTTTTAGGATAAAAAAAACCTTAAATTGTCTATTCAACTGGAGGTTATTGTGTTATATATAACTACAAACTTACTTTTTGTCATATGAATATCCAATTTCCCCAGTTTCCTAGATATTTTAAACATAGGTCTTTTTATCAGATATTAACTTTTTATAGACATTGGTTTCTATTTCAGATTGGCTATTCCCATGTTTCTCTATTCCTCCCCATACCAAAAAAAGTTGTTTTTAGTTATTGCCTTATAACACAATTGTTTTTCATAATTCTACTTTATATACTTGCCCATCTATTTTTCCATATAAATTTTCATTTCAACTCATCAAGCATTTATTAAGCATCTAATATGTGTGAGACATGATGCCAAGCAAGGGAGACACAAAGACAAAAACAAAGCTGTACCTATAGACACACAATGGCCCCCCAGAAAAGGGAGGGGCAATTTATTCATTAGAGACTGAAGAGTCAGAGAGAATGGAGAAAGATGATCAGAACTAAGGAGAAGAGGGAGGATGAGTGAAGTAAAGTAGAAGATGAGGCTTTTTGCTGAGAGGGAGGTGCCAAGCAATCACTTGTACATATGAGAGAGTCAGAGAAGAATGAAAAGATCACAGGGTAGCAGTAAGGGCCAAGATGGCTGGTCTTCAGCATCCCTTGGGAAAAAGAAAAGAATCATTCTATTGCATCATTCACCTGCTGATGAAGAGAAATGGTGCCATTTCACAGGCCACAAACTAGAGCTTTTTTTGGCCACAGTTCCAGTTTGCTATTCAGAATGTCTAAACTAACCAAACTAAACCTACCAATAGCAAATTATGAACCTATTTTCCCATTGCCTCTCCAACATTTGCTACTTTCCCTTTTTTGTCATCTTAGTCAATCAAGTATGCGTGAGGTATTACCTCACGGTTGTTTTAACTTGCATTTCTCTAATTATTAGCCATTTAAAGCATTTTATCATATGCTCTAAGGCAGTGATGAGTAAACTACTACCCTCAGGCTAGATGCGGCCCCCTGAAATGTTCTGTCCAGCTCTGTGCCATTATTCCTAATCTGACAAATACAATGAGTAGGATACAATACAATGAAACTTTGAAAGAGTTGCCTTAGAAATAGTCTGATGGATGAGTATTTCCTTTCCTTTAGCTCCCTCTTTTAAAAAGTTTGCCCATCACTACTCTAAGGTAATCCACACTATTGATAGCTGAACACTGCTTATTCATATCCCTTGACCACTTATTTATCAATTGAGGAATGGCTCTTATTCTTGTAAATTTGCTTCAGTCCCCTATTTATCTTAGACATGTGACCTTTATCAGAGAAACTTCTTTTTTCCTCCAGGTGCTGCTTTTCTTCTAATTTAAGCTGAATTGATTTTGTTTGTGAAAAATCTTTTAAATTTTATGTCATCAAAATTACCCATCTTGCCTCCTATGAATCTATTTGTTTGGCCATGAGGTCTTCCCCTGTCCATAGATCTGAAAAGTAATTTCTTCCATGTTCCACTAATTTGCTTATGTAGTCACTTTTTATGTTGAAAACATGCACTCATTTTGAACTTATTTTGGTATACAATTACAGATTTATAGTCTAGTTTGAGAGTATAGTTTGTAGTATAGTCCCCCTTTCTTAATTTTTTTTATTCATTTAACATTCTTGATCCTTTGTTTCTCCATACATGTAATTATTTTTCTAGCCCCAGAAAGTAATTTTTTCATAATTTGATTGGTATGCCACCAAATAAATGAATTAGTATTATCATTTTTGTTATATTAGCTCAGCCCACTCCCCTAAGCAATTAATATTTTTCTAATTACTTAGATTTATATTTTTGTGATGAGTGTTTTGTAATTGCATTCATATAGTATGTCTTGGGGTAGGTTTCCAAGTATTTTATACTGTTTCCAGTTACTTTAAGTGGAATTTCTCTTTCTGTCTCTTTTTATTGGATGTGCTTATAAATTCATCTAAACTTTGTTGGAGTTTGGTGATAATATTTAGAAATGCTCATTTCTGTTGTTGTAGCCAGAAAGCAGAGACTCATAACTAACATGCTCTGCTAAGCAGGGCGGTTATCTGGAACTCATAGTTCCAGGGACACCATTCCTCCCTAGACAGAGCAGCCTTGAACAGGACACCTCTCCTCCCTTAGACAAAGCAGCCTTAAACATTAAGAATTATATCCACTGTCTAGCTGTTATCAGACCTAAGACACCGGCACTTATATCCCAGCCCTTGAAATGTATATATTTCCCTCTGTAGACGCACCACTTGGGGAATTTTCTTACAGAACTTCCCCCAGTGCACTGGCAATAAAGCTTTCTCCTGCTTTGATTGCATTGTCTCGTGTGTTCCTCTGGTGGCCACCCATACGGACCCTAACACTGTGAGTTTATTTTATACTCTGCAACTTTGCAAAAGTTGCTAACTGCTTCATTTAGTTTTCTAGTTATTTCTCTAGGGTTTTCTCAGTAAACCATCAAGTCATCTGTAAAATGTGAGTTTTATTTCCTCATTGCCTATACTTATTCTTCTAATTTCTTTTCTTATCTTATTTCTATAGCTAGTATCTCTAGTACAATACTGAGTAGAAGTGGTGATAATTGATGTCCTTGCTTCATCCCTGACCTTACTAGGAAATCTAGCTTATACTCATTAGAGATATTGTTGTCTCTTAGTTTTAGATAGAACTACTTAACATAGTAAAGAATCCAAAATTACTCCAAATTTGTATTCCTTCAATAGGGATTGGGATGCCTACTAAACATCCAGTCTGAAATATATGAAAGGCAGTTGGAGATGAGATTGGAGGTCAGCAAAAAGGGAAGGACAGGATAAGTAGATTTCAGATTTGTCAGTATAGAGATGATAACTAAATCCATGGGGAACTGGTGTGATCACTACATAAAATGGCATACTCTAGACAGTGATGGTGAACCTTTTAGAGACCAAGTGCCCTCTTGACAAAGAGGTGATAGACTAGAGGGAAAGAAGAAAATATACATTTTAATACAAAGTTACTATGTGGATTTGTTTTCTTTGACAATGGTTATTGATTGCAAAGGAATATTTTAAAAATTAGATAGAGGGGAGAGGAGATAATGAATAGTGTTATAGAACAAAAAGAATAATAAGAAAATTGCTGAAGCTTTTTTAAATTGCTAAGAACAGGATGATATCCAGACAAGTGGAACAATTTTGGAGCTAATGTGCTGAATGTATTATGTATTTAAAAAGAAACAAACTATACATAATGGAGATTTGTGGTTTCCTATAGTCTTTTTCTCTTACTTTTTGTGGATGTAATTACTCATATTTTGTTAGCATTTATTAAACTTGAAACAAAAAGCTTAAAACATATGTATCAGAAAAACATTTCAGGAATGTGACCAAAGAGGAACATGGCACAGAAATTTCATGCCTATCCATCATGAACACTTTCTTTAAGAAAAGAAAAAGGAGATTTCGTACATAATGGACCAAAAATATTTACAAAAAATTTTTGTTAATATTTTTTACATCGCTGGAATTTCTTCCAGTTTTCTTTCCCTTCCCCTCCCAGACAACTATCCCACGTATCAAATTTTGAAAGAAGAAAAAAAATCAGTAAAGCTGATAAATTTGTAAAATATATGTAATGTTCCACATCTATGCATCTCCTATCTTCTGCACAGATGTCAGGTAGGGATGTCTTCTCAAATCTCTTCTTTCAAGTCATGCTTATTCTTTATAATTTTGCAACATTTCCTTTTGATTGTTTTGTGGTTCTTGCCATTTACATTGTTGTCATCGTGTACATTGTTTACTTGGCTCTTTTTATTACATTATATTATATTATTATTATTTTATTTACATTATATATGAACATTTTCAATCTTCTCTTTTTTGTTCATTGTTTCTTATTGTACAATAATATTTCATTACATCCATGTACCAAAATTTGTTTACCCGTTATACAATTAATGAATATCTACTTCGTTAATTCTTGACCATCACAAGTGCTGCTATCAATATTTTGGTGTATATGAGAATTCTCTTCATATCAATGACCTCTTTGAGATATTAGCCTAATCATGAAATCTCTGAGTCAGAAAGCCACACTGATGAGGCTTGCGCCTAGGCCAGTCAAGTCTTGGGGGTAGCTTCCTTGCCTTTTAGAAGAACTAGTCTTTAGACTATAGAACTCTAGGACTTTACATTTATCTTTATTGAATTTAATCTTATTACATTTGATCTATTTTTTAAAAACCCTTACCCTCCATTTTGGTTCAAAGGCAGAAGAGTGGTAAGGGCTAAGCAATGGGAGTTAAGTGACTTGCCCAGGGTCACACAGCTAGGAAGGCAAAATTTGAACCCAGGACCTCCCATCTCTGGGCCTGGTTCTCAATCCACTGAGCTACCCATTTGGTCTATTGTTTTAATCTTCTAAGATAATCTTGAATTCTGGCTTTGTTACCCATTTTGTTACCTGCCACCTCTAGTTTCATGCCATATACAAATTTCACAAACATACCCTAAATTATAAATATTAAAAATGATAATGGCTGGTATAAATATATAAATTAGTAATTTAATTAAAGCCATGTTGATAGATAAAGTTATCAGACCACGCACTTGTAAGCATTCAAAACTGCTGCCTCCATTACTGTCTCTGAGTCTGCTAGCCAAGAGCCTACTGGCCAAAGAGCCCACTCCCTCCTAACCCAGGAGATTTAAGCTCTTCTCTGCGTCAAGATGTAGGCCTTCCCAAGCCCCAAAACCCCGAAACGGAAACCAGTTGGACCATGTTGGATCACGGGAAATGTAGTTTTAATACATTTCCCATATCCATAGAAATATATACACTTTTAGATGGCATTTTCCAAATTTCACTTTTACAATTCCCCGTGAGGTCCGGCAAAAAAAAAGGTTAGTCCTTTTTTCTTCGCTGGACCGGTAAAAATAAACAACTTCTAAAATTTAGGAATTTGGGGGATAAAATAAATAGATGAACAAATGGTTAAAATTAGCCTCATTGACAAAAACCAATTTGGGGCTGTCCCCCACTGGCATAACAGTGTACAATTAAAACAATACATACAACTCAATTTCAACTCCCCATAGTTCAATCAACTGCACCCCAAAGTTCAAAGTTTGGTCTTCATGGTACTGTGAAGGCTTTTCAGACATCTTCATGGTGTCTTCACCAAACAAGTTCGTCGTCTGGATTTTGGGGAGATGGCAAGATCCTTATTCTGAAATTATTCTCAAAAGAATTTAAACTTTACATTATAGATTACAAAACATACATTTTCTTCTAAGATTTATACAATTTAATTCCCCGTGAAATTACTCCTAAAAGAGTTAAATATACATATATTTTTACATTATCGAATTTTAAAAAACTTAACAGATATCCCCGTGAGGTAAATCTTAAACACACCTTTTTTCTAAAAAAAAGTACCTCAGGTCAGCTAAGGATGGCAAAATACAAAGAATAAAATTCAAGAAAAAAGAAGAAAAATTAACTTGTGAATGAAATGTGCAAAAATCTGGGGAAAATAAACTTAGACCTTTGAATGAAGGCCTAATTAAAGTGAATTCAGCAGTGTGCAATTACCTATCCAGGGCCAGGACTTAAGGAAAATGTCTCTCTTTGATCTGACTTATCATCAGCTGTTTAGGGAAGTGAGCCAAATAAATAACCAATCTTAGGTGCTTTCTAGGAATCTAAGTCGAGGGGACCCACATCCTCTAAAGTTTTAGAAAAGACTGGGACTCCAGGACTCAAACCCCAATTTCCAAGCCCTAAAGTATTGGCATAGAACTGCTGCAATTTATGCAGATTTAGTCAGTCAAGTCTCTGACCATGTGCTTTCTTTAGCACTATTAACAGCTTTCATATTCCCTTCTGGAATCAGAGAGGCATTTAAATCACAGTCCTGTAGGCTCAGGTATTTGCTGTAGAATCAGAAAAGGGATAAATAATGATTATATATGTACTTCCAGTACAAGATGACAAAAAGGGAAAATCAATTGCTCATTAGAAAATGTTTTAAAATTCAAAAAATATATATATATATATCTTAGAATTAGGAGGGTTTTGTTACCCCAAAATGAGATTCTCTGTGAGAGAAAGTGGGTTTTACAAAATAGCAGATTCAGAATGCACATTCAAATAGAGTACCATTATTTCCAATAGCACATTTTAAAACAATAAACAGTGATGTTTAACAACTTTTAACTCTTGGCTAAGAGTTTCTCAACAAACCCTGTTATTGCTTCCATAGCAAAATCTGATATTTAAAAAAAAACCTTCTGGTATAATCATCCTCAGATAAGAATATACAGGAGCTCCTAGACTCTCTGTATTTAAAAAAATCCTGGGTAGGAAATGCTTCTACCCATTTAAGACAATAATATCTCTTATAATAAAATATATAAAAGCTTTATCCTTTAAGACAACAATTCTTAAAGATTTAAAGTAAAAGTTAAAAAAGGATCTCTTGTAAAATTACAAGGTAATATTTAAAGCATGGAAACTTTCAAGGTTCTTTGCAATTACCAAGACAGAATAAATTTTTAAAAGACATGTGCTCTATAAATCCAGTAGTATCAGATCAACAAGCTGGTCAAAACCTCTTACCAGGTCTAATAGATTTTTCTCATTATTTGGGAGTTACAATAAAATCATCAACAGAATTAATCTAGCAGCCACAAACTACATTATCTTAAAATGATTCAGTGTAACAGGAAAATCAACGAAATAAGCAAGATTAATTAACAAAAGTAATTAGCAAAATACAGTAAGATAGTCTCTTTAAAAAAAAAAGAAATAAAGCTCATTCAGTTCCACGGTTTAAAGATTGAGTTCTGCTGAGTTTTAAGGGGTTATTTTCTAAAAGTTCAAAGTTCTGAGCAGGTATAGGGTGAATATTCTTCCCCTAAGTTCAGTTTTTAATCACAAGCAAGTCTGAATAGGCCGTTCGGCCGATTAAGGGTAAACGCTAGTTGCTAGGTCCAGACGCTATCGTCCACGTGGGCTCGGGGTTAGTGGAGAAAAGCTCAGGAAAACTACCCACGTGTAGAGTCCGTGTGGGTGTTGCCTAATTAGGTCTTTAGATAAACACATGGAAGGCTAGAATGTCTCCTATAAGAAAGTAGAGAGAAAGGGGAATATACCCAAATTGTTAGCGGCAGGAACTGAAGCAGTCTCTGGAGGTCGAGATCTCGGCAAGTCAGGACTGGGTTCCTTCCCGGAAATCTCAGGAAAAGCAGCTCGGGGTTCTGGACTCCAGCAGCACCAGCGAGTCAGGATCGGAGATCACAGGCACTCGAACGATGGTGTAGGCTTTCGGCGCGGCAGGAATGGAGATCAAGTCAGGAGTCAGGAGATCGGCTGCAAGACGAAACTGGCTGGGCACCGGCAGTCCATCAGTGCCAGCAAGGGCCACCAGGCCCAGGGCATTGAGCAAAATAATTAGCAGCCCGGCGGCAATTAAAACCATTGTCTCTCTTCCCCGTAAAACAGCCTCTAGGCTGGGGAAAATCGGGAGAGGACTGGGCAAGGAAAAAAATCGCTTCTGAGACTCGGGGTCCCAAAGCCGCATGGCTTCTTCTTAGGCTATCTAAAAAATTGAAAATTCAATTTCCAAACTTCGTAAGGTTGCCAAAATTATAAATATTAAAAATGATAACGGCTGGTATAAATATATAAATTAGTAATTTAATTAAAGCCATGTTGATAGATAAAGTTATCAGACCACGCACTTGTAAGCATTCAAAACTGCTGCCTCCATTACTGTCTCCGAGTCTGCTAGCCAAGAGCCTACTGGCCAAAGAGCCCACTCCCTCCTAACCCAGGAGATTTAAGCTCTTCTCTGCGTCAAGACGTAGGCCTTCCCAAGCCCCAAAACCCGGAAACGGAAACCAGTTGGACCATGTTGGATCACGGGAAATGTAGTTTTGATACATTTCCCATGTCCATAGAAATATATACACTTTTAGATGGCATTTTCCAAATTTCACTTTTACACTATGACTTCAAGACATCAGTAAAAATGATATCACATTGCTCATGGCAGATCTCTGGTACAATATACTAACGGCATACATATTTGTTAAATATGTAAATATTTCCCAATAACCTTAAAAAATTTTAATATTTACTTATAAAATTTTGAGTTCCAAATTCACTACTTCCTTATCTCTCTTCCACTTCTTAAGAAGTAAGCCATATGATATCAGTTTTACATATGAAGTCAATGAAAACATATTTCCATATTAGCCAGGTTGCAAAAAAATCCCCAACAAACTAAGAAAAAGAAAGGGGAAAAAATGTACACTTCAATTTCTACACAGTTCATCAATTCCCCCTTTGGAGGTAAATAACATTTTTCATGGAGTCTTTTTTTTTTTTTTTTTTTTTTATTTTAAACCCTTAACTTCTGTGTATTGACTTATAGGTGGAAGAGTGGTAAGGGTAGGCAATGGGGGTCAAGTGACTTGCCCAGGGTCACACAGCTGGGAAGTGTCTGAGGCCGGATTTGAACCTAGGACCTCCCGTCTCTAGGCTTGGCTCTCAATCCACTGAGCTACCCAGCTGCCCCTCATGGAGTCTTTTGAAAGCTTAGATCATTGTCTTGATTAGAGTAACTACATAACAGTAAATCTTTCACATTTGAACCTTGTTACAATATTGCTCTTACAATGCACAATGTTCTCCTGGTTCTGCTCACTCCACTTTCCATCACTTCATATAAGATTTCACAGGAGTATTCCTTCACAATCAACTGTTTTTCAGTTTTCCTAGAAATTATTATCAAATGGTGACTTCTTATCTCCAAAGATTGGATCTTCGGGTTTATCAAACACTAGGTTATTATGGTCATTTCTACTTAATCTATTCCACTGATCTACCATTCTATTTCTTAACCAGTGCCAGAATGTTTTCATGATTACTGTTCATTTGAAATCTGGCACTGCTAGGCCACCTTCACATTTTTTTCATTGTTTCCCTTGATATTCTTGACCTTTTGTTCTTCCAGATGGATTTTTTCTCATTTTTATAGCTCTATAAAATAATTCTTTGAAAATTTGATTGATATAGCACTGAATAAGCAATTAACTTAAGTAGAACTGTCAATTTTATTTTATTGGCTTGGCCTACTTATGAGGAATTAATATTTCTTTTTTTTTTCCTTTTTTATTTTTTTAATAGAAAAATTTTCCATGGTTACATGATTCATTTTCTTTCTCTCCCCTCCTCCCCAACCCCCCAGTAGCCAATACATACTTTTACTGGGTTTTACATGTGTTGTTGATCAAGACCTATTTCCATATTGATAGTTGCATGGGGTGGTCGTTTAGAGTCTACATCCCAAATCATATCTGCATCAATCCATGTGTTCAAGCAATTGTTTTTCTTCTGTGTTTCTACTCCCATAGTTCTTCCTCTCAATGTGAATAGCGTTCTTTTTCATAAGTCCCTTAGAATTGTCCTGAATCATTGCATTGCTGCTAGTAGAGAAGTCCATTATATTCCATTGTGCTTCAGTTTATTAATCTCTGTTTATTAATCTCCTGGTTCTGCTCCTTTCACTCTGCATAAATTCCTGGAGGTCATTCCAGTTCACATGGAATTCCTCCAGTTTATTATTCCTTTGAGCACAATAGTATTCCATTACCAACAGATACCACAATTTGTTTAGCCATTCCCCAATTGAAGAGCATATCCTCATTTTCCAGTTTTTTGCCACTACAAGGAGTGCAGCTATAAATATTTTTATACATGTATTTTTCCTTATGATCTCTTTGGGGTATAAACCCAGCAGTAGTATGGCTGGATAAAAGGGCAGACAGTCTTTTAGCACCCTTTGGGCATAGTTCCAAATTGCCATCCAGAATGGTTGGATCAAAAATTAATATTTCTCCAGCTGTGTGACCCTGGGCAAGTCACTTGACCCCCATTGCCCATCCTTACCACTCTTCCACCTAGGAGCCAATACACAGAAGTTAAGGGTTTTAAATAAAAATAAATATATTTTTAAAAAAGAATATTTCTTAAATGGTTTAGATCTCTTTATTTCTGTGAAAAGTGTTTTATGATTGTGTTCATATAGTCCCTGGGTTTGTTTTGACAGGTAGGCTCCCAAGTACTTCATATTGTCTGAAGTAATTTTAAATGATATCTCTCTTTCTCTCTCTTGCTATTGAACTTTGTTGATAATACAAAGAAATGCTAATTACTTATAGGGATTTATATCATCTCCTGAAATTTTGCTAAAGTTATTCATTGTTTCAACTGATTTTTTAGTTAATAATATATAAGTGGATACAGGGGAAGCTAGGTAGCACAGTGGGTAGATCACCAAGTCTGAAATTAGGAGGACCTGGGTTCAAATGTGACCTCAGATACTTCCTATCTATGTGACCCTGGGCAAGTCACTTAACCCAGATTGCCTAGCTCTTGCTACTCTTCTGTCTTAGAATTGATACTAAGTCAGAAGGTAAGATTTTTTTTAAATAGCAATAAAAAGTGGATACAGAATCCATTTGTTAAGTAGTTCACATCTCTCCAACTGGTCCACAGAGATGGCATGAGATATTATAAAATTCTTTGCAAAAATTTGTAAAATTTTATTACCATATTAGCAAAATATATAATTCTGCTAATTTACTAGACCACTTACACTGTGAGAAATCAAGAAACTTGAGGGGGAAAGGCATGAGTTATAGTGTAACAAGATTTTTAAGGTAGTTCCTGACATTGTCATTCCATATTATGTTTTGTCTTCCTTCATTATATTGTGAATTCCTTGAAGGCCTGGACTATCCTTTGACTTTCTTTGTATCTCCAGCACTTAATAAATGTTTATTGCCTTACTAGCTATTTCACTATTGTCTAAAAGTAAGTTCAGGATTGAAGTAGATTGTCCAAAAGTCGGATCCTCAGAGATAGTGGGTTTTTTTTTAAAGAACAAAAAACTCTTTATCTTCTTAGAAATGACAATAAATATCAGTTCCAAGGCAAAATAGCAGTAAGAGCTAGGTAATCGAAGTTAAGTGACTTGTCCAGGGTCACACAGCTAGGAAGTACATGAGATCAGATTTTAGCCCAGACTTCCCATCTCCGAACCTGACTCTCTATCCACTGAGCCACTTAGTTGCCCCTAGAAAGTGTTAAAGCACACATTAGCCATCGTGGGTCCAGTAAAGGAAATTGAGGAGTCAGTGAAAAATAAAACAGGTAGGAGAAAAACCTAGAGAGAGCAATGTCACAAAAACCCAGAGAATATTTTAGAGTTTCTAAAAGGTCTAGAGTGTCAGGTGTTGCAGAAAGGTTAAGCAGGATAAAGATTGATAAGAGGGTATTAGATTTGGCAACTAAAAAATCATTTGTTATAGCTAAAAGTAGAAGAGAAGCAAGTAAAGGGGAAAAGGGGATCTTTGCAGCCTTACAGTATTAGTTTTTCTTCAGTGATACAAATATTAGTGATAGCTAACATATTAAATGATAGACCTCAACAGACTAAAACAATGAGCTGATTCTAATAAGATTAAATTTAATAAAGATAAATGTAAAATCCCAATTCCTTGCATTGAAAAAAGGTTGACTTCACAAATACAAGATGAGAAAGCTATAGCTAAGTAGTAATTTGTTTGGAAAAAATTGGGGATTTTACAAATTCAGTGTAAGTTAACAGTGTGATATGACAGTTAAAAAAAAAAGTTAGTGTGATCTTAGTCTAGATTCAAAAAAGTATAATGAATGAGCAAAATGAACCAAGCTAGTTCATCTTGGTCAAACTACATCTGGAGTGTTATATTCTGTTCTGAGTACCGCAAGTTATGATGGAATTTGCCGAGCTAGAGCATATCCTGAAGAGCAAGACCAGGATGGTAAATTGCTTTGAAACAATGCTACTTGATCAGGACGGTAAGGTGCTTTGAAACAATGCTACTTGAGGATCATTTGGAGGATCTGTAGATATTAAGAGAAGACTTAAGGGCAACATGATAAATGTTCAAGTATTTGAAAGGGAAGAAAGATTGCACTTGTTTTGCTTCAATGCAGAGAACAGAACAATTAGGATTGATATAAAGATAAATTTACTAATGATTAGAACAGTCCCAAAGAGGAAAAGGCTGCTAACTAGAAGGTATTCATCCAAAGTCTGGTTTACCATGTATTGAAGATGTGCTAAGTAGATTTATTCAAGTTTGAGTTAGATTAGTTGGTTTCTAAGGTCATTTCCAATTCTGAGATACTGTGGTTCTATGACTCATAAACTGGTCCCACCAACTGGAAAGAACTCAATACTTTTTAATCAGACTACTGGAGTCTAGAGTACTTCCAACAAGCTCAGACTTAAGTCAGCAGTTGGTCAGATTGCCTTTTCCCCCATCTACTTCCAAGATAAACTATATGCCCAGGCTATAAAACCCATAGGCTGATGTTGTCATGAACCTGAATTTCATGATTCTGAGGGGAGAACTACCTCTTCAAGCAATCAGATGGCCAGAGAAATTCATGGCACCTCAGTCAAGGTTATAAGTGGTTGAGCACATATGGAAATAACATCAGCAAAATGTATATGCCCAATGTTCCATAGCTTGTCTCAGAGAGTTCTCTGTTATAGACTAATGCCATCTTTCTTTGTGCCTCCTTATTAATTCAATTCAATTTAATAAGCATTAGCTTCCTAATGTGTTGACAATCACTATTAGACAAAATTGAAATACAAAATCAAAATATAACAGCCCCTGCCCATATATAAGGGGCTTATATTTTTATCTGGGGAAACAGCATTTACAAATATAAGTAAATGCACAATAATTTCCAGGGGAAGAGCACAGGTCTAATTAATGTGAAAAATGATTTGTTAACAGTAGAACTGGAATTACCAAGAGTACAATAGAAAGATAGAAAAAAGTGGAGTAGGATCAAACAGATAAAGCTGACATGAATGGGGTTTGGCCAGCCCACCCTCAGAAACATGATGATGGCCCAAAGGACTGTAAAAGACTGTATACCCTTTGATCCAGCAATATTACTGCTGGGTTTGTACCCCAAAGAGATAATAAGGAAAAATACTTGTACAAAAATATTTATAGCTGTGCTCTCTGTGGTGGCAAAAAAATGGAAAACGAGGGAGTGTCCATCAATTGGGGAATGGCTGAACAAATTGTGATATATGTGGAATACTATTGTTCTGTAAAGAATGATGAACTGGAGAATTTCCATGCAAATGGAAAGACTTGCAGGAATTGAAGCAGAACAAAATGAGCAGAACCAGGAGAACACTGAATATAGACACTGAACTATTATGGCACAATTAAATGTAATGGACTTCTTTACTAGCAACAATGCAATGACCCAGGACAATTCTGAGGGACTTATGAGAAAGAATGCCATCCACATCCAAAGAAAGAACTGTGGGAGTAGAAACACAGAAAAAAGACATGATTGATCACATGGTTTAACGGGTAATTATTGGGAATTTTGGCTTTAAATGATCATCACCCTATTGCAAATAATAATAATATGGTAATAGGTTTTGAACAATGATACATGTATAACCTAGTGGAATTGCTCATCAGCTCCAGAAGTGGGAGAAGGAAGAGGGGAGAGAAAGAACATGAATCATGTATCCATGGGAAAATATTCTAAATAAATTAGTCAATTTTTAAAATTAAATAAAAATTTAAAAATTAAAAAAGAAAAAAGAAACATGGTGATGGCCAATAAGTGATCATATCCTTTATAGTAACTAACATTGTTAACATACTTGGTTGGTAGAAAACAATTTCCATGTGATGTTACTGGGGAGCTCTGGGGAGCAGTTGGAACTTGGGTTTGTTTTACCACTTACTCCCTGTATGAGCCCAAGCCATGTCTCTTAACTTCTCTTGGGTTAGAATTTCCCCATTCACAAAATGAAGAGTTGAACTACATGCACTCTGAGGTTCTTTATTATTATAAATTCATGATCTTATAAACCAGATAGCCTTGTAAGTGTTCTTGAATTGTGTGTGTCTGTGTGTCTGTGTGTGAGACAGAGAGAGAGAGAGATGAGAGAGAGAGGGGGGGGGGAGAGAGAGAGGAAAGAGAGAGAAAGAAAAAAGAAGAGAAGAGAAAAGAAAAAAAAGAAAAGAAAAGAAAGGAAAAGAAGAGAGGAGAGGAGAGAAGAGAGAGAGAGAAATATCCCTAATCAGATTACTTTCACTTCAAAAGCAGGGATAGACCATGACTGCCATTTGTATTGTTTTCTACAAGAGGGCATAAACATTTAGGCTAAAATATGTCTTAAGGATATTGCTGGCTAATAAAGTGATTCTGGAGAGATAGAGTAATTCTTGAGACTAAGCCAGGAGCTACAAATAAACCCAGCTGCTACTAATCAGTGAATCACAATATCTTCTACTCAAGTTAGGGTGTTTTCTGCTTGGTTCTAGGTCTTTTCCCTCCTACGAGTGGGGAGGCATGGATCGGTGGATATGAGATTTCAGAGAACATGGTTCAGATCCGGAAAAGCCTGGGCTTATGTCCACAACATGATATCTTGTTTGATCACATGACAGTAGCTGAGCACCTTACCTTCTATGTTCAGGTGAGCCCAAAAGAATATTTGTTGGGGCAGCTGGGTAGCTCAGTGGAGTGAGAGTCAGGCCTAGAGACAGGAGGTCCTAGGTTCAAACCCGGCCTCAGCCACTTTCCAGCTGTGTGACCCTGGGCAAGTCACTTGACCCCCATTGCCCACCCTTACCAATCTTCCACCTATGAGACAATACACCAAAGTACAAGGGTTAAAAAAAAAAAGAAGAATATTTGTTTACTTTTTTCACATGCCTTATGTGGCTACTTTGCAGGTCAGTATTCTTACCCATAAAGGATCCCAAAATAAGTTCTCAAAAACACTTTGTCTACACAAAGGGAGGCGGCAGGAGGAAAAAAGGACATCCTTAAATCAATATTCCAGAATAAAGAAGCAACTAGAGTCACCTGCAAAATCTCCCTAAGGCATAAAAAAAATTTGTACAGGCTAAGCTTCCTTTCAGCAAATCTCTATTTTCTCTCCCAACCTTGCTCTCTTAGATTAAAGGATCATGGGATGCTGATTTCTCTGATGAAATCAATAATATTTTGACCATTCTTGGTTTGGAGAAGAAGCGCCACACGATTTCACGGTCCTTGAGTGGAGGAATGAGGCGCAAACTCTCCATTGGCATCTCACTCATTGGAGGATCTAAGGTACAGATTTCCCCATTTTTGTGGGTAGGATCAGATTCACTCTGCAGCCTGAATAGCTAAATCAGTTTATGAAGACCTAAGTAAGTTGGAATGGACCTTTCCCTCTAAAGGGAACTTCCTAAGGCAGTGATGGGCAAACTATTCCCCATAGGCCAGATCCAGACTGTAGTTTGCCCATCACTGCCTTAAACAATTCCCTAATCACTACATCTGGACCTAAGGTATACTCAGTGGTCGAGCAAACTAATCTGATTAGTATAGGATTGCCATAGAATTGAGGGCATCAAAATACTGACTCTTCTTTAGCTTGGACTTGCTCTTTAGCCTTAGGTAAGCTATTCAACTCCATTATCCCTCATCTCAACTGGAACAATGAATATCAAGCAGATGCAATATGGCAGAATAATTACTCCAATAGAACTGGGAGAAAACTCATACTCCCTTGAATGAACTAGCATATCCACAGAGGAAAAGAAATATAATCAGACTTCCCACTAGGTAAGTAGTGAAACTTCATTTGAAGACCACAACCTTAATCTTGGGTTCGTCCTTTTGGGGTCTGTAGGTAGTAATGATGGATGAGCCAACATCAGGTATGGATCCAGTTTCACGGCGTGCCATGTGGGACCTCCTTCAGCAAGAGAAAAGTAAGCGCACTATTGTGCTGACTACCCACTTTATGGATGAAGCTGATCTTCTGGGAGACCGCATTGCCATCCTAGCAAAGGGGAAACTGCAATGCTGTGGCTCTTCACTTTTCCTCAAACAAAAATATGGTAAGGAGGGAGAGGGAGGGAAATCAAGCAAACCTATTATTTATCTTTATTGTGGAGTCTGCTTTGGATATACTACATAGTGATGAAAACTCTGCAACAGTTCTCCTTCACACTGAGGAGGCAGTGAATATAGCACAAAGCAAAATGGTTGGATTTGTGGTTAAAGGACCTTAGTTCAGATTTTGATGCTGCCACTTCCTTACCTGAGTGACCTTGGAAAGGTGGTATAGTCTCTCTTGGTTATACTAAACAACCTGTAATCAATGATCTATGAGGCAACAAGGTGGTTCAATAGATAGAGTACTGGACTTGGGGCCAGGAAAATTTGAATCTAAATCCTTTTCTTGGGCAGTTACTATCTATGTGCCCTTGGCAAGTAAGTCACTTAACTTTTCCCAGCCTCAGTTTCCTCATTTTTAAAATGGATATAATGATAGCACTTACCTCCCAGAGCCATTCTGAGGATCAAATGAAATAACATATGTAAACCTTAAAGTGCTATAAAATGTTACCTATTATCTGCGTATGGACCTAAAACCTACCAGTGCTTTTAGCACAGACATACCTTAGGAGGCAGAGGTGGCCCCAGTGGACCCCAGTGACCCAAAACCAAGCAGCGCCCACCATACAAACCAATAGCGTTATGAAGGGCAGAACCTTGCTCACACACAAATACAGGAATTAAGCCTTAAGAGATGGCTAAAAAAAAATAACAATAGCCATTATAAAGGATTAAAAAGCTGGTGATATTCCAAGAAGAGTAATCTTAGAAGAGAGTAAATCTCTAATAATTGTAAGGAGAGACCCAAGACAAAAATAAATGGATTTCCCACAAATAAATAAATATTGAGAAGAAATGAAGCAAAAGATTTAAAATGAAATAAAAACTCTGGAGCAAAGAATTATAAGAAAAACATGTTTTTTAGCTCAGAAATTAAGGCTCACCCTGGAAGTTAGAATAGACCAAACAGAAACCAATGACTCCATGAGGCTTGTAATATAAGAATAAAATCAAAAGATTGGGGGAAAAAATAGAGAACAGGAAGTATAGTTGAGCCCTTTCCCCTTCAGCTTCTCCAATCAGATCTAGAAGATGCACTAGACTGAACCCTGAAGGGGCAATACAAGAAAAAAATTAGTATGTTATTTTTTCAACATAGGATAGCCCAGGAAAACAAAGAGGTCAGCGAACACAGAAGAGGCATGGGCAGATGGATAGCACAGACAATAGCACCTAGAGCAGTGATGGTGAATCTTTTAGAGATGGAGTGCTGAGCCCACCCCCCAGAAAGAATGCCATGCCAGCTCCCCCCTGCTTACCCCACACAGGGGAAGGAGAAAGCACTCCCACTGGGCTGCTGGGTGGAGGGACAGGTGAAGTGAGGAATGTCTTTAGCAAGTGTGTAGAGTGGGGGAGGGGAGTGGCTGGAACACTTTGCTCCCTTTCAGCTCTGCCACCTATAAGCTGCCTACCTTACCCCCTGTGCACTCCCATTGGGCAGCTGGGCAGAGAGGCAGAGGATGTGAAAAAATGTCATCAGGCATGGTGGAGAGGGGGAGGGGAGCAGCTCCACGGAGTCCCTCTGTTTTTCTAGTAATGAATTCGGTGAGGAGGGCAGCTGAGTGCTCACAGAGAGTACTCTACATGCCATCTTCACCATTGGTTCTGCCATCACTGACCTAGGGTAAGGCTGTGTCCAAAGAGAGAAAGAGGAGATCCCATATCCCTGCTGGGACTCTGTGATAGGAACAGGAGGCAACTGGTAGCTTTGTCACCCAATATCCAGTACCAGGTCACAGATCCAGCATGGATGGAGATGGGGACCTGCACCAGGGGATGGTGGACTAGGTTAAGGTGTAGAAGTATCCTGCACAGTGAGCTGAGAGGACCGAGTTCAGAAGCAAGTAGCCACATTAGCTCAGATCCCAAGAGCAGAACAGGATCAGTTCTAACTTCTTCCCTACTCTGATGCCTGAAGAAGCCAGAGCAAGAATCCCATACTAAATTGAAGTCTGTAGTTCTGTCACTGAACCATCAGAGCATTGCCCCTGACTGATCGTTGAGCAACAGGACACTTGCTCAGACTCAAACCCAGGAGAAGAACTTGCAGAGTTCAGACAAGGAAGACAACCTGGACCGGACACTTCAAGAGCACTGAAAGCTTACCATTTTCCAAGTGATCCTAGAATACCATAACATTTAATACCCCAGGAAGGCAACAACAAAACCAGCCCAGACTTTCCCTGAAGTGTGCAAAGTCCAGCCCTAATAAATAGTACATAGTTAAGAAGCAGGATGGAAAAGTGGGGGATAGTGGGGGGAAGAACATCAGCATAAAAAGTTATCTTGGTGATAGGAATGCTCAAGAGAAAAATCCAGAAGAGAATGACTCCAACACATGTGTGAGCAAAGCCTCAAAGAAAAGCATGGTATAGGCATAAATTCAACTAAAAATGTCTACAATTGATAAAGCAAGAGGTATTTTTTAAGAGTTTAAAATGTTTTTATAAGTGAAATGTGAGGACTTGAGGAAAAATTGGAAAAGAAATGAAAGCTATGGAAGAAATAATTAGAAAGTGAATTAGATACATTGCACAATTTGTACAAAATCTTGCCCAAACAACAAATTTCCTGAAAATTATTGTAACACTGATTATCATTGCCTCCAGTTCCCAAAAGCAGTATATGCTACATTTTACTCTTCCTCTGTGGAGATCTCTTTATCATCTCTGATAAGGACAGTTTAGTTGATAAGGAAATAAGGACAGGACAAGGGAGTTGTCTTTTACCTCATGCTTCCAGCTCTGGCTCCAGGAGCATGGATTTTATTATATATGTTTCAAGACTCATTTCACCCAAAAGAACCCCACCGAAACTTCCCGTTTGCGCAGAAACACAAATTATGTCACAACAAAGCACAATAAAGTTATAGTTTACAAAGAATTTTCTTACGGAGATAATGCCGGATGAGAAATAATCTCAAGGTTTAAAATGAGCCTCACTTTATCTAAAAGTTATTTTGCCTGAGCTTGCCACTCTGTGACCTTGGGATGCCTGGAGCAGTTAGAGAGATATACCCACAGCTGCAGCTTTACTCTGCTGAGTGAAAAAAGGCTGTTAACTCATTAAGTGCTGGTTTACTAAGAACTTAAAGTTTTCCTAGAAGGCTATAATGTTTTTCAATAAGAAAAGGTGTGGATCATAAAAGGGGACAAAAGAGAAGTCTCAGATTTTTATCTATTCTCTTATTGGCTTCCCACATTCCTCCGGGTTCTCTGGTACCCTTAAGGGGATTGGAGATATCTAAGTTCTCTGCCACTGACTCCAGACTCCACCAATGGTATTCCTCCCATTGTAGGGGGTATAGGCTCCCCTGTTCTCCAGTTCCATTAGCCACTAACAGATTAGCTTTTACACAGAAATATTTGCTTCAAAAGGTATAATTAAAAATATACAAACATTCCCTAACACATGGAAAGTATAATCCTCCTCTCTTTGTACTATCTTAGCCTCTAGAGAGGAAAACTCGGGGATTATATTCATAATTTAGCTTTGTTCCCTTACTTACAACACAATCCAAGTTCTAAATTCAAAAATCTGCCTTGTGCTTTAGTCCCAGGGACCAGGCTTTCAGAACTTCCATGCCAGGCTGGTTGAGTAGACCACTCTACCTGCTATCCTGGTTCCAAGGTAACCATGGCATAAACTCTTGGGTTCCATGGGGGTTACTTCCTGGGGAACCCCTGAAATTGAGAAGACAAGTAGGAGCACACACTTCCAGACCCATTTCTTAGAGTCATGGCAAAAGAGAGAGAACAGGGGAAGAAAAGTCCTTCCCTCTCACTAGTTCAGTTCCTGGCATCTTCACCCTCTGTATTTAGCTGATAAGAGAACTACAGGAAGATCATGAATGGATAGATATCTCTAGTTTTAATATGCTGGCAGCCAATAAGGAAGACTATGCCCACCCATGTGGCAGAGAACTAAGGTGCACGTGTTACCTAATCTGAGTATTACATTAGAATGAACCAAATAAAAGCCAATTATTTTGAGAAAAAAAGAAATATTGAGATAAAATCAAAAGACAGAAGAATAGAAGAAAATATAAGGTATCTCATAGCAAACAAAAATAACTTAGAAAACAGATCGAGGAGAAACATTTAAGAATCATTAGATGAAAAGGGCAGCTGGTTGCCCAGTGGATAGTCAGTCAGGCCAGGAGATGGGAGGTCCTGGGTTCAAATGTGACCTTAGGCACTTCCTAGCTGTATGATTCCAAGCAAGCCACTTGACCCCAATTACCTAGCCCTTACTGCTTTTTTGCCTTGAAACCAATACATAGTATCAATTCTAAAACAAAAGGTAAGGGGTTTAAAAAGAGAGAGAATTATTAGATGAAAGAGTTAAAATTGCCCAGATTTCTTAAAACCACAAATGACAGAGTCAAAATAGAAAGAATATATCAGTCACCTCCTGAAAGAAACATCAAACTGAAAACTCCCAGGAACATTTAAGCCAAAATTCAGAGTTTTAGGTTAAAAAAAAAAAGGCACTGCAATGAATCAGAAAGAAAGATTTCAAGCACTAAAAAGCCATATCCAGGAACACATATAATTTAGCATCCACTACTTCAAAGAGAGGATAGCTCCTATATATTTCAGAATATATATGGGTATAGATAGAGATGAATAGGTACCAGTAGATAAATTTCTGTCTAATATATAGGCTGATATGTGTGTGTGTAGCCTTATGACCAAGAATAATTTATTCAACAGTACTTACGTGTAAATATGAAGGGGCGGGGAGCAGGGAGAATGAAATATGTTAATGAAATTAAGGATTTCCAAGCATTCTTGACAAAAAGACCAGAGCAGCATAGAAACTTCAAAGTACAAACACAAGAGTTAGGGAAACACAAAAAGATAAACATGAACAAACAGTCACAAAGGACTAATCTAATGTTAATTGCTTATATTATATTAAGGATAAATGATGCATGTGTCCCCTCTGAACACTATCAACATTTGGGGGTTATTGAAGGAATCTGATTAGACCTGAAAGCTTGGGAGTAGTTCTTTAATCACTTGGTGATCTTAAATGAAGAATGAAAATTGAGGAGAAGAGGAATATGCTAGAAGGATGAGGAGAAAGGAGATAAAGGACTGTTAGAGAACATTATTTTACATAATCATGGCCTAAAAGTAGAAGTCTGGAAGTAGGAGGATGGTGTGTTGGGGTAGGGAAGGAGATCCGCTGACAATTCAAACTCACTTTCATCTAAACTGTTCAAAGGAAGGAAGAATACTCATACATACATAAACACAGAAAGAGTTGGGTATAGAAGTACAGAAGTACTCAACAGAGAAACAGGAGAGAAAAGGGAAAAGGAAGAAAGAGCAAATAAGAGGGAAAGTAGACAAAGAGAAAAAATAGTCTTAAGCAAAACCAACTCTTAACTATGGCTGTACAAAAAGTTATAACTCTTTATGAGATGTCCAAGAATGGGAGTCTAAGAGGGTGTCTGACCATGTTAGGGAATGGCTAAACAAGTTATGGTATATGAAAATGATAAAATACTATTATGCTGTCAGAAATTATGAAGGAGAATATTTGAGGAAAAACCTGGGAAGACATATATGAAATAAGGCAGAGAGAAATGAACAGAACTAGGAGAACAATATATATGACGACAACAATATGGTAAAGACATAGGAAATCTGATCAGCATAATGACCAAGCACAATTCCAGAGGACTAATGATGAAGTATTTATGTTGTTTCAAATAGCCAGAAAGAAAGTTCAAACACCAAAGAACCAATTAGGGTTTCACAAGACCTAGAACCTTTTAGCAAGCTTTTTAGAGTCTGAGTGCCCAAACTGCACCCTTACACCACATATGAGCTGCCCCATTACCCCAGATAGAGGAGGAAGGAAGTGCTCCCATTGGACTTCTGGGCAGAGGGGCAGATGGTGTGAAAAATGTCCTCAGGCATGGTGGAGAGGGGGAAGGGAGCAGCCTCTTCTGGTACCCATGCCATAGGTTTGCCATTACAGAAGAAGCTTCTGCTACTAATAAGAGGAAATAAAGGAATGCAGTAAAACAAAAAGTAAAAGATATAGACTTACAACCAAGAATAATTTACAATACTCCTACAAAGCTAAGTATAATCTCATGACATAGTAGAAGAGGCAAATAGATTTTTAATAGAGTAGAAGACTTTGAAGCATTCCTAATGAAAAAGAAACAGAGCTAAAGAGGAATTCATGAAGAAGAATTAAGAAGCCTCTTGAGAGTGAAAAAGGCTTGAAACAACACAAAAAAACAAAATGAATATCATGGCAACTGGTCCCATTACTACCTAGCAAACAGAGGGAGAAAGAAATGGAAGCTGTGTCCAATTTTATGTTCTTGGATCTTTATCATTGCAGATGGTTACTGCAGTTACGAAATTAAGAGATTCTTGCTCCTTGGTTGGAAAGCTATGGCAAATCAGGACAGTATACTAAAAAATAGAAACATCATCTTGCTGACAAAAGACCATATAGTCAAAGCTACAGTTTTTCAGTAACAGTGTATTACTGTGAGAATTGGACTCTAAGGAAAACTGAATGCTACAAAACTGATGCTTTCAAATTACAGTGCTATCAAAGACAAAATTTTGCCAGTCCCTTGGACCAGAAGGAAATCAAATCAGGCAATACTTAAAGAAATTAATTCAGACATTGGAAAGTCAAATACTGAAGCTGAAGCTCATAATGAGAAGGTAGAACTCATTGGAAAAGTCCATTGATGTTGGGAAACACTGAAGGAGGCAGAAGATTAGATGGATAGTGTCATGGAAGCAAAATTGAGTTTATTCAGACTTCAAGAGATAGTGGAGGATAGAAGGGCTTGGCATGATGTATTCCATAGGATCACAGAGTCAGACATGACTGAACAACATCAAAGTAGGAATTTTGAAATGCAAATACAGGAGTCGAGAAACCTAGAAAGATAAATGTAATTAAAACTAGATCTAAACAATTGGAAAAACATTAATTGCTCCTGGGTAGGATGAGCTAATATAATAAAAATAACAATTTTATCAAATTAATTTACTTATTTAGTGCCATACCTATCAAACTACCAAAAAACTTTTTATAGAATTAGAAAAAATTATAACAAGTTCATCAGGAAGAACATAAGATCAAGAATATCAAGGGAAATAATGAAAAAAAATGTGAAGGAAGGGGGCCTAGCAGTACCAGATCTTAAACTGTACTATAAAGCAGTGGTCATCAAAACAATATGGTACTTGGCTAAGAGACAGAAGAGTGGATCAATGGAATAGGCTAGGGGTAAATGACCTCAGTAAACTAGTGTTCGATAAACCCAAAGACCCCAGCTTTTGAGACAAGAACTCACTATTTGACAAAAACTGCTGGGAAAATTGGAAAACAGTATGAGGAAAATTAGGTTTAGAAAGATAAATGTATACAAGCAATTAAAGAGGGCTCTATCTTAATGAAGTACTGACATTCTTTAAAAAATTGGGGAGGGGGAGTAATAAAAATTAAGTGTCCTTTAAGACCCTTATTGTCATCAGTGAGTACTAAGGCAGTTAAATAAGAAAAACAGGAGCCATAAATGGATTGATTTTGTTCTGAAGTTTTTGAATGGGAAATGAAAAGGGCGGCGGGGGGGGGGGGGATGTTGGAGGAATACACTAATGTAGAAAAGAGAAAGAAGAGGATGTGTTATGATTAAAATTCTTTGGAGACTGTATGTTAATTTATAATTATTTTTTAGATAGTAAAAGTTGGAGTTAGAGAGAGATAGTCACATGACCACCTGGCCACCCCTAGCTAATTTGAGTTTGCTGGGCTTGTCTCCATTCACTAGCCAAAACCCACACCAGGAAAAGTCTCCAGACCAAGAGAGACAAGAACTGAAAAACCCAAAAAGGCTGTCTGCCTTCCTTTATTCCTTTTTTTAAAAAAGCCATTGATGTCACTCCTTCTGGGCGTCCCCGGTTGAATAGCCTTGACCTCAGTATGGATTCCAGATGCCAGGAGTCACGAGGGACAAGAGGCAAACATTTTCCAAGATGCCAAGGAGTCACCAGGCCTCTGATGTCCTCCCATAGTACATATGTGTACCCAATCAAAGGGTGGAACTGACACTGACCAACCCTAGTTTTCAGAACTTTCCTTTTTTAAAAAAGGGAAGAGGGGTAAGGGGGTAAAATTTATGTTAAATTCACACAGATGGAACTTACTATTTCTTATAATTGGATTCATGAGAAAAAGTGTATACAAACATAGAAGAAAGGGCAAACATCAGATGAACCTCTAATCTGAAACAGATAAGAAGACTTGAATATACACAGACACACAGCCATATACAGAAAACATACACAAATAAAGAATTTGTTCTAGAAACATATCAAACTAAACAGAGAAGGAAAGGATAGAGAGACAGCTAGTCAAGAGGAAGGATGATACCAGTGTTGGAATAATTGCACAAAAATTAAATTCCTGATCTGAACTTGTGATTAAAAGAGGGGAAAAATGGGGGAAAAGATTAATTGGGGAATGGCTTAAGTCAAACCATCAAGTCAACAAACATTTAAGCTTCTACTAGGTGTCAGAAAACTTTCTAAGCATAAAGGATATAAAGCACTGCAACATCCCCCTCCCCCCAAAAACCAGAGCTAATTGTCACAATCTAATGAACAATTTATGGTGTATGAATGTTGAGAAATAGTACACCATAAAGACAAAACAAAAGAGAATATTTCAGAGATTCTTCAAAGGTATTCACTGATGTGGAGTGTAGTAAGAAGCACCAGAAGAATAATGTATACAAAGACAACATCGTGAAGAAGAACAACTTTGAAAGATTGAGGAAATCTGATAAAAAAACAGTGACCAACCATATGTCCAGGGGATCTGTGTCAAAGCATGTGACCCACTTCCTGACAGAGAGGTGATAGAATAAAGGTATAAAAATAAACATACATTTTGAACATCCCCACTATATGGATTTGTTTTGTTTGACTAATATTCATCTTCTCCAAAGGTTTTTTCCCTATTTTTAATTAGGAGGAAAGTTTAGAGGAGGTAATAATGATACAAAAAATATAAGCAAAAAAAGTAAATAGGTAATTAAAACATTTTAAAATTTGTTGAAGAAATTCAAATAGAAGCAGATAAGCAGGTCAATTTTGAAATTAACTTGTTGAGGGATAGCTATGTGAATCAGGGGATAGAGAACCAGGCCTGGAGTCAGGAGGACATGGCATGGGTTCAAATGTGACCTCAGATACTTCCTGGTTGTGACCTTGAGCAAGTTTCTTAACTCCAATTGCCTAGCCCTTACTGCTCTTCTGCCTTGGAATTAATACTTAGCATTAATTCTGAGAGAGAAGGTCAAGGTTAAAAAAAGAAAAGAAAAGAAATTAACTTGTTGAATTTGCTATATGCTTTTTTTAAAGCAAGTATTAATAGAAGAGAGATTCATGATTTCATGTACAATCCTTTTTTATTCTATTTTGTATATGGAAATTCTTATGCTTTGCTAGGATTTTTTTTAGTGTTTGTTAAATTAAAACTAAAAAAACATGCAGTTTTAAAGCTGTTTTTTAAAAGCCAAACAGAGGAGTTTATGTTTTATTCAAGAGGCAATAAGAAGCAAGATTTAACAACTGATTAGAAAATAGATATGTTCAGCAGAAAGAATGATTTAGGATGAATGGCATTCTGTTCTGCTTTTGACGTGTCAAATCTGAATTATCTCCAAGATATCTACTTTGAAATGTCCAAAAAGCAATTGGGATATGACTAAATCTCAAGAGAGATTGGAGTTGAATAAATAGATCTTGTGAAACACTTTCATCAAAAGAAGTAAAGCTATGATAACTAAGGAGATCACTAAAAAGAGTATAGTGAGGGAAGACCAGAGCCAGGACAGAGCCTTGTCATCTACCCACAGTTAGCAGGCATAACAGGCATGATGATCTACAAAGGAGGTTAAGAAGGAGCCATCCGGAGGTTGCAGGAGAACCAGGAAAAAGTGTGAAGCCATTCCCATAGTACACGTATGTGAACAAATAGTGTTCAAAGGAAGACATCCAAAGTATAAAAAAAAAAAATGAAACATGCTTTAAATCACCAATAATTAGAAAAATGCAAATTAAAACAGTGCTGAGGTCGCAATTTATACCCATCAGATTGGCAATGCTTATAAAATATGGAAAGTGACAAATGCTATAGGGGCCTTGGGAAAACAGCTACACTCATGCACTGTTACTATCCGGCCATTCTGGAAAACCTATTGGTATTATACCCCCAAACGCTTTTAAACAATGTATACTCTTTGAACCGGAAATACTTTTGTACCTCCAAAGACCAAAGAAAAAGGAAATTGATTCATATGTACAAAAATATTTATAGTAGCTCTTTGTAGTGGCAAAGAATTGGAAGCAATAGTGTGGGAAAATAAGTACCTTAATACACTGTTAATGGAACTACAAACTGCTCCAGTCATTCTGGAAAGCTTATTAACTTATTAAGACTTATTAAAATGTGTATATCTTTTGACCTAGTGACACGCTTACTAGGTGTATACACTAAAGAGGTCAATGAAAGAGTAGTATTCATATGTACAAAAATATAGTACCTCTTTTTGAAGTAGAAAAAAACTGGAAACTGGGGAGTACCCATCAATTAGGGAATGGCTGAACAAATTATGGTACATCAATGTAGTAGCAGACAGTTTCAAAGAAACCTGAAAAGATTTTTTTCTGAACTGATACAGAATGAAATGAGCAGAACTAGGAACACAATGTATATAATAAGTATTGTAAAAATAAACAACTTTGAAGACTTAAGGACTTTCTAATCAATGCACTGAACAATCATGATTCCAGAGAACTCATGATGAATCATGCTACTACTTCCTGACAGAGAGGTGATAAACTCAGAGTACAAATTGAAGCATGTATATGTATGCATGTGTCTTTGGTGTTTTCATTTTGAGGGGAAATAGGAAGAAGAAAAGGCAGACGGATTAATTTTTTAAATCAATTTTTAAAAGGAGTAGTGTGATAAACACTCAGAGAAGAAAGATTATTCATGAGGAGACTTTTTTTAATTAAAAAAGAAAGCATTCTAATATCAAGAAGAATCTAAAACCAGATAATATGAAGTCCAGCAATTATTTTCACAACAAATTTCTTTTGGGGTAATAAAGAACATTTCAAAAATCCTTGGGTTGTGTTGGCTCTTACAATATGCCTCATACTATTTCAGGAACCTCAGCTGTCTTTCATGGTTGGCTTTGTGCACAACTCTGCTCATTCCCAGACAGTCCATCTTGTTCTACCACTTCTACCAAAAGGAAAAGGTTTGAATTTGACTGTAGGCAAATACCTCATTGCCTACCAACTATTTGCAAAAGGGGAAGTGAGAGAAGGAGAACTAGAGTGCACATTTCTCTCCATCCTCCATGTTCCCAAATGCCCTTTTTTCCTTATGTCTTTTCTTTCATTTGGCTGTCCTTTCTTTTTTTTTCTTAACTTCTCCACACTAACATATCTACTACTACTATCTCACACACACACACACACACACACACACACACACACACACACACACACACACACACACAGGGAGTCATATTCAGTACCCTCTCCTAATAAAGATGCTCTTTACGCCCAAAGTCTTTTGGGATGGTGTCCAAAGAGTACCCTTGCCTATCTAGCCTCAGGATCATTCTAAAACCTTATGGAGAACATGGATGTTTATGATGCCTCTTATCTACAGATTCCTCTTACCCCATGATCCATCTAAGCAGTAGAAGACAAGACTTTGAGGAGTAGGATCAAGGAGCTCCAGAGACAAATAAATAAATGGTTGTAATAAAAAATATGGGTGTTTCCTATTGAGATGACTTAAAGTAACTGAAGGCCAAGAGTAATATAAGGAAGGGTAACTGCCAAAACCAAAATAGTTCATTTTAGCCTTTTAAATATTTTCTCTCAGGCGCAGGATATCATATGACCATAGTTAAGAAACAATACTGTCTTGTAGAAGAAATTGAAAGACTGATTTATGAGCATATACCATCGGCCACTATGGAAAGCAATATAGGAGCTGAGTTATCATTTATCATGCCTAAAGACAACATAAGCAGGTATGAGGGATCCCTTAAGGACAGTGCTGATCATTTTTAGTTTCTTAGTGTTCCAAGTTGATTTCATGATGTAGCACATGCTCTGGAACTTCTCTCCCTCCCTCTACTAGTCCCACTTGAACCAACAAGTTGAATCTTTAGAAGTCAGGTGGCTAATTCTTATCCCCTAAAAGCCTTGGGATAGCCCTGAGGGGCTAGAGAGGCATCTTTTTATTGCTAGATCTCAAGTCCCCTTATCATGCTTCCTCCCATTGTTATAAGCTGATATCAATCCATCAGCCAAGCTTATGTAGTTTTTAGAAAGATATTTACCAGTGATATAATTGGTATGAAACAGCCTCCAAAAATCCTTGATACCCTATCTCACAAGTACATAAGGAAGCCAGGGAAAAGTGGGATTAAACTATTAAATTTAGAGTACCTATAACAAAGAGAAAACTCATAGATCCTAGAAGTCCTTTTGCTAGAATCCTTAGGATGATCCCCTTGAATATTGTATATAGCTTTTTTGCTGGGCTCCTTGTAAGTTCTTGAATTTGCCTTTCTTCATTGTATCCAGTCTTAAACTCCAGTGCAGACTCTGCAGCCAAACATTGTTTTATCAAGGATGCTGCTAGAACACTGATGAAAAATCCAGTATCCTCTGCTATTCACAAGGTTCTCTTCCAGCCAAGCCAGTGGTGAGGTCAGGGAGAGGAGATCAAAGACCTGGGCAAACGGGCTTTTCTTTCATTCCTCCCCCAAAGAATTACTTCTCAAGGGCTTGACTAGAGGGTTCTATCATTGTTACTAGATACTTAGAAATCTAAGTTTCAGACTGGCCTGCTCTTTTATAGACAACCCATAAAATGTGACCAAGTTTCCTCAACCAGTTCAAATACACTTCCTGTGTAAAAGTCACTCCAATCTGTCCAGTGGCTTAAAAAAAATCTAAATTAAGGACTCATTTTACACCAAGTCCAAAACATACGATTAATTTGATTCAAGCAAGATATGTTCTCAGTTATGGTATCAGAAAATAGTTTCTTAATACTTTAAATGAGGTAAAATATTTTTATTAAGACAATCAATGTACTCATACCCATAGCTTTCCTCAGATCTGACCAATGGTTCTTCTGACAGGCTAGGGCTTAGAACCTCTAGGTTCCTGCTATTGCCATTGTGACTTTGTTACTATTCCCTCAAGATGTGCGATATGAATGGTTATAGGGAGTGAATGCTTCTGGTGTGAGTTTTGGCTCATATGTGTGGTCAGGTATATTAAAACAAATCAAGGGGTTTGAATTAACTCCTTGGTATTACTTTACTTCATTTATTTCTTTGGGTCACACCCACTAAGTTTTAGCAAGTCTAGGCATCTTTTCCTTACAATTCTACCAAATGCAATATTTTCACCTGGTTCCCAGGTTCCATTCCACTCTGGCACATGATAAATTGATTAAATATTAAAATCTGAAACTTACTATTTATGGTGATATCTTTGCTATTATTAGAAAATCACTTTCACTGAGTGGAAGATGGATTAGAGTGGAGAAAGACTTTAGAGAAAACTAACCAGAAAGATTTTGGTATGAAATCTAGCTGTCATCCATTTAAGACATATTGTTAATTTATCTAATGCATGAGAGTTTTCCCCAGAAAAACCGTTTCACTCACCCCTTTATGAAAACTTAACTCTGCTAACTTTTGTCGGCTTGTAAGGTTATTGTTAGGTTAAAGTATTAGAATAATCTTTTGAATATAGACATTTTTTCTTTCAGAAAATCATCTTATTGTACTTTCCCTCAAATTGATATCTATCAGAAATTCCCAAAGTGGGTTAAGGCTGTGTGTTTTTCTTTGTCTCCTCCTTGGCTCTCATATTTCTTAGAATAGCCATACAAGTTTCTTGTCAGGTGATTACTTCCCATTCTAGAAGGGAAAATAAAGCAGAGAGGAACTAAACAATGCCCTCTATTATGGGGTTTTAAATACTTGTTTCTGGATCTCAACTTTTTTTTCTCCTTCCTCCAGATTTGAAGCTTTGTTTGAAGAACTGGAAGGCAGAAAAGAGGAACTAGGCATCTCTAGCTTTGGAGCCTCTGTCACCACTATGGAAGAAGTTTTCCTTAGGTGAGTAAAGGAGTAATCTTTTGTTTGCATTAACGAAGAGGGAATGGTAGAGGGCACAGACTAATGTCAAGCTTCAGAAATAGGGATTATCATTGGTTCTAAAACACTAAAATTCCCCATGAGAGATTCTAAAGCCAATAATGAAAAATTATTTTTTGTCTTTGCTTAAATTTTCTGGAATCACTGTGCCTAGTATTCTTTTGGCTCTCTTTTTTCAATCTATATCACATCATACAAATTTTTCCCCAAGTCTTTTTTCTCTCAATTCTTCATATTCATTGTTTCTTATAATACAGTAATATTCCACTTCATCAAAATACCACAATTTGTCAGTATTCCACAATTTAGGGTCATGTAGCTTATGCCTAGAGTTTGGGCATTACATATCATGCATCTATGAATATTTTTGTGCATTTGGTTCCTTTCTTGCTATCATTGACCTCCTTGTATTATCAAGCCAGTAGTGAAGTTTCTAGATCAAAAGATATGAACAGGAGAGAGTTCAGGAATGACACAGACATGATGGAAAAAACCTTTTATTAGATCCTTTTTCATGACTCCCTGAATCCTGGTTCAGCAGTAGAATTTGAAAGACTGAAAACTTCATTATGAAACTAGAGGCACCCCATCCCCACCCCAAAGCTGATGTCAGATCAGCCATCAGAGTGGTGGTGGTAATGGTGAGTGGGTGGTTAGAACCAATTAATTACCCCAAGGAATTACCACCAAAATTCAAATGTAACAAATCTAGCAGCTCAAAAGTAAGCCCTCCAAGCAAGATGACAAAGTTTCAGTGATGACCCTCCTAGAATGGAGAGCTTGGACATCATTGTCATCTATCTCTAAGAAGCCTTCAACAACTTGGAATTGCATGAGCTGGCCCAGCATCACAGCAAATAACTGATTCTTTATCTAATAGACCCATGAAAACAGCCTCACTTTTCTAGTATTATTTCCTTATACTCTAATATCCCAGAATTTTCAATGGGAACCACCCCCCCTACTATTTCTTATAATTTTCCTGACATTCTATTCAGAAATTGTGACCAGGAAAAATTCCTCCTCTCGAAGTTGCTTGGTCTCTTTGTTTCTATGCCAGGAGTACGGAGCATTTACTGTAGGTCCAACCAAGGGTTACCAAAGACATGAGCACCTTCTGGGCACCAAGTAGACTTCTAGGTTACAGCTACACTTTACCTCCTTTATTTTTATTGTCTTGTGCAACTAGCTTGTCCTCAGCTCCTATTTAATATAGAAGGAAGACATTAGTAAACACTGTTCTGTCCCCCAAGTGGACTATTAGTATGTTTTGTTCCTCAGGGAGAGCCTACTTAATTTTCAAGGAATGTCCCATGAAGATATATATCTATATGTAGATAAAGATATAGATATAGATCTTTTCTGTGTCAAGAACAGATTTGGCTGGTGCAGGGGAAATTTGAGCTTTGTAACCAAAACCTTCTTAGAAAAGATATTCTGGAAAGCAGTATCTTTTGTGTCCCTTCCTTGGGCAATGAGAACTGGAAACCCCAAGATCAAATGGTAATTTAATTTAATAAGGCAGGAAATGAGTTGTGATAGCAACAACTGACAAACCCAAAAAACACTACTTCTGGGTATGGTTTCACTATTAAAATGTAAGCTCCTATAAGGCTATCTCTGGTTTTGTATTTGTATCTCCAGTGCTTGCACATTATTAGTATTTAATCAATGCTTTTTAACTTAAAAAAGAAAACTTATAGGGGGAAGTTAGGTGGATTGAGAGCCAGGTCCAGAGACAGGAAGTCCTGGATTCAAATTTGATCTCAGACACTTCCTAAGTGTGTGATCCTGGGCAAGTTACTTAACCCCCATTGACTAGCCCTTACAATTCTTCTGCCTTAGGACCAATACACAGGATGGGTGGAAGAATGGAAGAAAGAAAGGAAGGAAGCATTATGAACTTTTTTAGCAAATGTTCTTACATAATTCCAATTTGTTTTCCATGATGGTTGAACCAATTCACAGTTCTCCTAGCAGAGAATTTAATTCCTGTCTTCTAATAACCCCCCAATATTTAGATTTTTCCATATTTATCAATTTGATGGGTGTGAGTTGTTATTTAATAGTTCTTTTAATTTTTGATTTCTGTGATTTTTTTGTCATTTAGAACATTTTTAATGTGGTTATTTACATTCCTTCTCTTGAAAACTGCTCTTATATTTTGTCCATAGTTTATTGGTGTGTGACTCATTCTTCAAGATTCACGTCAATTTCCTAAAGATTTTAGGTGACAGAATTTTATCAGAGCTGTTTTCCCAATACATGTCTTTTATTGTTATTGTAGTTAGCTGGTTTTTAAAACACTTTGATCTTGTATAACCAAAATTTTGTATTTTGTATGTCATAATTTCCTGGCCCAATCTGGTTATGAATCCTTCTTTCAACATTTAGGAGAAATATAATCTTGTTTTACTTTTAGTGGTAATGATTTTATTGATTTTAATGGTATGATCTCTTACCCATTTGGAATTTATTGTGTTATTGTTGAAAGCTATCCAACTGCTCCTGGATTCTGATAAGGGACAGGTTAGGTGATAAAGAAAAAAGTGGGAGATGAGACAATCTTGTCTGTCAGCTCATGGCTGCTTCTCCAAAGTGCCATTGAGTCACAAGTTTAATATATACAGAATTCAAACCCCATTTCACACAAAGGCCCAAAGAAACTTCGCAGCTGTGCAGAAAATACAAATTATGTCATGTCAAAAGAGCCTCAGTTGTTTCAATGTAGAGATAGCCTGGAATAAAACAAGATCCAAGGCTGAATTCTAGCTGCCTTATTATCAGTAAGCTAAGTCTGGGAGTACTTTTCTCGGGCAGAAAGCCCCTGCTAGATTGAGGTTTTGACTAATTTTTGACCTTGACTGTCTAGAGCGAGTTTTGAGCCCAAGCAGCTGCATTTCTGACCAAGGGAGAAAATGTTAACCTCTTGACTGTTGGTTTGCTAAGAACTTAAAGTTTTCCAATAAGACTATAATGTTTTACAAATAAGAAAAGGTGTGGATCAGAAAAGGAGTCAAAAGAGGAGTCTCAGATTTTTATCTTATATAGCCCATCCAGTCTGGCTCTGATTTAGAGCAGAAAAGATCAAGGCACAGCCTTGCCAGGCTGCATTGATCTTTTGATGGGGTTCAGATACAATATCTATTTGAGACTCTGTTTCTCTTATTGGCCTCCTACATGTTATGAAATGTAAGATGCTAGATTAAATCCATCTTTTGCCAACTTAGCAGTTTTTCTTAGCAATTCTTGTCAATTTTCAAATAATATCTGTTGTTGGTTTTATTAATCACAACCAAGATATTAATTTACTTCTAGATCATACTTAACTGATTTTCTATTTTTTAATCCATTAACAGTTTTAATAGTTATTGTATTGTAAGATCTAGTAATGCTATTTTCCTACTTTTATATTTCTTCTTTCCTACTTTTTTCTACTTCCTATATATCCCTTCTTTCCTACTTTTATATTTTATTTGACTATTTTTTGACCTTTTGTTTCTCCATGTGAATTATTATTTAGTCTAAGTCTCTAAAATATCTTTTTGGTAATTTGTTTAATATGATACTAGATAGTAGGTAATATTTTTACTACTATAAAGGAAGAGAGCATGTGATTTTTCTTTCCCCAACCCTCCTCCAACTCAGTCACAGAATTTGGTTGCAAATAATGAACTTTTAATATGATTGTTGCTCTTCATTCTCAAAGAGTTGTAAAATGATATACACTACTAACAAGGCACTAAAGTAACTATTTATGGGCATACCAAGTCCCTTGAATGAAGGGAAGTATGTAATTGGATGAATAGATTAAATGATCCCTTGGCAGCCTTAAGTAACTAAGCCCTGGGAAATTCAAGGAAGTGAAAGCTTAAAGGTGCATTGTGAAGGAACTCCCTGCAGTTGGGTAGGAAATAATTTCTTTCTTTCCCCCAAAACTTCATTGACCATGACATCTGTGGCAACTTCTCCAGAGAGCAATTCAGGTAACAGAGGCCTACTCCATACAGACAAGGATATAAAAAATTAGTCACTATAGGGATGAGGCAGCCTTAAGGAACAGGACCCTTGGCAGCAGAGAAAAGAATTGAGCTATGGAGGGAAAGAAACAGCCCCTGAGACTCAGATGTTAAACCAGCCCAACAGAAATGCAGGAGCCAAGGGGAGTTTCATGAGGACTCTGAATGGAAAAAGGACATTGATCCTTGGCAGTTTTAAATTATCTTGAATACATATGGTCCATATATATGTCCTTTACTGCCATATGTACATGTACAATGCTGCCTTACTGAAGAGACATAGGGAAACTCCTCAACCAGTCTGCTGTCTACCAGTGGCCAACAAAATAACCTCCTACTAGAAAAATCAAAGCACATTAATATTTATATTATAATGATAAAACCAGAAGACAAAAAGAAGTTACAGCTAAATGGAAAGAGTGTTGATTGGTTCTCCTTGGAAATACAAACAAAGGAGTTGGTGGAATTATTTCATCATGTTCTCAAAGGCAACAAGAAGCATCATTTAATGAGAGACTTAGTCATTTTATCTTCCAGTTCTCATGATGAACATAAGCAAAAAGACCATGAAGATATTTACAACTCATGTGCTGAAAACTGGCATACCAAATTCCTGGAACCAGACTGCTGGAGAGAAAGTAAACCAGCATGTGACCCTAAAACTGGCATAAGTGAGGAACTAAGCCACAATGTAGAAGAGCAAACCTGATTGCTATCATTTTAATGAGGCATACAAAATGTACAGGTCCAGTGAGAAGTTAGCTCAACTCCCTTAATAATATCAAGAACAAAATTTCCTTTCAAATAAACCTCAAGACAGAGTAATCCTATATGTCTGGGCTCCTAAGGAAGAGTGGAACTCATTAGAATTAACATTCTCAAAGTGTGGTCCATAGACACCTGTAGGGCCCCAAGACCTTTTCAAGGAATCTGCTAGATCAAATTCTTTCCATTATAATATTATTAAGACACTATTTGACTTCTGGGTTAAGATGGCTTCAGAGTAGAAGCAGGGCACTTAACTCTCCTCACCACCGACCCATACATGATACCTCAAAAGGACAAAAAAAACAAATCCAGATGAATGAAGGGACCCCATAATAGGGCACAGCATCGAAGGTATGTGGGATTTGGGCATTTCCATGCTATAAGGGGGTAAAAATAGCCCCCATCAAAGCACAATCAACCCTCCCCCACCCCACCTGCGGTGCCAGAGTGAAAACCAGGACGCCAGAATTAGAGAGAGGGTAGAGCAATCTCTAGGTTCTTGGCAGCTAACTAAGACCACCAGGGGCTTGTCCCTAAGAGTAGCAAGACTTGAGACCCCAGGAAGCTAAAGAACACGGACCTCGAGCGTGGAGATAGAGGTAAGAGGGGCAACAGACAGTGGAAGCAGCATACTGAGACTCAAAAAGGAGCCTCAGGCAAAAGAGCAAGTGTGGGGCAATCTCTGGGTTCTTGGTAGTTGACTGAGACCACCAGGGACTTGACCCTGAGAGCAGCTGGACTTGAGACCCCAGGAGGCTAAAGAGTGTAGACCTTGGGCTCAGGGATAGAGCTGAGAGGGCCAGCAGAAAGTAACCCTGAGACTCATAAAGTAGCCTCAGGCAAAAACTGCTCCATATTTCCATACACAGAGAGCCTGCTCACCTCACTCAGACTTCTGGCTGAGAAGGAAAAACCAGCATAGTGATGGCTAACAATACCCAAGAAACCACTTCAACCACTAGAAAGGACAAGAGGAAGGCACTGACCCTGGATAATTTTTATGGAGAAAAAATCCAGACCACACAGGAGACAGCAGAGGAGGACAAACAAGTAAACATATCCAAACCTTCCCAAAAATATGAAAATTGGTCACAAGCTCTTGAAGAGTTCAAATCTTAGATCATGAGAAAGATGGAAGAGATTTGGCAAGAAAAGTGGAAAATAGCTCAAAAAGAAATTGACAATTTAAAAGACAGAAACTCCCAATGGAAGAAAGATGCCAAAAATCAAATGAAATGATAAGCAAATTGGCAATTAAAATTAAGCAGCTGGAAATCATGAAAAACAGGATAGACCAAACAGAAAAGGAAAATCAAAAGATTATAGCAGAAAATCAATCTCTAAAGACCAGAATTGGGCAAGTAGAAGCCAATGATCTTGCAAGACAGCAAGAACTAATAAAACAAAGTCAAAAGACTGACAAAATAGAAGGAAACATTAAATATCTCACTGAGAAAATAACAGACCAAGAAAACAGGTCTAGAAGAGACAATTTGAGAATCATTGGTCTCCCCTTGTCTGCATGACCTGGGTGTCTGTATCTCAATGGCAGATACTGGTGGAGTTAGACTGCTGCCTAAGCTCCAGGGTCTTCATTCACCTATAGCTAGGGATTGACTGCTGAACAAGGAACGACTTAAGGGGCCCAGGTGTACTGACTAGACACCAGTTCTGTTCCAGGTTCTGCTTCAGAGGAGGAGGAGGAAGAAGGAGGGGTTTCTCAGGGGAAAAACTATCTGCTTGAAGTGGGAGAACTATGAGGGGAGGGACTCTAGATGGAGTACCTAAAGTCAATCACAGACTAGTGTTTGAGTAGGGGGATGAAAGGATTACATTGGCCCTGGATTAGAGCAATTCGAAAAACTAAGAAGGGCCCAGGAAATAACAAATACAAAAAATCCTGAAACCTGAGGTATCCCCTGCATCCCCTAGGAACAGAGCCCAAGTTGAGCATAAAGCTAACAGTTAAGCTAATTAGTTTGGCCAATAAAATTTGAAAAAAAAAAAAGATGAGTAAGCCAAAGAGAGAACCTAACTACACATAGTTATTATGGAGACAGAGAAGACGGTTATAGGGAAATCTTTTATTTTTTTATTTCAAGACCCAAGTTCAAATTCACAGAACAGTGATGTTAAGACGCCTGCTGAGCATAATCATGCAAAGGGGAAAATGGATATTTACAAACTAAAGGAGTTGCAACTATTCTTGTGAGAGAAAACAGAATTCAGTAAATTTGATTTGTAAGAATCATAAGAAGGTATATATGAAAGACCAATTATAAGGGACCTGACAAGGTCAAATTGTTTACTTTTTATATAAGAAAATGTTATCTATAACCCTTGAGAATGAAATCATTACTTGAGTAGTTTGAAAGAGCATATATAAAGATCCTAAGATAAAAATAAAAATAGGGTAGGAAGAGGTAAAATGAAACAATTTTCTTAAATAAAAGAAGCATGAGTAGAAGAATTGTCAAAGAGAAGGGGAAGAAGTAGAAAGCTGGTAGTACTAGATAGAACCCTATCTTTATTAGATCTGGTTTAAGGAGAGAAAAATATAATTAGAAGGGCAACAGTCTTATTAACTTATAGAGAAACAGGAGAGTGAGGGGATATGATAAGGGAAGGACTACGGGACCAAGAGAATGGAATGTAGATTAAAAGAAAAGAGGGAAAGGGGATAAGAAAAGAGAGGGATTCCTAGAAGGGAGTATATATCAAAAAATAGAAAGGCAAGATGAAGGGATAGCAGAGGGTCTTTCGGAATAGAAAAAGGGATGGATTTTTAGAAGGGAATTCATATCAAGAAATAAAAGGTCAGGGTAAGGGAAATAAAAGAACTTTTGAAAGGGCGAGTAATTAAGAAATAAGGGGGAAGGGCCAAAGGAGGGACTTTTAGAAGGGTTGGTTGACATAGAACTAGGAGGTCAAGGGGACAGGATAAGGGAAGGGTTCTAAGAAGTGGCATGAATCAGAAAGATAGTGGACAAAAGAAATTGATTGAAAAGGGATACAGTGAAAAGGGAGGAAGAGAAGGACAAATAGTGAAAAAATAGAATAGAAGGAAATATACAACTAATAATTATAACTCTGAACACTAATGGGATGAATGTACCCATAAAATGGAAACAGATAGCAGAATGAATCAAAAACCAAAACTTGACAATATGTAGTTTAATAGAAGCACACTTAAAAATGAGAGACAAACATAGAGTAAAAATAAAAAGCAAGAGCAGAATATACTACACCTCAGCTGATATAAAAAAGCAGGGGTAGCAATCATGATCTATGAGAAAGTTAAAGCTAAAAGAGATATAATCAAGAGATAAACAGGAAACTATATTATGTTAAAAGACACCATGGATAACAAATCTATCCATTTTATTATCAATATTAAATCCATTTGTACAAAATATTATAGCATCCAATTTTTTAAAGGAAAAGCTTAATGATTTACAGAGGGAAAGAGATGACTAAACAATAATAGTAAGGGACTTCAATTTTCCCCTCTCAGAAGTAGATATGACCAAGATGTAAATAAGAAAGAAGTCAAGGAGATTAATAGAATCTTGGATTAATTAAATATGATAGATATCTGGAGAAAACTTAATGGGAATGTAAAGGAGTATACCTTCTTTTAAGTGGCTCATAGAACATTGATCAAATAAAATTTGTTCATATGTTAGGGCAAAAAACATTATAGTTAAATGTAGAAAAGCAGAAATATTAAATGTATTCTTTTCATAATTCAATAAAAAAATTATATATGATAAGAGAGCCTGGAAATGCAAAGTAAACATTAATTGGAGACTAAATAACTTAATCTTAAGGAATGAGTGAGTTAAAGAACAAGTTTTATGAACAATAAATAATTTCATTAAAAAGAATGATAATGAGATAACATACCAAAACTGATGGGAATACAGCAAGAGCAGTAATTAGAGGAAATTTTCTCTCTAAATGTCTATATTAATAAAATGGAGAAAAAGATCAATGATTTCAGAACGCAAATTTTTAAAACTAGGAAAAGAACAAATGTAAAATCTCCAACTATACACCACACATTAGAAGTCCTAAAAATTAATGGCGAAATCAATAAAACTGAATGTAAGAAAACCATTGATTTAATAAATAAGTCTAAAAGTTAGTTTTGTGGGGGGAAAAAAGTCAACAAAATAGATAAACCATTGTGTATTATGATTTTTGGAAAAACCCTTATCTTCCATCTTAGAACCAAGATAGGAAATCTATGTAACAATACTATATATTGGTTCTAAGGCAGAATAGCCATAAGGGCTAAACGATGGGGGTTGACTTGCCCAGGGTTACACAACAAAGAAGTGTCTGAGGTTGCATTTGAACCCAAGACCTCCAGGCTCCCCACTTGGCTCTGTATCCACAGAATCACTTAGCTGTCCCCATTTAATTTGGCTTTTTTTAAAGAGAGAGGAAAAGGCCAAATCACTAGCATTAAAGATGAAACAGGTGAATCAATGAAGATGAAATTAAAGCAAATTTTGCTCAATTATATTCCAATAAATTTAACAATATAAGTGAAATTAAGAATACTTATAAAAATATAAATTGCCTAGATTATCAGAGAAGGAAACTGAGTATCTAAATTGAGAGGAATGACCACCTACTCAAAAAATCCTGAACTTTGTTTGTGTTAATGTGGCAAAGGCTATTTTACTTCATCCTTGGGAGAATGGGTACTCACCAGCCAGCATTTCAGCCAGCAAGCAAGTGCGAGGAATGGGAGCACACAGGCTCCCTTTTATTAACCAGAATCAATCTTTCCCCTCTTTCAAAATTGGCCAGTTACTAAGATTTATAGTCTAGTCATGAGAGCCAGCCAATCAGAACACAATTTACAATCACAATCATTCACATGGGTTTTAACCAACTAAAGTAAAGCAACTTCACCTGTTAGTCTCTTAAAGGATTAACCTATCATGTGTTCCCCATCATGTCCTGCTGATTGGATGTTGGGGAAAGGAGCTTAAGCTAGCAACATCAAACTTAATTCAATTTTCTTTTCTTTTTACTCTATTATACAGGCTTATGAGAGAAGTCCATCATCTTGTCAGGACCTGTTCCTCACATAAATGAACCTATTTTAGAAAATGAAATTGGACAAAAAATGAACTTTTTTTAAGCATCAGTACCATACATATTAATAAGAATTCTACAAAACATTTAAAGACATACTAATTCCAATATTAAATAAATTATTTGAAATAATAGATTTTTGTGAAACAAAAATGGTACTGATACCTAAACCAGGAAGAGCAAAAACAGAGAAGGAAAATTATATACCAATTTCATTAATGAATGTGGATATAAAAATCCTAAATAAAATATTAGCTAGGAGACTACAATACATCACAAAGATCGAACACTGTGACCAAACAAGAGTTATACCAGGAATGCAGGGATGGTTTAATATAAGAAAAACTATCAATATAATTGACCATATAAGAAATGAAATTAATAAAAACCATATTATTATATTAGTAGATACAGAAAAGCCTTTGATGAAATAAAATACTCATTCCTATTAAAAACACTGAAAAGCATATGTATAAATGGAGCTTTTCTTAAAATAATATGAAATATCTACCTAAAAACATTAACAAGTATTTTTTAAAATCCTTATCTTCCATCTCAGAATCAATATTGTGTATTGGTTCCAAGGCAGAAGAGCAGTAAAGGGATAAGCAATAGGAGTTAAATGACTTGCTCAGGATCATACAACTAGTAAGTATATACGGCCAGATTTAGACCCAGGTCCTCCTATCTCTACACCTGGCTCTCAATCCACTAAAGCCACTTAGCTGCCCCACAAATATTTGTAAGGAGAATAAGCTAGAAGCCTTCCTAATAAGATCAGGAGTAAAACAAGGACACCCATTCTTATCAATATTATTTAACACAGCATTAGAAATACTAGCAGTAGCAATGAGAAGAAAAAGAAAATTGAAGAAATCAGAATGGGCAAAGGAGTAATAAAACCACCCTTTTTGCAAATGATATGATGGCATATGTGGAAAATCCTAGAAATTCAACTAAAACATTATTTGGAACTATCAATAATTCTAGTAAAATAGGAGTATACAAAATAAACACACATAAATCATCAGCATTTTTTCATATTACTAATAAAGTCAAAGAGGTTCTCCATTTGAAATAACCATAAAGTCAAATGCCTAGATGTATATCTGCCAAAACAAACCTAGAAATTACACAAATATAATTATAAAATACTTCGTACACAAAGTCAGATCTAGATAATTGGAAAAATATTAATTGCTTGTGGTTGGGCAGAGCCAATATAATTAAAATGACAATTCTACCTAATCTACTTAATTCAATGCCATCCCAATCAAATTGCCAAAATATCTTATTGAGCTAGAAGAAAAAATACAAAATTCATTTGGAAGAACAAAAGATCAAGAAGAGCAAAAGAATTAATGGGAAAATGTAAAGGAAAGAGATCTAGCAGTACCAGATTTTAAACTATATTATAGAGTAATAATTATCAAAAACTAGTTCAATGGAACAGAATAGATATAGCAAACAGTAGTAAGAGATTATTGTTTTGGACAAAACTATAGATCCAGGCTATTGGGATAAGAAATTAGTATTTGGTAAAAATTGCAGGAGCAATTGGAAAATAATCTGACAGAAACTTGGTATAAACCAATATCTGATCATTCACTAAGATAAGATCAAAATGGATACATGATCTAGACATAAAAAGATATCATAAGCAAAATTATAAAAATAGGGAATATATTACTTGGATTTATGGATGGGAGAGGAATTTATGAGTAAACGAGAGACATGGAAAGCATTAGGAGATGTAAAATGGATAATTCTGAATACATTAAACTGAAAAGTTTTGTACAAATAAAACAAATATTGCCAAGATTAGAAGGAAAGCAGAAATTTGGAAGGAAATTTCATAGACAGTTTCTTGAATAGAGGTTTCATATTTAAAATATATAAATAACTTTTTCAAATTTATGGGAATAAGAGCCATTTTCCAGTTGGCAAATGGGCAAAAGATATGAAGTTTTGGGATGAAAAAATCAAAACCAAAAATAGGTGCACAAAAAATTGCTTTAAATCACTACTAATTAGGGAAATATAAAGCAAAACAATTCTGAGGTATCATCTCACATCCATCAGTTTGGCTAAAATGACAAATGTTAGAGGGGATATGGATAAGTGGGGACACTAATACACTGTTGGTAGAATTGTGAACTGATCCAACCATTTTGGAGAACGATTTTGAATTACTCCCAAAGAGCTACAAAACTATGTATATCCTCAGACCCAGCATTAGTATTTGAAGAATAATTTGTGAATATTCACTTCCAGAGGATAAACTGAGAAGTGGAAACATGAAAGACATAATCTATATATGAAGAAAAGAAATAAAGTAGATAGCAGAATGGATTAGAAACCAGAATCCAGCAACATGTTGTATACAAGAGGCACACTTGAATAAGAAAGACACAAACATAGTTAAAGGGCTAGAGCAAAATTTATTGTGCTTCAGATGAAGTATATTTTTAAAAAAAGTCAGGTAGAAATCACAAACTCAGACAAAGCAAAAGCAAAAATGTTCTTCAGTTTCTTCATGATTCTATTTGGGGTTTTCTTGGAAAAGAGACTGGAGTAAGTTGCCATTTCTTTCTCCAGCTCATTTTGCAGATGAGGAAACTGAGACAAACAGGGTTAAGAAACCTGACCAGGATCATACAGCTAATAAATATGTGAGGCCAGATTTGAACTAAGGAAGATGAGTTTTCCTGATTCCAGGATTAGCACTAGTTTTTCCAAAAGCCAAAAAAAAAAGACCTAATTAAAAGAAAGAATCTGGGAAACTACATTTTGCTTTTTAAAAAGTACAATAGATAATAAACTAATACAAAAATTTTACAACAATTTTTTCTGATAAAGGCTTCGTTTCTCAAATATATACTAGCTATAAAACTGAGTTCAATTAATAAGAATACAAGTCATACCCCCATTGATAAGTAGTCAAAGAATATGAACAGGCACTTTTCAAGAGAAGCTATCAATAGTCATATAAAAAATACTTTAAATCACTATTGATTAGAAAAAGACAAATTTAAACAATGCTGAGGTACCACCTCATACCTATCAGAAATGACAAATACTGGAGGGAATGAGGAAAACTGGTATATTAATGAACTTCACTGAGTAATGAAATGGTCCAATCATTCTAAAGAACAATTTGGAACTAGGCCCAAAAGTCTATAAAACTATGCATGCATACCCTCTGATCCAGAAATAGCACTCTTAGATATGTATCCCAAAGAGATCAAAGGAAAAAGGAAAAGGACCTACGAAAATAATTTATAGCAGCTAGCTCTTTTTTGTGTTGGCAAAAAAATAGAAATTGTTCAACAACTGAGGAATGAACAAGTTGTAGTATATGGTTGTGATAGAATACTATTGTGTTATTTTAAAAAATGACAAAAGGGGATAGTTTCAGAAAAACTTGGCAAGACCTATATGAACTAATTCAAAGTGAAGTGAGAAAATGGGAGATTATTGTTCACAGAAACTGCGGTGTTGTAATAATGATGATCAGCTATGATAGATGTGGCTACTCTGATCAATAAAATGATCCAAGACAATCCAAACCAGGACTTATGATAAAATAATGTTATCTACCACCAGAGAGAGAACTGATGAACTCTTGAATGCCAATTGAAGCATAATTTCCTCAATTTTTAATTTTTTGTGATATGATTAATATAGAAATATATTTTGCATGATTTGATATTGCTTGATGAATTATTGTCATATTATTTGCCTTTTGGTGAGTGGGGAAGAGATGGGAGGGGAAGAATCTGAAATTTAAAGAAAAGAATGTTAAAAAATAAATAAATAATGAATTAAAGGGAAGTGGGGGAAGAAATCCATTCTCGAAGCAACATAATCCTAAAAGCACTATGGGATAATTGTTAGCTATCCCAGGGAAGGAAAGGTGCCTCTGGTTTCACTGCACATGAATTTGAAGCAGAACAAAATGTAACTCTGAAACGCAAGGTCAATGTCCTCCAAAAACCTAGACTGCCTATTGTGTACATCTTTCAACAACAATCCCTGATTTCTTTGCTCCTGCATTTTAGCTAGCAAAAAGGTCGAGTTTTCTTCTTTCTTACACAGTTATACCCTAGAAAAACAATTCAGAGGAAATTGATGATTATCATCCATTAGTCTGACTGACAGGTTCGACTGAGAGAGAAGGAGACCAGAATAGGGTGATATGGCAGGGTTTATTTGAAGTGGCAAGGGGAAAAAACACCAGGCAGATTAGTAAAGGGGTCCCACCTGAGTGGAGAAAGATATGGGGTCTTATAAGGTTGGGGGAAGAAGGGGTGCAGAGGACAAGGCAATTTGGATCGATCTCACTGTCTCTGAAGTTGGGGGGCAGTGGTTCTCAGGAATGATAAGTTCTGTTGCTCAGCTATGCAAGATGTGGTCAGGTTATACATTTATCTTAGGTTTGACAGCCTGAGGAATGGAAAGTCCTGGGGATCTTCCAGGTGTTGCTGGGGCTTTCTGTCCCATGGTTTTGGCAGGTGTTGGAGGGACTTTTTATCCTAAGGTCTATCATTCCCATCTTTTTCTTTATATAAATTGGAGGGAAGAGGGGAAAAAGAACAAAGCCCCCCCAAAAAAGTGGGGAGGGGTTGAAGAGGGGCTTGGGAGCCTGAGGGGGAACAGTTTCAAGGGTTGCCTTTACTAGTTGTCTCTGGGGAAGGTGAGTTACTTGGATTAACTTCATTGGATGTTCCTGAGAGAGGTGGGGATTTTGAGTCTCTAGGGGTGGAAGGGATTCAGGAAAGTCCTGTTGCCAGAGGGGTTTCTAAGTCTCCAGGTTTATCATCAACAAAAACATATACAACAACCAACCTCACAAAACCAGAATTAGAGATCTTAAACTATTCAATCTTGAAAAAAAATTTAACATGCTAAACATTAATTGCCAAAAGGAAAAATGGATTTGCAAGTGAATTCTAAAATTTAAAGAGTAATTAATACATATATTATAAAAATTATTCTCAAAAAGAGAAAGAAGATACTCTACCCAAACTCCTTTTTTTGAGACAAATATGATTCTAATGCCCAAACCAAGGTAGAGAAATAGAACTATAGCCTATTCTCATTAATTAATATTGATATAAAGAATTGATATAAAATCCTCAAGGAGACTATAGAAATATATCCCAAAAATCATTCCTTATAACCAAGTCGAATTCACACCAGAGATATAAAAATGGTTTCATATTAGGAAAAAAATTAGCATAATTACAGCAATGTTCCTCTTACCTATCTGACCACTCCTTAATTTCCATTGCTGCATCATTATCCATCTCTCATCTCCTAAGAGTAGATGCCCCCAAGTAATTATTCTAGCCCCTTCTCTTTTATATATGTTCCCTCTAGTGATCTAATCTGCTTCCATGGGACCCACAAATCTATATATCTATCCTCATGTTCCAATGTATATGACCAACCACCTATTGGATATTACCATATGAATGTCACATTAGCATCTGAAATTCAATATATTCAAAAGGAAACTATTCGTTGCCCCTAAACCTTTCCCTCCTCTAAAGATTCCTAATTCTTTTGAGGGCACCAAGTCTCCCATAGTCATCCTTGACCTTTATTTTTCCCTCCCTAACCCAATATTCAGTTTTTAACTATATATTAAACTTAACATTTGTAATGATTTAAATTCTCAGGAGGCAGTATTTCTTAATTTTAAATGTGTTAATCAGCTGCTCAAGAAAATCTAAACTAGCCAGTTGACTCTCTCCACAATCCAAACAGATGCCAAAGAGGCCAAAGCAGGGCCAAACAGAGACTGAACCTCTGTGCAGAATTTATATACCCTCTGTGACCTCACCAGTCAGTTCCTCCCTTGGACACCCCATTTACCTCTGCTTGGTAAATAGCCATTGAAGAGGTGCTCTAAGAGTCCCCAACACTTCCCTCATTACTTCATCACAGGAGGAGGTGGATCTTTGTACATATGAGAAAGGATGCCAATACACCCTTTCCTCCTCACCAAATGACCTGGTCTCTATAGTCCAACATGGCTGCTATAGCTTTTTGCCTTTCTGACTTTTCTTACCTAAGAGAGTTCTTATTTACAGATACATAAGGAGCAGGTCTCCACTCTGCCTCTAACAAAAGATAGCTGAGTGAGATGCCTTGAGCCTGGGAGTAAATTACTTTAGTTTAGGTGCTGACTGTCCTTCAAAATCCAAGGTTTAAGAAAGGTTTCATAGCCTGGGGGAAGAACCATTTCAGCCTGACCTTAGAATCAGTTATCTCAGCCTTTACTTGAGGAGGAGAGGAGTTTAAGGAGGGAATTTATTTTACAACAAAATATTAATTTTCCATCAATGATAGAAAATACCCAACTAGTCTGTACCCCCTTTAGAACTTCCTTCTACTCTATTCTGTACATTTTTCCTTTTCTTTTGCATCTTTTTCACTGTCCACCCATTCCATCCAACAAATCCTTCTCCCTATCTTAGTGAATGATATCAGATATTCAAGGGTTAACAAGTTTCTTATGACTTTTGTATTTTTAATTGCTCTAGACATTGGGATTAATCTGATAAAACAATGGCACATGTCTTGGAAGTCCTTTAAGAACATTTTTAAAGGTCAGCAAGTTCCCACAGATCAAAATTACATCCTGTTTTGTTTGACAAGCATCTCCTGTTTCTGGGCAGAAGTTTCTCCCTTTTTGCCCAGTACTGTAAGATTTTCTCCCCTCATTCCTGAAACATTATAAATGCTATAATCTTCTTCTCCCCTGGGGCTTGGGTCTATTCAAGTCCCCCATATGTGTAATTAAAGGAAATAACTTGGCTGAGCATAGCTAATAAATTCTGATTTTCAGGGCTACAAGATAACTGTCCCCTTTGGTTTTTAAGGGTTTAGCAGTATATGTGGGTGTATGTATTGTTGGGGTCCGAGTCATAGCCCACCACTAAGGAAGACCAGCAGACAATGCAATTAAGAAAGAAGGGTTGTTTATTGATCTGGTGCGCACCAGGGGAGCTCAGCCTAGGAGTTCCACCTGTGGCTCGTGAGTACAGGAGTTTTATGCCCGCCCCTTATCAGCCTACAGGATTCGCAGGCATCTCTTGCAGTTAGGGCGTCGACACATCTATGTACTTGTCAGGGGTCTGCAGTTAGGGCGTTAGCACATCTATGCACTTTGTCAGGGGCCTGCTTGCCATGTCTTGCAATGATATGTTTCGCAAGGGTCAAGCAACTCCTTGCCTTGGCCTCCCTCATTATATGTGTGTATATGTGTATATATGTGTACATGTTATATGTGTGTGTGTGTATATATATGTATGTCATTCTATGCTTAAACCCCTATTACCCCTCTGCCAAGAGGTAGGAATTATGTTTCATCAGTATTTGGAGTCATGACTAGTCATTGCATTGATCAGAGATTTAAGTCTTTTAAAGTTGTTTTTCTTTATAGTATTGTAGTTACTATATAAATAATTCTCCTGGTTCTGCTTCCTTCATTCAACATCAGCTCTTACAGTTCTTCCCAGATTTCTCTGAACCCACCCATCCCTTTTATAATTTCTTATGTGCTACTGAAGATCAAGTTAAAATTTAAAGGGAAACAGTTAATTGGGGAAAAGTCTTTGCAACAAATTTCTCTAAGAGTCTGTTATCCAAAATATATGAAAATTGATACAAATATATAACAAGTGACGTACCCCAAAAGATAAATGGTCAAGGCAATTTTCAAAAGAGGAAATATAAGCCACCAAAAGTCAAATGAAAAATGCTCTAAATCACTAATAATAAAAGAAATTAAAATTAAAACAACTCTGAAATTCTACCTTATATCTTTCAGATCCACTAAGACGGTAAAAAAAAAAAAAGTAAAGTGACAATTGTAAGAAGGAGTATGGGTAGGTAGGCACACCATTGGACTTTTTAGTCAAGCTATAAATTGGCACAAGCATTGTAGAAAGTGATTTGGAACTATATTCAGAAAGTTACTAAATTATGCATCATCTATTCATATTACTAAAAGGCATATATTCCTAAAGAAATCAAGGACAGAAGGAAAATGCAAATATATTCTTAGTAGCACTTTTTGTTGTAGCAAAGAATAGGAAGCAACATGGTACCTATCAGTACAAGAATGGCTGAATAAATGATAGTATATGAATATAAGGGAGAAAGACTAGTAAAAGGATAAGGTGGCAAGGGACTTGAGAGAGGAAAACAATATAGAGTTGAACTGATATGGTACACTAAGGAGTCAGTATCTGGCATAAAGGTCATGTCACAAGCAAGAAATGTAGCTAGTACAGGAATAATGGTCTAGAAAAGAACTGGGGACTCTTAGAGCACCTCTTCAATGGCTACTTTCCCCTCCGCTTCTGCCTTGCAACTTCAAACTCTTTTTTTTATCCTTACCATTACCTCCAACTGAGGGGTCAGTTGGAGGTGATGACTTGCCTCAGGTCACACAGCTAATGAGAAAGCCAGGATTCAAATCCACCTCTCCTGATACTGAGTCCAGTATGTTCCTTCTGGTCTGGAAAATTGATATTGTGCATAGTCTCTAAGGGAACTTTTAGTTTTCAAATTTGATGGATTTTATATAATAAGACAAGTCAAAATTTGGAACAAAGGAATTGGGAAAGAACTATGAAAAAAGGTAGTACTGGCAAAGATTCCTTGAAAGAAATAGGGTGCTGTGGCAGGAAGAAAGGAGTAGGAATTAGAAGTCAATAATAAAAGTCTTTGTCCCTGTTCTAGACAGAAGACTCTGCAGTGATACTGGGTTCTGATGACCTTGTTCTCTGGAGGAGTAAATCGGGGGCGCTGCCACCAGCCTCTGTTAGCAGGGTTCGGGGCTGTTTTGGGGAGTTAGTTTCTCTTTTGCTTTTTTCGGCTGAACGTGTTCTGATCTATTCACATTTTGGTTCTATGACATTAAAGGCATTAAACTACCTGCCCTGATTCCTTTGGGATGGGGAAACACCTTTCTCTGATGGAATTAAAAGAAGTAACTTCATTGGACAAGCAAATAATCAGATTTTCCTTTGTGAAGTTTTAAGAAGTCAAGTCTTTAAGGAGAGGAGCACAGATTGGTAGGGAATGAGTTCAGGAGCATTTTGTGGAAGAAAATCTTGCAAAGGGTAAATAAAGGGGAAAGTAGAATGACAATAGATTGTAATAAGCTAAGAGAATTTCACATTTCCTGAATTTGGTACATTTTTGAGTGATAACAATCTTTATGTATAGAAGATGGTGGCTTTAAAAGGTTCACAAAGGGGGCAGCTGGGTAGCTCAGTGGATTGAGATCCAGGCCTAAAAATGGGAGGTCCTAGGTTCAAATCTGACCTCAAACACTTCCCAGCTGTATGACCCTGGGCAAGTCACTTGACCCCCATTGCCTAGCCCTTACCACTTTTCTGCCTTGGAACCAATATTCCAAGACAGAAGGTAAGGGTTTAAAAAAACTTTTTTAAATAAAAGGTTCATAGATCCACCTAATGGCTACCAAATTACCCTCCAAAAAACTATGATATAACACCTCAAGACAAATTCTGGAGCTGCATAATCCACAAAAAGACAGAGTGAAATAGTTTTTCAGCCCAAAACAACTTAGACGGTCATCCCAAAAGATCTAATGTATGGGGGGGTGGAAGCAGAACACAAAGCAGCATGCCAAAGCAGGTCCCACCATAGCAACAGGCCTTGGGGAAAGCTGAATTAGCAGCAATGGCTTCCAAAGTTCTCAACCACAAATAGTAAGGGTGAGGTCAGACAACTGATCAAAAGAAGATTACAGGAGTCCCTTTACTGGAGATCCAGTCTCAGAGTAAGGAGTAACACTAACTTGTGGCCACAGGGGAGCAGGAGACCCTGGTCACAGTTCCAAGGCAGAAAAGAGTACTGTGGTTACTCACAGACCAGAGCACAGGCTAGGAGAATATTAAACATACCTCTCCTTAAATCATACTATCTTTGAAGAACAGAAAACTCATAGGTTCCCAGAGCTAGCTGTGAAGGCAACTGCACAAAGACTCTAAAGCTTGGAACAATGATCCCTTCACCACAGGTACAGAACCCAACATTAACAGGCATTTCTTAAAAATTAAAATAAAAGAAAAAGGTTGAAAAATGAGCAAACAACACAAAAGGAAATTCAACATACAAAGTTATTTTGGTGACAGGAAAGACCAAAATACAAACTCAAAAGAAGATAAAATCAATACTGCTGCATTCAAAGCCTCCAAGAAAAATACAAATTGCTGTCAAGCCCAAAAAGAATTACTGAAGGAGCTCAAAACGGATTTTAAAAATTAAATAATAAAAGTAGAAGAAAAATTCCACAAAGAATATGAAAGTGCTACAGGAAAATTATGAAAAAAGAGTCGACAAGTTGGTAAAGGAGTGACAAAAAAAATACTTAATAAATCTATACCTTAAAATAGACCTATTGGTAAAAGAGGTATAAAAATACAATGAAAGCAGAATTAGCCATTTGGGAAAAGAAGTGCAAAAATTCACTGAGAAAAGGAACTTCCTAAAAATTAGAATTGGCCAAAGGGAAAAGGAGGTACAAAAGCTTACTCAAGAAAATCATGTCTTAAAAATTAGAATTGGACTAGCTAATGACTCCATGATGTGAAGATGGAATTAACTCTCCCCCTAGTCCACTTTTAGATTTAATCATCAGAAGCATATACACCCCGACTGATCCTTAAGTATGGGGAAGTCTGTGACCCATGTGTGCTATAGTAGGTGATGAATCAGGAACCCACTAACTGCCCCCACCGGGCAGTCCTAAGCAAAGCTAAAGTTGCAATTGGTCCACATAAAGTGGAAGGAAGGCCTAGGAAGAGGCAAAAGGAATGGTCTTTAAAAGTGGGAGAAACTTCCCGTGACCAGCTTTTTAGCCTTTGAACTTGGCCCTGGAGGAGCTCTGGCTTGGGACCTCAGACTACTCTTCAATCTTCCTTTAGGACTACCACGTAGCTGAGTAAAAAAGGCTATCTCCTTTCCTGGCTCCTAAAGGGACTAGTGTCTGGAGAGGCCCCCTCCCCCATCTTGGAGGAGGACGCCACGTGGGTGGAGCCCTTGTTTAATTTACTCTTTGGCCCACAGACTGGGGCTTCTGGAGCCCTGCCAGAGTAAAACCAGGGCTGGAGAAAATAGTCTAGCTCAGTGACGGGCAAACTTTTTAAAGAGGGGACCAAAGGAAAGGAAATGCTCATCTGTCAGTTTCTAAAGCAACTCTTTCGAAGTTTCATTGTATTGTATCCTACTCGTATCTGTCGGATTAGGAATAATGTCACGTGGCTGGATAGAACATTTCAGGAGGCTGCATCTAGCCCACGGGCCGTAGTTTGCCCATGTCTGGTCTAGCTCATTAAGCTAGATTTCTTACTCTGCCCTCTCTCTCATTTCCTTCCTTTCATTCTTTCTCCTTTTGTAAATAAACTACCATAAAAATTCATCCTGACTTGAGTAATATATTTTTGGCAACCACATTTTCATATATTTAGTACAACCTTTAATTTTAACCCTTACAATGAGACATCAAGAAACAATCAAACAAAATTGAAAAAAGAAAAAAAGAAAAGAAAATATGACATATCTCATTGAAAAAACAACTTGCCTGGAAAATAAATCCAAGAGAGATCATCTAAGAATTATTGGACTACCTGAAAGCCATGACAGTCTTTATGAGTAGTCAATGTAGGGTGGGGAGTGCATCCCGAGAAACAAGTAAGTTGATAAATTGTGAGGTTAAGGGTGTTTGAGACAGTATCAGTATATGTTGAAGTACCCTAATAGATATGAATATTCTTTTAAATATGATTCAAATTCTTATGGGTCTATGTATGACCCTAACTCTAATGGTTTTGTGTTGTTTAGAATTGTCTTAGTTTCTAGATCTTGATGAGGAACACCAGTATTAATGGCTAAAACAATGATGCATGCCCTAGAAGTAACACTATAGGTGTTCCTGAACAAGAATGGTTCAGATCAGCCCTAAATAGTCCTTGAATCTTTGCAGATAATTCCAAGGCTGTCTTCTTCCATCATTATCAAAGTCACATCAGGTAAACATTCCAAGCTGCTAGTGAACATCTCTTGCTGCTAGGCAGAACTTTCCTCCTTATTGCCTAATCCCAGAGACCCCCTACCCTCTTTGTTAAAATATTATAAAACGTGGAACCTCTTCCTCCTCTCAGGAGTCAGGAATTCTATTCCAATTCTTACATATGTGAAAGGAAATAAATTTGCTGAGCACACTGTAGTTCTCTTGTTTTCAGGAGAAAAGTTATTCTGTTCTTCTCTGGTTTTTAAAAGTTGACTTGGAAAAGCAAAAGTTATGGAGGAGAGAAAGACCATTAGCCAGAAATTAAACTAATTGAGGGGGTCAAAAGAGCTCCTAGGATTTTGATTTAATGATAGATGAAGATTATGTGAACCTCAAATGAGGAGAGGTTATTGACTGATGATGAAAGAGAACCAAGAAGTAGCAATGAAAAAGGAAAAGTATTTCAACTTCCCCTCTTTGGCCTGTGAATTGGGAAAGAATGAGTGAGAGTGAAGCCAGTACTAAAACAAGTGACCAGGTAGGGCTGTGTCATCAAGAGGAAATCTCAGTGAGAACTAGAAGGCTGAAGAAGTGAGAGAGGAAAAGCTTTCAGATCAAAGTAAGCCTTCTCAAAGTCCTTTGAAAGGGGTAGGTAGCATTAGAGTGGAATATTAAGAGTGGTTGGGCTGAGGAGAATGGGAATAAGGGATCAGACAGTGGGGCCAAGAGAATGGGGTTTGAACAAAGACAGCCAGGGGTTCAGAGTCACTGGAAGATGAGATAGTTATGACAGTGTATAAGTTTGTTAATTGTGGAGGAATGAGATTCTGGTAGGTTCTCACTCTCCCTGGAGATTAGGAAGCTGATGCAGTAGTCCAGGTAGATGGCAATGTGACCTGTAACAGAGGGAATAGAAAGGAAGGGAAAGAAATGAATATGCAGGTATCTCTTCCATATGAGGGGTGGGAGGGTGCAGGGGGCAACAGGTACCCCCTGAATCTGGAAAATCCACCATATGTTGTCCCTCTTGTGTTATTTAAATTTACTGGGATTCTATTTGGAAGTATTGAGTCTCAAGATATGTAGTGTTTGACAAACTTCCTGTGGACATGTGGGGGACCTTGGAACTACATTTCCTGTGGTCCAACGGGTTTCCTGTTTTAGATGACGTCTTCAAGGAAAAGGACGTCTTTAAATATTGGGAAAGGGCTCGGAAAACTTCCTCTTTGCTACCTGTGCGGGCTAGCTGGCATACGAGACAGACAAGATAGAAAAAGATAGGTACTGGCGGGCATTTTGAATAGATCTTAGCCAGGCATGTGGTCGATTTATCTCTATCAGCATGGCTTTAATTAAAATACTATTCCTTATAATATCAGCCTTCATCATTTTAAAAAATAACACTCTCTTCCTATTTTTTCTTTTATGGGGTGTTTACTATGTATATTTATGGTATTAAAAGATAATATGTGTTGATATTATACAATACTATACTTATATTTTATGCATTTCTGAGTTTCTAAACTTTTTCTTTGTTTCTATGGGACTTTCTGGATTGTCTGAGACTTCTACACAACTCCATTCCCATTTAATTTCTTATGCCAACCAGCCACATATAGAAACCATGATGAGGAAAGGGATACTTGTATATAGAAGAGAAAGGGTTATCACAGACAGACATAACATTTACATATATACTTCTATGTAATATTACATGAGAGTATTATATAGATAAATGTGAGTCATTATTATTATGCCAAAGAAAGTATTAGAGAAGTAATATTCGTTGAGGGCTTAAAGATATGCTGTTTCTAAGTGCTTTTTCCTAAGGTGTCTCTATGTGTTCTTGTGTTATCAGTAGATCTGAGGAAGCCTCAATTTCTATCCTGTAAGCTACCTTAGGCCTTGGACAGAAAACATGCAAGTATGATGGCAGGAAGAAGATACTTTAAAACTCTTTTTACTACTTTTTTGGGGGCCTCTAACATGTGTCAGAACAGCCACAACTCCGAACCCCAAACGCTAGGTTCAAGTCCTTGGTATTATCTTTAGAAAGTTCCATCAATCCTACCTGGATTGGTATGGTCTTTTTTTGACCTTGTGCTGCTAGGCACTGTACAGTTTCTTATCAATCCCATTGGGACTGGGTGGTCTCCATGACCTTGTGGCTCTTTTGTTCCCTTCTCCTGGAATCAGACAGAATCATTAATCACAGTCCCATAATATTTACCAATAATTGGCAGATTACCATAGTCTAAGGCTTTTGTGGGTATGCATTAATATTATAGCAGTTATATATTTATATATTAAACTTATTATTACTGTAAAATCAAAAAGGACCAATATTGATAATATGTACTTTAAGTACAGGAAATGATAAAAGGGGTAAAAGTCAGTTATTCTATTAAAAAAATTAAAAAAACAATAAAAAATTAAAAATTCAGGAAAAAATACAATGTTTTCAAGTACAAAAATGAGAGAAAAAACTCAAATACTGTATTGTACATACAAAAGAAAAAATAATAAAAGAATGTTTTAAAAATCAAAAATATATAGCTTAGAATCAGTGAAAGGTTTCTTACCCAAAAATGAGATCCATTTCCTTTTAAAATTTGCCATGAACTACTGTGAGTGCAAATGATTTTTACAAAATAGCAGAATTATAATGAACATTCAAATAAAATATCAAAATTCCCCAAAATTACAATGACACATTTAAAGACAATAGCAAACAAACCCATTATTACAACCACTTGCTGTGATGTTTAAAAAATGTATACTTGTCACAATATTTTTAACAAAATCTATTACTGCCTCCAAACAAATGTGGGGCAGAGCCCAGAAAAAAAAAATCTGATTTAAAAAAAAAAAACTTTGGGGTCTAAAATATAAGCAGGAATTCTAGATCCTTCTGATGGGAAAGTAAATTAAAATAAAGAGTTAAAATATCGAGCATGCAGGAGCTCTTTTTGGCTTCCTGTGTAATATATAAAAAGTTTGGGTAGGAAACTTCTATTCATTTTCTCTACCTTTTTAAGACAACATTCTTTATTTATATATATATATATATAAACTTATCATCCATTCAGATGTTACTATAAAATCCTAAAGTCAATTTTTAAATACGCCTTAGAAAATTACAATTTAAATTCTTGAGTCATCATAGTCTTCAAGGTTGTATACAATTGTCAAGATAGAATAAAAATTGTTGAGGCAGCATGTAATCTCATTAGTTGAGATGACAAATCTAGGATGCATAAGACTTATGGGCTTTTACAAGATAAAAAAATTTTGTTCAGTAGAATCATGGGGAAATGGTACAGATTTAGTAAAATCATATAACAGAATAGATATCAACTTAGCTTTATACAGATAAACAAAAAATTTTAAACCTTAAAGAAATGAGCAAATACAATAATATAAGCAAATGAGAAATTACAAGCAGTGTAGTTAAAAACCTTTTTACCNTATATATATATATATATATATATAAACTTATCATCCATTCAGATGTTACTATAAAATCCTAAAGTCAATTTTTAAATACGCCTTAGAAAATTACAATTTAAATTCTTGAGTCATCATAGTCTTCAAGGTTGTATACAATTGTCAAGATAGAATAAAAATTGTTGAGGCAGCATGTAATCTCATTAGTTGAGATGACAAATCTAGGATGCATAAGACTTATGGGCTTTTACAAGATAAAAAAATTTTGTTCAGTAGAATCATGGGGAAATGGTACAGATTTAGTAAAATCATATAACAGAATAGATATCAACTTAGCTTTATACAGATAAACAAAAAATTTTAAACCTTAAAGAAATGAGCAAATACAATAATATAAGCAAATGAGAAATTACAAGCAGTGTAGTTAAAAACCTTTTTACCAAGCTAAATAGACTTGTTTACTATTAAGGAGTTCCAATAAAATCATGAACAGAATTTATCTAATAGCCATAAACTTAGCTTAAAATGATTAAGTGTAACATATAGATTTTGATCAGATTAATATATGAACTTAAAACAGCAAAATTATTCACAAACCAAACAATCAGCAAAGTACAATAAGATACAGAGACTTTCAAAAAACAGTGGAGTCTGCGAAAGTTTACTAATTTTACCTCCAGACTTTTAAAGGTTCCATTCAAGTTCCTTTTAACTGAATTCTGCACTGAGCATAGTGTGGATGACCCTCATAATGGGATGAGGTACAGAGTCTGGACAGACCCAACTGATCAGGGTGCATAAGGGGATGAATCTCTCCCCTGAGTCTCAGGCAAGATAATCATGAGGAATGGTAGGAAGAAAAAAAAAACCCACAATTGTGATTTGTTTGAAATAGGCAATGCAGGCTATGCTTCTTGCCATTCTACTTCCTGTTTGAAGAATAAAAGCTACGGCCCACATGGAAGTCAGTTGGGGTAGAGGCTAGAAAAACTACAGGCTGGGGGGTGGGGTGGGTGGCCAGACAAGCGTCTAGATCAGGCTTGAAAACCCATGAGGAGGGGGCCTAATTAATGTCTAAGAGGAAACACACTTGGGCTTCCAGGGTAGGCAAAGCAGCTAAGTAAGGACTGTTCCCAATGAGAAAGAGGTGGCGTTATACTTTCCAAGTCTCCAGAGCTCCAGGAACATCCAGAGTCCTCAAATGGCAGCTGGGATCAGCAGCAACAGCATTAGCAAGAACAGCTGGAGTTCAGGCGGGGTCCAGCATCCTAGGGGATGGGGAATGTAAGGCAGGAACAGGGAACAGCCAGAATCTGGGATCAGCAATCAGGCGGGCAGCCAGTAGTTGAAAAAAGACCAGCAGCAGCTTTTTTCCCAAGGAGGGGCAGGTGGGAGTGGGGGCAGCCAGCAGGATGGCTGAAAAGAAAAGCACAAAAATGGCAAAGGCAGGTCTGCAGCTCTGGAGAGAATTTGAAATTCTCTCAGAGTTCTGACAGTAAGGGGAGGTTGAAAAGTCATGGCAGAAGCATGGCTTGCTTGGCTATCTGAAAAATTGAGGATTATATCTCGAAACTTCAAGTGGTTGCCATCAATGTAAAAAATAAAATGAATATAGATGGATAGATTTTAAAATATTATGGTTTTAAAAGATTTATTGGTACCCATTAGAAAAATGGAGCCACATGCCATGCTAGCTTAGGCTGTTTGAAAGACCCTCCATTACCTCCACCACCATGCTGCTTCAGCCAGAAAAGAGAGTATGCCAGTCCATTCACTTGATTTTATTCTGTCTACATCATTATGTAACAGTCTATGTCATGATGCAAGACAGGAAGCCAGTGAGCTCATGGGAAATGTAGTTCAGAGATTCCTAAACTTCCACAGGAAGCCAGTGGGCTCACAGGAAAATTTAGTTCAGAGACCTCAAAATTTCAACACAATTTGGAGTGAGTGGCTGAGATCCCTGTCTTGGCTTGGAGGAGGCTGCATTGGTGGAACTCTGGCTGAAGACACCACCAGGACCTTTGGTTGAGGATTACCAGGAAATCTATGTGGAGATCAGACTTAGGGAAGCCCTCCTGGGGCTGAGCCAGATACTGGAGTAGCGCTTAGGGTAGTAGGCTAGACACTTCTTTACCTTCTTCTTTATATACATTTTGTTTCCACTTTTACTCTTCCCACCTCCTTGTAAACAAAGCTGTTAAAAGTCGTCTTGACTTAAGCTATAATATTTTTAAATTGGAGACCACAATATTACTTTAGAATTTTCATATTTAGTCAAAACCCTAAATTTAACTCTTACAACTTGATATTCACAACAACCCTGCAAGGTATCCCCATTTTACAATTAGGGAAACTGAGGCAAGACAACACTTAAGTGACTTGCCCAGGGTTACACAGCAAGGATGTTCCTTCCCCCAGGCCCAACACTCTATACTAACACTGCTCCATCTAGCAGAAAAGTCAGGAAGTTAGTTTTAAGATAGTTTTACCACTTTAAGAATTTGAGCAATGACTCATGCATTCCAAAAACATTACATGGACATCTGAATGACACAGTAGATACAGTACTGGGCTTTAAGTCATAAAGTCCTAATTTCAGATTCTGCCTCAGACACTAGCTGTGTAACCCTGGGCAAGTCACTTAACCATCTTGCCTCAAGTTCTTCATCTGTAAAATGAGCTGGAGAAAAAAATGGCAAACCACTCCAATATCTTTGCCAAGAAAAGCCTAAATGGGGTCACAAAGAGTCAGACACAACTGAAATGATTCAACAAGATGTTATTACATAGTTCTAAGTACCATCCATTTCTGTGCATCATTCCCCCACTTCAGTGAGAATGTTAAATAGTCTTTTCATGTGATTGTTTTTACATTGCTTTGGATTACATTCTCTGAAACCAAATGAAACAGCTTCAGATTAAATGGGAAATGTACAACCTCTATGCCAACCTATTGATAAAGGCTAGACATGGAAGCTGATAAAGCAAAGTAGTAGCCTTTGAATCCTGTTTTCAGCAAAGACCCATTTGATCTATCTGATCAGGAATTGAGAGCCCCTTCTCCACAAATTTAGCTTATAAACCTAAAATCCCATCCTCCCTTTCTCCCCACATCATTTGCACTTGCCTCTTTGGGCCTATAATGTATAGCACAATGAGCTCAGCTTTGGATAGGTTTATTATCAGTTCCCACCCTTCATCCCACCCCACCACCCTGACTCTAAATATATGCACCCAGTTTTTGCTAGTTCATCATGTCCTTCCTGGTTGAGAACCATGTTTCCAGAGGTTATGCTGAAACTCAGCTTGATAAAAGCCAGACTGAGAAGAGATGGACAGGGACAGAAAGATAGGTATTTCCCTAGACAAATAAAATGAAATTAATTCTTTATGATTTCTTGATGTAGGGTTAGTAAATTCATCGATTCCAGCATGGATCTTCAGAACATCAACCGCATAACTTCACAAAGTCAAAGCATGGAGAGGAAGGATATTAATTTGAGTACCTCTGACTTATTCCATGAGAATATCCATTATAACAAAGCGGTAATTCCTTATTACTTGGGAGTCTCATAGGTTTGGGAATCACTTGAGTTTCTATATCACATATATGTAACGGTGATTACAAATTGTTTTAAGCCCATTTTCTCACTTGATCTTCAAAAAAACCATAGGAGTTAAACAAAATCAGCAAAGTCAGAGTGCAGGTAAGAGGGGGATGCTGAAATCAGAGGAATCTTCCTTCTGTTTACTTCTTCGGTGCCTCTGGACAGGTGACTTATAGGTTCCTTCATCCATAAAAGGGGAATGATAATGCAGGCATTTTTAAAATTCAAAAGCCTTATATTAAATGTGAATAGAACATCTGGCCTCAGGACATTTCCTAGCTGTGTGACCACTGCCTAGCCCTTACCTCTCTTCTGCCTTGAAGCCAATATTTAGCATCAATTTTTAAGGATTTTAAAAATAAATAAATGTGAAAGAGATATTATTATCATCATTGCAAATATGGGTCCTGGTCATGGCCCTAACCAGGCAGAGGAGAGAGTGGCAGCACCAGAAGAAGTAGTAAGGAAAAGATGTCCATTCCCATTATGCCACCCCAAGAAATGTTTTCATTTCTATGGGGCTCTTTGTACAATGTCTCACTTTTTCTTCACAACAACCCTGTAAGAAATGGGTACAAGTATTATTATCCCTATCTTATATTTTACAAGAAGAGGAAGCTCAGAGAGGATGAATGAATTCACTATTGTCACAGAGCTAATAAAAAAAATAGAGCCAGGACTCAAAGTCTTGGACTCCAGACTTTATGCTCTTTCTACTCCCCCTGAAGGTGAAACTTGGACTCTTCTAAGCATATTGAAATGTTTATTCATGAGAGACAGTAATCATAGTGTACTTCGCATTCTGGAATCCCTGAAAAGCCTGAGATGCCTCTTATTAGGAAGACTGATTTGATTTGTGAGTAGCGGAAGCTGCTAGAATCTAGAGAGAGAAGCATATCTCTTATCTTTGGGGAGATTGTTTTTCTAGTGAGAAGATTTGAGTGAGCAAGTTTAGACTGTTTGCTTTTCATGAAACAGAGAATCAGTACAGATGATGTAGGTGAAATCCCTGGTAAGTTGGAGTATAGACCTAAGGTCTCTTCCAACCCTCTGTCCAAATTATTTATTTAGGCATGGTTATTCACATGTCTCTATTACCTCTTCATTAAATACTGAACTCCCTCAGAGCAGGAATCATCTTTTGCCTTTCTCTGCTATCTTACAGTGCCTTGGTACATAGTTGTTCTTAGCAAAGTTTACTTCCTGACTGACTGAAAAGCTGTTTGACCTTGAATCAAGCACAGCCTCTGAGCCTCAATTTCCTCATCTATAAAATGGGAATAATAATGATAGCCACCCTATAGAAGTGTTGTGATGTTTGTTTTTTTAACTGAGAGAAAATGTGCAAAATGCTTTACAAACTTTTTTTTGGCAACTCTTTAAAGCACTGTGTGAACAGGAGTTGTCATTTATCGAGTACCTTGTGCCAGTATGAACAAAATGCTTATGTTGTGAAATATCTGTTTACTGTGTCAAAGCCTTTTGTTCAGAGTCATCCTTCATACATCATATGTTATCTTTCTAAGCTGCAGTTGAGCATACATTGCACATGATTTGGAATTGCTTTACCTACTGAGATCTGTAACCACTGTAATTCCTAGTCTCTCCTCTGTCTTATAGTTCACACTTGGCTGCCAGCAATTCTACGCCATGCTCATGAAGAAGATTTCATTCACTTGGTGCCACTGGAGGTTGATGTTAATACAGATATTTGCTATTCTGGTTTGTCTCACACTTACTATCAAGGCCTATAAAATAAATCTGGAGTCCTCGAAAACCCCCTTCTTACAGATGAAGTTGAATGTGTATGGCGAAACAATTGTGCCTTTCTTCATCTCTAATAATACAAGGCTGCATCCCAAACTCTCAGATTATGTCTCAGATGCTATTAAAGCTGAGGAACAACTGCCCATGAAAATTTCATGTAAGGATCATATGTTAAGGGATTGCTGGGATGTGGCTACTTTATCATGGCATCATAGGCTTTAGAGTTGCAAGAGGAGTCCCTAGAGGTCAGCCATTCCCTCATGTCATAAATGAGAAGGCCATGGCTTAAGACAGGTAGAGGGACTTGCTCACAGTCATACTAGGATTACACTGTAGAACTGGGAGTAACAATTGGGTTTTCTGGCTACAGATCCACTGGCCCTTCTACTCCACCACACTGCTGCTACTGCTGTTTTCAAGGAAATAATGACCCTGGTTAAGTCACTAAATCTTTCAGCAGCCAGAAGCAATTCTCTGAGACAGCTAATTTCTAATACTCTCTAATTACCAAACAGAAGCCAGTTCTCCATTGGGAGAGGAAGTTTCCCTTACAAACAAAATCAACTGTCTTTGGAACAACAACAACAAAAGTTATAATAATATAGCCATTACTCTATGTACAGTCAGACACAGAAACATTTTTCAGAATAGCAAACTCTAGGAAAGCAAATAGACAGCCAAGAACATTGGAATGTCTTATCCATGTGTCCTACCTAGCCTGAGGGTTTGGGGACCCATTAGAGGCAAGAGGAGTGATCTAGCTCCCCTGTCCATTTTCCCTACAATTTATCAACAAATATTAACTTACTGGACAATTTTGTGGTAAGCCAATGACAATACTAGAGAAATTCAAGACATCCCAGACACAGAATGTACATACCTGAAACCAAATTTGTTGAAGGATATTACAATAAGGGGCAACTCAGTGGATAGAGAACAAGGCCTGAAGATGGGAGGTCCTGGGTTCAAATCTAGCCTCAGATAACTTACTGGCTATGTAACTCTGGGCACACCACTTAACCCTAATTGCCTAGTTCTTTTCACTCTTCTGCCTTGGAACCAATACTTAGTATGGATTCTAAGACAGAAGGTAAAGGTTTAAAAAAAAAGAATGGATATTGCAGTGCTAGATGACTAGGTCACAGATGGTAAGTGAAGCTCACAGTCTGGTTAAACGTTTCAATATCATACTACTCCCTACTCTCTAATCACTTACCTATTAATCCTTTTTCTAATTCATACATACCAGTGCATTACTCTTATCCTCCGCTTTCTCTGTTCCTCTCCATGTGTGCCCAGACAGATCTGAGAGAAGTCATGCTGACTTTGTGAGTCCTGTACGAAATTTTTTGTAATCTTCTCTCAACTGAGTCCTACCTGCAGTAGAGCAATGTTTTTATTCCTCCCTAACTGATTCTCTACTGAATGTCCACATGTTTTTTCTCTCCTCAAGCTTCCCATTCCACTTATTTCCACTTTATTAGCTCAGAAACTCAGCTCATATTTTACTAAGAAAAGAAAGACTATGAACTTCCTCTCTCTCTCTTTTATGTTATCCCTCATTCTCTCGTCCTTTACTACAGTCTCTAAAGTGGCCCTTCTCCTCGCCAAGGCCTCTCTCTCCCCATTTATCTTTGATCCCATCTCTCCTTGTCTTCTCTACTCACTTGTCCCCACCATCATTCCTTCTCTCTAATGTTCAGTCTCTCCCTATCTCTATAGGGGAAACTACATGGCATAGTAGATAGAGTGTTGGACCTCAAGTTAGGAAGACTTTATTACAAATCAGGCCCCAGACAATTAATAAATATATGACCCTGAGCAAGTAATTTAAACTGTTTGCCTGAGTTTTCTCATCTGTAAAAATGAGTATAATTATAGCACCTGCCTTGCAGGGTTGTTATGGGGATCCAGTGGGATAATATTTCTTAAGTGCATTAGCACAGTTCTTGGCACATAATAATTATATAAATGTTAGCTATTATTATTATTATTATCTACTGGTTCCTTCCCAAAAAAAATCACTTGACTCTACCATTTTTAATGCTATAATCCTATATCTTTTCTCCCTTATATACCCAAACTTTTTTTTTTTTTAAAAAAAGTTCTCTATACTAGTTGCCCTCAATTCCTCCCCTCTCGTTTATTTCTGACTTCCAACCTTATCATTGTGTCTTGAGCTTCCCTGACTGTATAGAAACTTTTTATGGCCAGGTTCTTTTTGTTTTTGTGTGGTCATTTTTCTAGTCTATTCCTTGACTTTGGACTTTACAATACAGTTGGACTCTGTCCACCTTGAGGGGTGGAATGACTAACCTGAGATTCTGTGGCTAGATGTGGGGGTCTGTAGGCTTTCAGGGCTTTCAAGATAGTATAATTTGGGGAGAGTTCTAGTCATTGTCTTTCTGGTCTGCATTCTAGTAGTTACCCAGGGAGGGCCTTTTTTCCCTCACAACCATAGACCATAGCTTCTCTCTACTCTGGAAATATGATCCATGACTGGGTAATGGGCAAAAGTTGCCAGGTGGCACCTGGTTCCATACTCGGTGCTAGCACAGGGGTCCTCAATAATATCTTCTGACAAGGTACAGTTTGTGCCATCACTACTGCTTAGTAAAAATGCTCACTTCTCTCTGCCATCTTGGCTTTATCTCAAGTTTGATGGTTCTTAAATTATCTTACGACCTATTTTCCATGTCAGTTTTTAAAATAGTAGATACTTTGCATTTCCCTTTGTTTTTTCAATCTTATGATTTTGTCATATTATTTCTTCTTGTCTCTATAGGGTCATTGAGTTCTTTTTGCTCCCTTCTATTGTTCAGAGTCCATTATGGGAATAAAGTTGTCCTTCTATTCTAAACTATTTGTTCTCCTTCTAATTATTTCTTCCAGAGCTCTTATTTCACTTATAATTTCATTTCTTACCTCTAGAGTCCTTTCTTCCAGCTACTCTTGTTTTGCCAAATTATCTACTTAGTAACCAACAACAGCAAAAACATTTTTAAAAATGCATAAAAAAATCATGTGCTAAACCACAAACTTCACATTGTTTACAATTTGTTGAAAAATATCTAAGTTATATGTGTCTTTGCTTCTGAGTCCCCTTTGGATTTGTTTTATTTTGATACTTTTTTCCCTTGATTTTATGGCTGTTATTTATTTTATGATCTTAGTATGTATTATTTTTTATTTATTTTCTTCACTTTTCATCTCTTCATTTATTTCCATTATTCTCTTTGTTTCTTATTTTTCTTTTTCTTCCATTTCTAATAACAGTGCCATCCATTACACTCAAATATCACCATCTTTTCAGTCATTTCTCCCATTCATTACATTTGTATCCTTTCCAGTATTTTGTCATTACAAAATAGAGTGTCCATGAATATTTTCATAGATACACAGCTTTTTACCCTCTCAATAATGTCCTTAGGGCCTAATCCTTGTAATGGGATCACTGGATTAATGAGCATGAACAGCCTTATAGCCCTTAAAGAATATTTCCATCTTGTTTCTTTTTTGTTTTTTTTTTTAAACCCTTATCTTCCTTCTTAGAATCAATACAATGTATTGATTCTAAGGCAGAAGAATGGTGAGGGCTAGACAATGGGGGTTAAATGACTTGCACAGGGTCATACAGCTAGGAAGTGTCTGAGGCCAGATTTGAACCCAGGACTTCCCACCTCTGGGCATGGCTCTCAATCCATTGAGCCACCTAGCTGCTCCCCCCATCTTGTTTTCTAAAAAACAATTCACAGCTGCTTTAGTAATATAATATTAGAACTGTTTCTCCGTGTTTCTAGCATTTAATCTGATCAACTTAATCAGTCTTGTTCTCAATGAGCATACATTAACCAGAACCATATTTAACTAGATTGGTCCTTAGGCAGCAGACACAATCTGTTGCCAGGGCCATACTTTTTCCAAAATCAAGTATTTGCAGCTTGGTCATACCAATTGGAATTTTTGTTCCAATGCTACAACCTCTCAGGAATACAGGATTCCTGTCAAAATGTGATGGATGTTAAAGTAAGACTTTTGCAGAATATTTATACTCTCTAAACCAATGTTGTCCCATGAGAAACTATATGTGATTTATATGTATGTTCAGGCTTAGATCTACTACTAGCCTCATAAAGACAGTGGGGAGTGGGGAGAAAAAGGGGTGGTCTCCACAGATTTATCATATTTAACTTATCTAAGATTATATTCATCTCCTTAACTTCTTTCTTATTTTTTTGTTAGATTTATCTAGTTCTGAGAGAGGAAAATTAAAGTCCTCTACTATTATTATTTTGCTATTTATTTCCATCTATATCTCATTTAGTTTTTCCTTTAATAATCTGGATGCTAAAACCCTTGGTGATTACAAGTCCAATACTGATAATGTTAAAAGATGTTTGCTCCTTGGAAGGAAAGCTATGGCAAATCTGGACAGCATACTGAAAGGCAGAGACATCACCTTTCTGACAAAGGTCCACATAGTCAAAGTTATGGTTTTTCCATTATAGCAATGTCTCAAAGTTGAGAGGTAGACTATACGAGAAGCTGAGCACTACAAAATCAACACTTTCAAATTATAGTGCTGGTGAAGATTTCTGAGAGTCCCTTAGGCAGCAATAAGATAAATCAGTCAATACTTAAAAAATTAGTTCAAATCATTCATTGGAAGGTTAAATGTTGAAGCTGATGCTTAAAAATTGCCTGTTCTTATCCTTTGGCCATTTGTCATTTGGGAAAATATTTATATTCTTAAAAATTTGACTCTATTCTCTTTATATTTGAGAAATGAGGCCTTTATTAGAGGAACTCTTTTTATAAGTTTTTAGATCTTCCTCCAATTTCTTGCTTTCCTTCTAATCTTGACTACCTTGGTATTTTTGTTAATGCAAAATATTTTAAATATAATGTAATTAAAATGATAAATTTTATATCCTATATTCCTCTCTCCCTTTCTTGTTGAGTCATAGAATCTTGCCTTATTCATAGATGATAGGTAATTTTTTCCATACTCCCCTAATTTGCCTATGACATCACTCTTTAAGTCTAAATCATTTTTACCTTATTTTAATATGTGGTATGAAATGTACCTAGTTTCTGCCAGACTATTTTCCAGTTTTCCAGCAATTTTTGTGAAGTGTTGAATTCTTACTCCAAAGGCTTGAATCTTTGAGTTAATCATTAATTAATTAAGTTAATCATTAGATTAACTTGGTCATTTACTATTATGTATTGTATACCTCATCTAATCCACTGATCCACTCTTACTTCTTAGTCAGTACCAGATTATTTGGATGATTACTACTTTATGATATAGTTTTATATCTGGTACTGCTAAGCTTTCTTTCTTCTCATTTTTTTTATTAATCCTCTTGATATTCTTGTCCTTTTACTCTCCCAGATAAATTTTGTAATGGTTTTTTTCTAATTATATAAAATCTTTGGTAGTTTGATTGGGAGGGCATCAAAATAAGTAAATTAATACATATATAGATTGCTATTTTTATTTTATTGGCTCAACTTACCCATTAACAATTAATATCTCCAGTTGTTTACATCTCTATTTATGTGAAATTTTGTAATTGTGTTCAGAGTCCCTGGGGTTGTCTTGGAAGGTAGACTGCCAAGTATTTTATTTTATTTGTAATTATTTTAAATGGAATTTTTCTTTCTTTTTTTATTGGCAATATATAGAAATGCTGATGATTTATGTGGGCTTATTTTATGTCCTGCAACTTTGCTAAAGTTGTTCATTGTTTCAATTAGTTTTTTAGTTGATAATCTGGGATTCTCTAACTATGCTATCATCTCATCTGCAAAGAGTGATAGTTGTGTTTCTTCACTGTCTATTCTAATTCCTTCATTTTCTTTTTCTTCTCTTATTGATAAAGCTAGTGTTTCTGTTACAATGTTGAATAATAGTAGTGATGGTGGGCTTCTTTGTTTAATCTCTGATTTTACTGAAAAGGCTTCTAGGTTATCTCCATTACAAATTATGTTTGCTAATGTCATTTTAAGAAAAAGTTCCATTTATTCCTATGAATGTAGGAAGTTTATGAATGTATGTATATTTAATTGTAGAAAGAAACCGCTTTCTACTTTTGTAATAGGTATGGTCTAATTCTGATTTTTAAGAAATTATTTTCTTCCTTGAGATTTTGTACCTCTTTTTTTCCATTTGGCCAAATCTGTTTTTTTTTAAGTTTTTTTTTCAGTATTTTTATGCCTCTTTTACCAGATTATTAATCCTCATTTCATAATTTTCATGTATTGTTCTAATTTCTTTTCCCAGTCTTCTACTTATCTTGATTTTTAAAAGCAATTTTTGCTCTTTTTTAATCTTTTCATCTTTCCTAGAATTCTTGTTGGACTTCTATTAAGTCTGCATTTTCATCTGAGGCTTTCCTTATAGATATTTTCATGTCTTTGTCTCCTGAGTTTGTGTCTTGAGTTTCTCTGTCACCATAGATTTTTATGGACAGTTTCTTTTTTCGTTGTTGGTTCAGTTTTTTAGTCTATTTCTTAATTTTGAGGATTATGTTAGTCAGGTTGGGAGGTGTGTAAATAGAATTAGCTCCAGCCCATTCATAGTCAAAACTCTACTACCAGAGATGATGTCATCCTCACCTCCCTTAGTGGGGAGGAGAGATGAGTTACCCACACATGACAATAAGTAACAAATCAAGAACAAGGGACTGTCCTTTTGGGCAGTCCAAATCAGTGTAGAGTGTATAACCTTGGGAGAGGTGGGGTTATTGTTGTCCTGGTCTATGTTCTTTTCCTTACCCAGGAAGGGCCCTGTTCCCTTGCTACCACAAGTACTAGTGCTCCTCTCTGCTTTGAACCTGTGACCAGAGCCCCTGCTCCCTTGTCCCTGACCACAAATGCCCCTCTCTGCTTTAGAACTGCAACCTAGTACTGTGTCTGGGCAATGAAAATGCTAAGCAGTACTTGGTCCTGTGCCCAGGGCTCACACATGGGTCAGCCCTCTGAAATCTCTTTATGGCCAATTATCCAATCCCCCTACCTTTTCAGGGTGGTGAAAGCTTCTGAAACTATTGCCATTCCTGCAGCCTCCACGGACCACAGCTAGTGTTGCTGCGGTATATCTTTGCTCCAGGCCAGCCCCCCACCCAAATGTCATAGACCTCTCCTTCCAAAATTCCTAAGATATTTTGAGCTAGAAAAAAACGGCTTATCTCAGAATTCAATTTGACACACTATTTTAAAGTTCTTTGGAGAGGAATATTGGGATAGTTTGGTTGAAATGCTTCCTTTACTAACTCTATTTTGACTCTAACTCCATGCAAATTTTTTCAAGGTGATTTTCTATAGTGGACCAGATTATTATAATTAAATAGCTAACAGAGATATAGAGAATATAAGACCCTGCCGCGTTTTTTTATTTATCAGTTTTTCAAAAACCTTTGAAAGCAACAAGCTAGGAAGGTGACATATGCCTATAATCCCAACTACCAGGAAGGCAGAGGATCTCTTTATGTCAGGGCTATGCTTATTGGGTGTCCATACTAAGTTTGGCATCGATATGGTAAGCCCGTAAGAAGCTGGGAGGACAAGCAGGGTGGAGGAAGGAGGATCAGATTATCTAAGGAGGAATGAACTGACCTAGGCTAGAAATAGAAAGACAGAGCTCCCACATTGATCAGTAGTGGAGTTGAACTGATGAGTTGTCCTTCAATTTCTACTTCTAGCCTGGGCAAAATATGGAGCCTTGTTTTAACACCCACACCCACACAGAGAGAGAGAGAGAGAGAGAGAGAGAGAGAGAGAGAGAGAGAGAGAGAACAAAAGTATACAAATACACAGAAAAAAGATTGAGAGAAGATACATAAAGAAAATAAGTTCATTAAAATGTTTGTTTTTTTTTTTAAATCTAAGTATAAGTGATATGTGGGAAATAGAGAAGAAAGGCCCTATAAGCAAAAATAAGTAATTAGATCCAAACACAGACTTCATCTATTTTTCAATTTTATTTTTAGATTTGAGTGACATCAATGATAGAACGCTATCCAAAATCCTCTCAGATATCTGTAGGTTATTGTACTATTGGTAAATATAGGCCACTGATCCACATACTATGCTAATCCATATACTTAGTATATTGTTTGTGATTTTGAGCCCTGGAGGATGGTGTTGTGGAAAAAACACTAGGCTGAGAGTCAGGAAAACATAACTCTGACTCTGCTTCTAATTATTTTGCTTGATTAAACTTGAGTTTCATCCTCTTATAATATGACAGGATTAGGCTAGATCATCTCTATGATCTCTTCCAAGTCTAGCATTCATAACCATAAGTAAGGCAGAGTGACTGGGGCCCTGCCTCAGGGTAGCACCATTTGGAGTCCATCCTTCCCCTTTGTAGTGGTCCTCCTCCTGACATTCCTGCATCTTTTCCCACTACTCTGCCTAGTTTTAAGGCAAACATCCTCATGGTTAAGTAGATGTATTGTTTACCTCTTTCCCCCTGTATCACTTTGGCAAACCATTCCTCCATCCCTCAGTTTATTCTAGGTTTTGGAATATAGGTTTGGAATATCAGTTGCCCTAGGTCTACAGGTCAAATCCCCTTAGAGATGAATCTCCCTCTCTCTCTCCTAGCATGACTGTACCAACCAGGATAGTCCTGGATTTCTGTGGCATTCCTGTCACTGAGGATGGCTGTGGCATTCTTCCCACTCACAAAGATGAAGCCTAGGATCTCAGTGTTCCCTGACATGAGGCAGCATCACTACCCCAACAGAATTGTGTCCTTTTGACCCAAAATCTCCTCCACCTCTCTATTTGCCTTGAGTATCATTATTCCTACTTCCTGATGTCCCAACACTCTGTGGTTGCTCTCTGAAGGCTAAACAAATAGAAGTTATGTAACCCTGGAGAATATATATTCTCTTCCAGAGTCTCAATGTCATGGTGATTTGGGACTAAAGAGTACTCATAGTCTGGATGTCTTTGATTCTGTGACTTGTGTGTACAATTTTTTTTATATTATATTCACATCACAAGCTTTGGTTTAGAGCTATGGAATGTGTTCAACCAGTGTCAGTTGACTGACTTTCTAATGTTGCTTCCCAATCCTAGATTCTATGGACGATTTCCTGATTTACCAGGCAACACAAGATCGTGCTACTTTTGATGAAAATTTCCTTGTGGCAATTTCCTTTCAAGACCATGAAAATAAAACAATTGTCACTGCTCTATTCAACAACCAGGCTTACCACGCTGCTCCCATGGCCTTGGCAATGGTGGATAATATTCTCTACAAGTTGTTTTTTGACCATAGGGCTTCCATTACGATCACCAACAACCCTCAGCCTCCACCTAAGGGTAGTGATGCTATAGAGAGGTTCTTTCAGTATGTGTAACTTCCCTTCTTATGAAGTTAATACAATATATCTCTGTAGTATTTATCTAGCTGTTTGTTCCTTTTAGCTGTTATACACTTTTCTTTTAAACCCTTACTTTCTGTCTTAGAATCAATACTAAGTACTGGTTCCAAGACAGAGGAGAGGTAAGGGCTAGGCAATGAGGATTAAGTGACTTGCTCAGGGTCACCCCGCTAGGAAGTGTCTGAGGTCACATTCTCACCCAGGACCTCTTGTCTCCAGGTCTGACTCTTAATCCACTGAGCCACCTAGCTGCCCCCTAGATGTTATACTCTTGAAGGCAACCTGAATTAGTGGATAGAGTGATAGAATTGGAGTTAGGAATACTTGGGTTCAAATCTGGCCTCCGATTCTTACTAATTCATGTCAATCAGCAAGCATTTTTTAAGTTCCTTCTATGTTATAGGCACTATAACAAGCACTAATGATTCCAAGAAAGGCAAAAGACTGTCCTTGCTCTCAAGGAGCTCATGGTGTAATGGGAAGGCAGAATGCAAACAACCAGGGACAGTCAAGCCATATACAGACTAAATTGGATATAACCAGCAGAGGAAAGTTATTTAAAATGGAAGGGTATTAGGAAAGCTTCCTGTAGAAGGTGGGATTTTAGCTGGGATGTGAAGGAAGTCAAAAACCAGGAGGCAGAGATGAGGAGAGGAAACATTCCAGGCATGGGAGACAGTAAGTGGTTAGAAGGAACAGCAAAATGCATAGGAGATGAAGTATGAGGAACAGATTTCAGAGAACATGGACAGAAGTAGGTTTTACAAACAAAATTTTAGAACTGGAAGGGTGAAGGGAGGCAGATTCCGGAGGGCTTTGGTTGCTAGGGGATTTTTGCTTCATCTTGTAGATGATACAGAGCTAGGAGTTTGTTGAATTGGCCCATGGCATGATCAGATCTGCATTTTAGGAAAATCAATTTGAGAACTGAGTGGAGGATAGACTGGAGTAGGAAGAGACTTGTGACAGGGAGACCAGCCAGCCAGCCACTGCAAGAGTTCAGGTGTGAGGTGATAAGGGCCTGTACCAGAGGGACAAGAGTGTTCAAGGAGAAGAAGTGAGGGAAGGGAGCATATAGGAGTGATGTGACAAAATGAGAATTGGCAACAGATTGGATAAGGGGAATAAAAGGGAATGAAGAGTGGAAGATGTCATCTAGGTTGTAAGCCTGGGTGACTGGGGAAATGGTGGCAAAACTCAACAATAATAGGAAAATTAGGAAGGACTTGGATGGGGGGCAGGAATAATAAAAAAATATCATGATCTATACCTAGCACTTACATATAATGTTGTATGGTTTCCAAAATATTTTCTAAGAATTTTTCATTTTATCCATCCCAGTAACACTTTGAGGTAGATGCTATTATTATCCCCATTTCACAAAGGAGAAAATTGAACAGGCAGAAGCTAAGTGAGCTGCCCAGCTAGTATCTGAAACTGGATTTGGACTTGGGTCTTCCTGATTCCAGGTCCAACACACTATCCATCTAAACACCTAGTTTTGGACATGTCAACTTTAAGATACCTACAGGACATTCAGTTTGAGATACATAATGGACATCTGAAAATGTAAATCTGGAAGTTAGGGAAGAGGTTATGGCTGGATAAGTAGACCTGAGAATTATCAGCATAAAGATAATAATCGAACCCATGGGAGCTAATGAAATCATCAAGTGAAGCAGTCTAGAGAGGGAAGAGAAAATGGTCCAGGGCAGAGCTTTGGAGTGGACATACACAGTTAATGGGAACAACCTGAATGAGTATCCAGCAGAGGAGACTGAGAAGGAGCAATTGGACAGCTAGAAGGAGAACCAGGAAAGAAATAGTGACATGAAAACCTAAAGAGAAGAGTATCACAGAGGAGAATATGGCTGACCTCAATTCACATCTGACCTCAGAAACTTACTAGCTATTTCACCCTGAGCAAGTAATTTAACTTTAGTTTGCCTCGGTTTCCTCTGTAAAATGGGGATCATAATAGCTCCTACCTCATAGGGTTATGAGTATCAAATGAGGTAATAGTTATAAAACACTTAGCACAATAATTGGCATATAACAGATGTTTAATAAACATTTATTCCCTTTACCTTCCCTTATCAAAGGCTTCAGAAAGGTCAAGAAGGATTAGGATTGAGGGGAAAGCTAGTAGATTTGCCATTTATGATAAATTTTCTCTTTCAAAGTTAGGAACTTTGAAGAGCAGTTAAATGGCAATGTCAAAGGTCAGACTAGAGAATTAAGTGGTGAATAAGAGGAAAGGAAGTAGAGCCATTAATTGCCCACTGCCTTTTCAAGGAGTTTAGAAACAAAAGAGATACGAACTGATAGCTAGTGAGGCTGGATGGACAAAGAAAGGGGGTTTTGAGGAGGGGGGGAACCTGAACATGTTTGTAGACCATAGAGAAGCAACCATTAGGGTAGAGGTGGAAAATAAATGAAAGAAGAGAGATGATAGAGGGGGCAATATGCTGAAGAAGACCATGGACACTTACTCTGTCTGAGTCTTTAGCAATTCCCTAAGACTTACCTACTAAATCATAGATAGCATGCAGGGATCTCCCACATATTATAAAACCCCAGTATCCAGAAGTATTGACTTCTTTTTAAAAAAACCTTTACCATCTATTTTAGAATGGATGCTAAGTATCAGTAAGGGCTAGGCACTTGGAGTTAAGTGACTTGCCCAGGGTCACACAGCTAGGAATTGTCTAAGGCAAGTCTCGATTCTTGACTAATCACTGAGAGTGGTTGATCTTTCGCTGATCTCTTTTTTCCCTCATGTCCTCTCTCTCATAGGGGCCCTAAGGGACATTTTCTTGCCATTACCTTGATGTTTGGAATATCATTTTTAGTCAGTGCATATGCTATTCTGCCAATCAGTGAGCGAATCATAAAGTCAAAACATATCCAGTTTATCTGTGGAGTCTCTAAAACTAATTACTGGATCTCTGCCCTGTTATGGGATCTCCTCTTCTTCCTGTTCTGCAGCTTGCTAATACTGGTAAGTGTTGCTCAATGTATATATTAAGGTACATTCTACTGCATGTTACAGTTCTAACCCTTTGGACAATGATGCTCAGCATCAGACACTAGCCAAGAAAGTCAAGTCGACTATTTTAGCTACTGCCACCTGGGGAACGCAGTTTAGATGTTTCTAGATTCCCTGTCCTCAGTCAAGTGTTCATTTCCCTACAATGTACAGAAACATGAATGACCCTCTTTTGGCTAAGCTCCTTATATATTTGCTCCCTAACATCTCGTCTCAAGGTTTGAAGGAGACATATGCATTGATTTAAGCATCCCTTCTGTGACTGTCTTACCAATAAGAAGAAACTATTACAACTAGAAAAATAGGCAAAGACAGTAAGAGAATGCTGCACATTAGGGACTACCTACCTGCTGAGGAAATAAGGTTATCTCTTACCTTCTTCACAATGTGCCAAGATTTTTACATAGAGCTGGATTTGATGATTGATAAGGAGTTGCAATAGATGAACTGATTGGTAAGGAGTTGCAAAACTTGTCCTTAAAATAGAGACTAGTGCATTCCCCTCTGATACTCAGAATTGATTTCTTAATACTTTATTAATTCTCTCTTTCCTTTCTTCCTTCCTCCTGAAAAATGTCTCCATACCCAAGCTTCTCCTGAAAACCATGGATGAAAAAGCTTATGTTCAGAAAGACCACCCTCAAGCTACCTTGATGATGTTAATGCTGTTTGCCTGGGCTAACATCCCTTTGATGTATCTAATGAGCTTCCTTTTCTCTGGGGTTGCTAGTGGGTGTGCCAAGCTCATAGTTATAAATCTCATCTTGGGAATTATTCCATTCACCTTTAATAGCATCATAAAAGAAATGGGTAAGGACATTCCTCTCCAGGACCCCATTCTACACACATGTACTTTAATACTTTAGTACTTTAGTACCTTATCCATTCTGGTGAATCAGAGTGAGGGAAGGGGAGGCATGTTCATGGGGTGGTTAGGATCAATAAGTAAATGGATAGAAATGGACTCAAGGATAGGGATATGACCAAGGGCCAAACAAGAACTGCCAGGCCTGGTTTAAGACAATTGGCTATTATCAATAATAACTCCATAACTAGTGTAACTATTAACTAAAATAACTAATAACAAATTGTTCCTCCTCGACACTCAACATAAAAGACCATTTACCAATTTAAATGCCCAAACCATCTAGTAGCCAATCAATAAACATTTAGTAAGTGCTTACTCTGTGGCAGACACTGTGATGAGAACTGGAGATTAAAAAAAAAAAAGCAAAAGACAGTCCCTGCCCTCAAAGTATTTCTAATCTAATGGGTGAGACAGCATGCAAACAGTTACAAACAAGAAATATATAGGATAATGAATAGTTAACAAAGAGAAGGTACTAGAATTAAGAAGGGATGGGAAAGGATTCCTGTAGAAGGGGGGATTTTAATTCAGACTTAAAGGAAGCTTTCCAGTCAGGAGGCAGAGATAAGGACGGAGAGCTTTCCAGGCATGAGAGACAGTCAGAGAAAATGCCTGGAGTGTAGAGATGAATATCTTGTTCATGGAACTGCCAAGAGGTCAATGTCATTGGACTGAAAGGTATAAGAAGCCTGGAAAGGTAAGACAGGCTGTTATGAAGGACTTTGGATGCCAAGTGGAGCATTTTGTATTTGGTCCTGGAAGTGACAGAAAGACTCTGGAGTTTATTGGGATGGGGGAGAGTGGTGACATGATTGGAAAAGAGGATGGATTAGAGCAGAAGAGACTTGAGGCAGGCAGACCCTCTGTGGTCCATCGAATTGTTCTAGGTATGAGGCAATGATCATACATAGTGGCAGTGGCAGAGGTGAAAAGGGGGCATATTCAAGAGATGAAATTTCAAGTGTGAAATTTACAGGCTTTGGCAATGCTTGGATATGGCGGGGGGAAGGGGGATTGGTAAGGATCCTGAGGAATCCAAGATGACTTCTAGGTACCAAATAATTGCAAATGTAAGTAATGATGGAGAACCCTCAGAGGTCTCCAAAATCATGAGCATACAATAAGAAACCCCAAGAAAACCCAGTGTCAGATAGTAGAGTATGTAAGCAGAAGACACGGAGAGAAAATTCCTAGCTTCAAGACTTTGAAAGGGGAGGGAGAGAGCTTGATCAGGGCCAGTGAAAGACCTATGGAGTGATTATCAAATCCCCACCTCATCTTTTCTCTAGTTTTTAGCTACTGTGTTACCTTGAGAATAAAGATATTCCCAGACTTCAAATATTGCTGCCTTGCTCACTTATTTCTGGCCTTAGCTCTCTTCTCCATCTCCCTTTAGCAACTGCATCCATAGCTTCAGATATCACCTTCAGAAGGATGATGCACAGATCTCTATATCTAACACTATCCTCTCTATTAAGACCTACATTTGTCAGTCAACAAGTACTTAATAAGAGTCTTCTCTGTACCAAGCATGAAGGATACACAGAACAGCAAAAAATGGTACTTAAGGAGCTCACATTCTAGTGGAATCAGGAAGACCTGAGTTCAAATATACCTCAGACGCTTACTAGCCCTGCAATCCAGGGCAAGTCGTCTTGACTCTATTTGCCTCAGTTTCCTCAATTGTACCTCCCAGGATTGTTGTGAAGATAAAGTGAAATAACACTTGTAAGGCACTTAACAGAAGCCTGGCACATGGCAGGTGCTAAATAAATATTAATGCGGGAGACAACATGTAAATAATTAGACCCATACAAGATATGTGTGCAAGCGTACTTATGTACTTGTTATATGTGTGTATATTGTATATGTGTGTATATACACACCCAAACACACATACAGAGTTTATGAAGGCAATTTCAGAAGGAAGACATTTCAATTTCCTCCCGCCTTCTAGACATCTCCATCTGAATATCCTGCATCATCTTAACTGTACCACATCCCAAACTAAACTCATTATCTTCCCCCTAAACCTGCCTCTCTTTCTGGCTTCCTTATTTCTAAAACTTAAAGAGTTACCTTTGACTCTTCCTATCCCTTGATCTCCTGCTCAACTGGGCAGGGGTCATGTTTTCTTCATCTTTTAATTCTCCCATAGCATCTAGTACAGTGCCACTAACATAGTATGCCCTTGAGAAATGTTTGTCAAGTAAAGTATTAAGGATTACTCTTCCCCCAAATGAGCACCATATTAGTGTCTCCCTCAAGCAAGAATGCTCAGACAGATACATAGGAAAAAAGAATAATAGAGTATCAGTACAAACTGTAATACTGTAGGAGTCCAGAGGAGAGAGAAAGGACTTTAGGCAAGAGTGGTTAGCATGGGCTCCTTGGACATTTGTCTTGGGACTCAGAGAAGGAATAGAATTTTGATAGGTAGTAAGGAGAGGAAGAATAGTCCCAAGGAGCATCAGGGTACTTTTCTTGTCCAAGAATAGGCATGACTTGAAACAATAACTGGGAAATGGACTGTGGGTGTTGTGAGCAAGTAATTGATGTGATTATTTGATGCAGAGAATGTTAGAGATAGGTTAGCATTGTGTATTTCACAGATCTGCTTGTCAGCATATCGGTACCATAGAATTTAAATCAATGTGAAAGAAAGGGATCTAGTATGGATCCTGGCATTGTGGGGATATAAAGTTTCTTCAACAAGCTGTTTAAAATTTTGTGGCACCCACGGAGTTCATGTTAAAAAGGGAAAAATCAGTGGGAACCTGGGGCAGTTGCAAGCTCTAGACGTAAACATTTAAATCTTTTTTGGGGAAAAAAAAGTGAGAATGTTTCCACAGGACTATTCCTGAATGACTTAAGAAGTGCAGGCACCCAGATACAGATATCAGAAGAGCTTAGGAACACAGAAAGAGGGAGAGGAAGGTAAGCTAGTGTGGCTCTTCAGAGCATTGGAACCCCCAGAGTAGGGGTTCCAATAGCTTGACTCTATAAGCTTGACTCTTAGTGTGACCATAAGTTGAATTTGGATCAAAGTGAACAATTTCAAGCTTGTTTCCCGTGGCATATATTAACATTAGGGCTATGATACTCCAGATTGTACAGGCATGATTGACAGTTCTGATTCTCTATAGTTTCTTCACAGTGTAAAGAGTGGAAGCAAGAGTTGGGACAAATAATGGGGTGAGAGTGATTAAATTTGAGAGGTTTTGAGTGTGTGGATGTAACAAAATGGTTTGTGTAAGGGGATAATAGGTGATAAGTTCGAAGGTCATTGGAGATTAGGCTGAGAGATTGAGGCTTTTTTTTTAGAATATGGAAATTCATTAAAGGTTTTGAGACAGGAGAATGATGTGATGGAAGTGATCTTTTAATTCTAGAGATGAATTGACAATATGGTATGATATGGAGAAAGTCAATCTCAGAGTCAGGAAGAACTGGGTTCATATCTTGCTTCTGACACATATCATCCATGAAACCCTGGGCAGGTCACCAGGCAACAAGATGGCTCAGTGGATAGAGTGCTGAGCCTAGAGTCAGGAAGACTCATCTTCCCAAGTTCAAATCTGGCCTGAGATACTTACTAGCAGTGGAAGAGTGCCATGATGCTTTGCAGCTTGGGGTGTCAGTTTACCCCATGCCTTCTCTAACCAGCGGAGAGTCATGGAGCGAGAGAGTGAGAAAGCTGACAGGCAAGAGACAAAAAAGGGAGAGAAGGGTCAAGGAGAGAAGTGCAAAATTTCTCAGATGCAAATGAATTAATTCATGGGGTGGAGTAAGGATCATGAAATGCACAATTCTAATTTATTCAGGTTTTAGTCCACTATTTCTAAGAAATCTGAGCTCAGTGATCAAAGGAATAGGCATACAAATTTTCAAGGCTATTAGGGAGTAAAACTGCAACTGCATAGGATATAAGCTACAAAGGTTCTCTTTGGTTTTGTTTTTTAACCCTTACCTTCTGTCTTAGAATCAATACTGGATATTGGTTCTGAGGCAAAAGAGCACTAGGGGGCTAGGCAAAGGGGTCAAGTGACTTGCCCAGGGTCACATAACTAGGAAGTGTCTGAGGTCAGATTTGAACCCAGGACCCCCATCTTTGGGCCTGGCTCTCAATCTACTGAACCACCCCGCTGCCCCTACAAAGGTTCTCTTTGGTTTCTTATCACAAACTACAGAGAGTTCTTTTGAACTACAAAAGGTTTTAGGGTCTTCAAGGATGTATACATACATGCCATTTGTCTTGAAGATACAGCTCAAGTATGAGAGGGAATTATCACAAATGCCTGATCAGGGCATTCTGAGACAATTAAAGAATTCTCCCTTAAAGCCAGGTGTTCTCTGACAGTGAAACCAGGGTCTAGAGCAGATCTGCAAATATGTCTTTACTGGTTACTTTGCCTCAGTGGCCCAGAATGTCCTGTGGTCTTGGCAGTGTGACCCTGGACAAATCCCTTGACTCTGTTTTCTCATCTGTAAAAATGAGTGGAGAAGAAAATGGCAAGCCATTATAGTTTCTTTAGCAAAAAAACCTCAGGGGTAGCTGGGTAGCTCAGTGGAGTGAGAGTCAGGCCTAGAGACAGGAGGTCCTAGGTTCAAACCCGGCCTCAGCCACTTCCCAGCTGTGTGACCCTGGGCAAGTCACTTGACCCCCATTGCCCACCCTTACCACTCTTCCACCTATGAGACAATACACCAAAGTACAAGGGTTAAAAAAAAAAAAAACTCAAACAGGGTCACAAAGTATTAGACACTGAATACACTTCCTGACTGCAGGCCTGGAAGTCTATCTGATCACTATGCTCTCTAGTTTCTCTCTAAGACATCAGGAGCTTCCTATACCAGTGAGGTCACAGGTGTGGTCTAAAAAACACTTCTAGGATGCAATGTTTGAGGGAGAGCCTAAAATTTGGGGGAATGAGGGAGGACCAGGAGTGGGAGTCAGAAGTAGGGGGTGTTTGTTAAGGGATTGAAAGGGAGGCAGAGACATTATTAGGGGAACTGCAAATGAAAAATTAACAGGAAAGGATACAGGATTGGAAAATGAGGTAGTAGGGAATAGGATGGAAAATCAAAGATGACTCAAAGGGTTTCCTCTGAACCCTAAGAAGGTAGGAGTATCATGGACAGAATAAGGGAAGTCACAAGAGGAAGTCAGCCTGGAAGGGGAGATGAGAAGTAAACATTACTAATTAAGCTTTTTCTTTCTCATCACAGACACAAGTTTGAAAAACTTTTCCCAAAACCTCGATATTATATTCCAGTTAATACCAAATTATAGCCTAGCAATGGCTTTCTCCAGTCTGTATTATAACTATGAATTCCAGCGGTTCTGTAATACTCTGAATATTGGTATGGAAATATGCCGAAGAATATGTGAGTATTCACCTACCACCCACCTACCATCAGTCCCTTGAAAAAGTCCTTTATCTCTGGTTTTTCATCATTAAGAGCCAAGGGTACAGGGAGTGGGTGGATGAATGGAACTCTCCTCTGCCCCAGAAGAGAAGAGCTCAAATCTCATCAGGAACTACTGTTACTTCATAAGTCATATCCTATTACAAAGGAGACTCTCTTAGAAAGTTCTTGGGAAAAATTCAAGCCAAAAATACAAGGCCAACTGCTGGCTTGCAGGCTGAGACTTCTGAGAAGTAAGAATTAGAAAACTTTTAAGAAGGATCCCATTAGCCCTTTAGGGCCACTAGGGAAGCTTGGAGTACTCTGTAGCAATAATAACCCTGCCTTTGCCCTTAGCATCTAAAAAAGTTAACCAGAGTAGAACTTGACTCCTGAAGACTAAAAGAAAATGAAAAGAATGGAAATATTCTTGTACCCTTGCTCTTGGGGTTGCCTAGACAACAGCTGGGTGGTGTGCTAAGATCACTCTGTAGTGACTAGGAAACCCCTCTCTGCAATATCCCCAAATTCTAGTTTGCATAAATATTGACAGTGATGTTAATACCAAGGTCCCACTGTATACTATGGAAAATATTCAACTCAAACTTATAGCTTTAAGATTCTGGCAAGCATGACATGGTCTAAATCAGTTATGCTTTATAGCAAAGCCGAAAGCCAGTGGTGCTACACAGCAAAGAGTTACAAGGCAGGTATAGAGGTAGAATAGTCTTTGAGGAAGAGTGGCCAGCCTGCTTAGGTCTATCAGTCAATTTTCCCTTTACTTAATTAGGATCTGCCCCCCAGAACTCTAAATCCCAGCTTCCCATGTTCCCTCTCATGTTACATGCTAGCGTAGGGCAGATATAAATTTTGCATAGCTCTGCCCCTAACACAGCTGGGAAAACTTTTCTTTACTCAGGGTTTTACTTTTGTTCTTGAATAAATTTTATGAAATATAATACTTGGAGTTGTTGGATATTAATTTTTTTTATTAAACCCTTACCTTCCGTCTTGGAGTCAATACTGTGTATTGGCTCCAAGGCAGAAGAGTGGTAAGGGTAGGCAATGGGGGTCAAGTGACTTGCCCAGGGTCACACAGCTGGGAAGTGTCTGAGGCCAGATTTGAACCTAGGACCTCCCGTCTCTAGGCCTGGCTACCCAGCTGCCCCCTGGATATTAATTTTAATCTTACACTCTTCTGGAAAGACTGGGGAGGTGTAAGGAGTGAGTACATTAGTCAAATTCCATTGCAACCAATTCTAAGAAACATCCAAATTTCATTGACAATGTTAAATTTAAATTAATATCCAATAACTCCAAGTATTATATTTTATAAGATTTATTAACAAACACGATGTAGAAGAAATAAAAGTACAAAGTACAAAACTTAAGTTTGACCACCTGCTAGGCTCTCACCCCACCTCCACAAACCACATTCCTGGGAAAAGAGAGAGGGTAGAGCTACACTCACAACTTTATCTCCAAAACATAAGGATGTAACATGAGAACAAAGATGGGATGCTGGGAAAGAGAGTCCTGGGGAGCAAATCCTAATTACACAAATCCACCTGTGATTCCATTGGAAAACGAGCATGTAGAAATCTCCCAGATTTACATGCCTAGTTTCCTCAATGAATCAGAACACAATCAACTTATATCTCTGAAAATCTTTAACTAGAGGTATATGCAATATTGCACTTTGTAAGGGGAAATTACAATAATTTGGGGTCAAGAGGGGAACAAAAGAGCAAGAGAACAAAACCAATGATTGCTAGGCACATTGACAAAAAGCCAATTAGGGGGCAGTCCCCTTTGGCATGAGATTTTACATTCAAAATAAATGCATTCAACCCCTTGCAGTTCAATTCACTCCATCCCAAAGTTCATTCTGGATCTTTTGGTGCAGTGTCTGGTTTCCACAGACTTCTTTATAGCACCTTCTCCAAATAGTTCACTTTCTTGATTCGGGGAGGTAGCAAGTTTCCTATCCTAAAATTACTCTCAAACAAGAAAAATTTTAATACATCTAGAATTTTATGACAATAATACAATCCCCCCTAAGGAGGGTGTTGACCAACACACAGATCACCCCGGGATACATGGCTGAGTTATGAGGTATATGAATCAATTGTCAAAAGAAAATTAAAAACATAAAAAAAACAAATAAAAGAGAAAAAGTAACTTCTGGAGGAAACATAAAATATTAAAGTCTCAAGTGTAAAAATTCTAAGTAAGGAAGAATAAGCCCATAACAGGTACTTGAATCAGGGCCCAATTAAAGAGATTTATGTCCCACAAGCCTGCAGTAGCAATTATGCACTTAGCCAATCAGCAGCCAGGACTACAGAAAATTGCCATATTATGAAGAGAGAAAAAGAACTAGATTTTGAAGCAGAGGGGAAATAGCATTTCCTGGACTGATTTTACCTGTGCTCTCAGGGATAGGGGAGCCAAAATGGCAGCCAAACTAAGGTACTTGGTAGAAGTCTGGATCTTGCATGAGGGAATCCTTCATCTGATATTGTCAAACAGCTATTTCCTCAAACCCCAAAATAAGTTCAAGTCCCCTGTCTTGGCACAGAATCTCATCAATCCCACTGAGATTGGTTGGTCTCCTTGACCTTGTCCTCTTAGGCACTATGCAGGTTAACTTTGTGCTCCTTGGCACTGTGCAATGGCTTTTTTGTGATCCCTTCTCCTGGAATCAGACACAATCATTAATCAAAGTCCCATAGTATTTAACAATCAATGGCGGGTTTCCATAGTCTAAAGCTTTTGGGTATGCATTGACATTAGGGCTAATGGACATTTTAAACTTATCCTAGTGCAAAATTTTAAAAACCATTAATACTGGTAATGTGTACTTCAAGTACAAAAAAATGAGAGAAAAAAGAAAGCTCAAATATTCTATTGCATATACAAGGAAAAACAATAATAAATTTTTAAATAAAAAATATATAATTCACATTCCAGGAAACACTGTGTTAGCCAAGCAGAGGCACAATACAAAAGTTTCTCACCCAAAAATGAGATCCATTTCTTTTTTAACTTGGCCATAATCCACAGTGTGAGTGCACATGATTTTCACCAATTAACAGCTTTTAAAAACAGCAGCTAAAGCACATTCAAAGAAGTATCAAAATCACAACAGCCCATTTAATGACAATAGTAAACAAACCTGCTAGCATTTGGATTCACATGAGTCTTTATAGCCATTTGCTATGTGACATTTTTAAAAACCTTTGAAGCTCATGGATACTTTTCACAAGGTCTCCAGAGCTAGCCAATCTGTCAACCTCAGCAAAGATATTTCTAATATCTAATATCTAATAAGTCTATTACTGCCATCATTTCAAAATGTGGCAGGAGAAACAAAAAAAGCCTCTCTGTTCTGCTGATGAAAACCTTTTGGGTCTAAAATGTTACCAAGAATCTAGATCATTCTGGTGGAAATGTAGAGTAAGCCGAAGTTAAAAATATAAAAACCATCCCAGAGCCACTAGGCTCCTTGGGAAATATTCCCTCTGGGAGCCATCCAGAGGTTACCAAGCCCCCTGAAAAATCTTCCCACCTCCTGGATGAAATTATGACCCATCATGGAGTAACCAAGCCCCTTGGGAAACCTCCCTCCTCTGGTATGGTATGTAACAGCCATAAAAGGCATATCTTTATATGTCCCATCCATTGCAATGTGGAGGCGAGGAATACAATAGTGAAAATCATTTCTGATATCTCATCCATTACATTTTTTTATAAATGTGGAGGTGGGGAATACAATAGTGCTATTGCACTTCACTTCAGCTACTAAATGGACCCTTACCTCTCGTTACAAACAACTCAAAGGTAGGCAAATGATCAGTCAAAGGTAGTGGTGCGACTACATATCTGAAAATCACTTCTGAGGACCCCTTAAAGTCAATTTAGATTTTTAGCTCATTAAATTCTCCAAAGATTGTATACAGGTTGTAACCAGTTTGATGGAATCCATCCATCTTCATCTCTGTGACAATTAACAAAGGCAAAAAGGAACAAAAAGCTATAAAGGCAACATATGACATTGATGGTGACATCAATGTCTGGTGACAAACCAAGCATCTTTAAGGACCTATGGTTTTGCCACAAAAAAGGGTTTGTCCAGGTTGTTTATGGACTTTTACAATGGTATTTTCTCCAGTCCAGGCATAGGGCAGTACAAATAAAGACAACATAACAGAATATATAGCTAATGGCCAAAACACAGTAACTGAAATGGCATATTATAACAGAAGATATTTGATCAGATTAATACATGAACTTAAAAACAAAATTAAATCTTAAAGCAAACAGTCAGCAAATCCAATAAGCATGACAGGATACAGGTGCTGAATTCAAGATAACTGTGTTACAGAGACTTCTTCACTATTTGGAGGAGAACAAACTGAAACAGTTCAACATCAATAAGGCAATGAAGTCTGAAAAGACTTAAACTTCACTTCCAGACTCATTAAGGTTCCTTCCCCTCCCAAGTATCATCATCCATCTAGATTTCTTTGGTCACACCTCTGGGGTTCCCCATACCAAGGGGGATTCCTGCACTGAGCAAAGTGTGGACAAACCCAATACTGGATGTTTTGCAGAGGCTGAACATGCTTAGACAGTAAGGGGGGATGAATCTCCCTTCTGAATCTTAAGACTACTCAAACTAACAGCAAGGACAAGTACAACCAGGAACAACAGCAAGAAAAGGCATCCTAAAACTGAGCTGTGTGAACTCAGTAATGCTTTTCAGGAACAGGAGCTGTTTGAGATAGACAGGAAACTGGGCCATGCTTACAATTCTACTTCCTGTCCATGGGTGGCACTAGCCTAGTATGTAGTGGCTAGGAGTAAAAACCTCACAAATCTAGTGGGCTGGAGACATGCCCAAATCAGCTTTGAATGGAGGCAGGGATTAAAAGCCTTAGCCTGATACTGGATTTAGGAGGGGCAACAAGAAAAGGCAAAAGTTTTCTATTTCATGCAAAACAAAACACCCTGTCTTGAAGGTAAAAAAAAAAGAAAGCATAAAAAAACTCTGGAGTTAGCTAAGAGGTTCAAAAGAGCATTCTTCCTTCCCCTCCTCTCAGGGACAAAAAACTCCAGCGAGAACAAAAGGGTGTTTGAGCATAGAATACAGGCTCCACCTAATGTTTGGGTCAGGAAACCAGAGGCTAATTTCCAAAATCTGACTTTAAATCCACTAAGCTGCTAGCTGTCCCCTTGCTGTGCTGGATTTTAGGGTGTAGAGGATGGCACAGGAGCAATATAGGGAAAATAGGAAGTTATACTTTACCATCCACACAGGACACCCAGCTAATGTGTTCAAGAGAGGCAGAGGAGGGACAGCAGGCTCAGCTCCTTCCCTGGGTGGGTCCCCACCATCAAAGAGAGTCCCCTGGAGGGGAAGGGCAAAAGGGCCACAGCAGAAAGGAAATACATTTTTTCAAAATAATCTACTCCCTGTCTTTATTCAAGGGCTATCTTAAAAGAAGATCAAGGATTCTGCCCTTTCATGGCTCACCAACAATGTTAAATTTAAATTAATATCCAAGAACTCCAAGTAGTATATTTTATAAGGTTTATCAGCAATCATTTGAAGTAGAAGAAATAAAAGAACAAAGTACAAAACTTAAGTCTGACCATGTGAGTAAACCTCTCCTGCCTGACTCTCACCCCACTTCCACAAACCAAGTTCCTGGGGAAAGAGAAAGAGAGCAGAGCTACATTCACAACTTTATCTCCAAAACGTAAGGACATAATGTGAGAACGAAGATGAGATGCTGGAAGAGAGAATCCTGGGGAGCAAATCCTAATTACACACTACATAATTCTGTTATAATTAGTGTATTACTGGATACTATTTTCCCACCCTGCCAGAGCTGGAGAGTAAATCAAGCTAATGTCCAAATTAGGTTAAATTTGGGTTTTGGACTTGTTTGCCCATGTAGTGAACCAGTCAAATTACCTTTACCCACTTAAAGTTAGTGATGTACCTTTATACCTTAACAAGTGAGAACAGGCCTCAATCACAGTCTTTAGACTAAATAGTATCCTTGAACACATGGAGTTGCACAGAAAAAGCCTTTTGAAACCTATATAAATTAAGGAAGCTAGTTTGAGACCTAAGAAATTCAAAGAAGCAAATAAATAGGAGATAATAATCTAGCTAAATCATTGAAAAGGAGAGGGAGGCAGGGAACTAGCAGAATCCCAAGTCTCAGTCTCAATCTTGGTCTCCTCTCCCCAACCTAGAGGAGGGCCTCATAAACCTCATAGGCTAAGAAGATTGTGAATTTCCTATCTTCCCATTAACATCCTGGCAACATCCCCCAGGAATGCAGGGGCTCAAGGCAGTGTCTGCATCAGGAGCTAAGAAGAGACAATATAATTTGGAAAGACAGATTCACAGCTCTGTAAGGAAGCCATCAAAGAAGCTATGACTAAGGGAGAAAAGAACCTACAACAACGATGAGAAGCTATGATTTACTTCCTTTGTCATATGGATTTTCTAATCTTGAGTTTACTTTCCCCTAGCCCAGTGATGGGCAAACTTTTTAAAGAAGGGGCCAAAAGAAAGGAAATGCTCATCTGTCAGTCTGTTTCTAAAGCAACTCTTTCAAAGTTTCATTGTATTGTATCCTACTCATTGTATTCGTCAGATTAGGAATAATGTCTCACTTCCTGATAGAACATTTCAGGGGGCCACATCTGGCCTGTGGGGCGTAGTTTGCCCATTGCTGTCCTAAACTCTTTAGATATAGTGAGAGAATGAGTCGCAGACTTTTGGAGGGATGTTTTACAATAGTTCCACCATCATAGTGAATGCTCTCTTCTAAAATATAATTGTCTGACTAATTGCTAATCAACTAATATTGAAGAAAGAATGCCAAAATGTGGCCTCAAGTTAATGGCATCAGAAAGAGACCCCTAATCTCTCAGGGGTACCCCCTAGAACCCTTAGGAGAAGATGTAACTAGTCTTGCTTAGAAACTACTTGACAAGAAGAATGGGAATTGGGGTAAGGATCCCAAGAGTTAGCCTTAACCTGGATAGCTTGACTGTCAGTGAATAATGGGTTGATGGGGGACTTATCTGGGATAAATATTGATCCCTTTGAATTTATGGGAACCCCTCAAGAGAATCCTTTCTTAAGATTTTGTTCTTTGGACTCCCTGGTTTGGGGTCCAGCTAAGAAAAAAATAATAATATCTTCCTCTCTTTTTAGACTATAATTACAGTCAGTTTTCCCATTGTGTTTCCTTAAAAGTCAGTTCTCCTGAAATAACATCTGCTTATTTGACCTCTCCCAAAGTACCCTCCAAACAATTTTTGTATAATGACTCAAAACAAATACTAGAACAACATAATCAATGAAATGATGAGGTAAAACAATTTTTCAGTCCAAGACAACTTAGGATGGCAGGAAAGATCTGTTGTACCAAGGTGGGAGTAGTACACAGGCCTCATCTCAGCACACCAGTGCAGGACTTCAGGGAAGCTGAATTGGTAACAACCACTTCTGGAGCTCTTAGCCCATAGGTTGAACAACTGGTAAGAAGAGATTATAGGAGTCCCTTTACTGACTGAGTGCAGGACTCTGTTGCATTGCCCATATACAGATCCAGGATGCAGTCCCAGGTCTCAGTCCCAAGATGAGGAGAAGCACTAGCACACCAACTCTTGTAGCCACAGAAGAACAGGGAACTCTGGACACTGAGTGTCCTTCACAGACCAGAGAACAGGCCAGGAAAATGTTAAATACACCTCTCCTTGGAGCATACCACCTTGGAAGAACTGAAAATTATATTATAGATCCTCAGAGATACCTCTAAAGGCAGCTGTGCACAGAGAACCTGAAGTGTGGGACAGTTCCACAGAAACCCAAATTTAACCATTTTTTTAAAGTTAAAAGTCAAGAAAATGGCTAGGAAAATGAGCAAACAACAAGAAAAGAAACTCAACATATAAAGTTATTTTGGTGACAGGGAAGACCAAAATACGAACTCAGAAAAAGACAGTGAAGTCAATACTTCAGTATCCAGAACCTCGGAGAAAAATATGAATTGTCCTCAAGCCCAAAAAGGAGCTCAAAAGAGGATTTTAAAAGTCAGATAAGAGAGGTAGAAGAAAAATTGAAAAAAATGAATGATACAGGAAAATCAAGGGGAAGGGGGCGGAGAAGAGTTGACAGCTTGGTAAAGGAGGCACAAAAAAAAGTACTGAAGAAAATAATATCTTAAAAAACAGAATAGGGGGCATCTAGGTGGCTCAGTGATGGTAGATCTTGGGTTCAAATCTGGCCTAAGTCATTTCCTAGCTGTGTGACCCTGGGCAAGTCATTTAACCCCAAATGCCTAGTCCTTACTATGCTTCTGCCTTGCAACTAACAGTATCAATTCTAAGTCAGAGGGTAAGGGTTTAAAAAAAACAAATGAAAGAAAGAAATCTTGCCCTATAGGAAAGTAAGCAGGGAAGGGGTTAAATTAAGAGAAGAAAGTATGGAGATAAAAAGGAAGGCAAATTGGGGGAGATGATAGTCAGAAGTAAAACACTTGAGGAAGGACTGGATTGAAAGAAGAGAAAGAGTAGGATAAATAAGAAGAAAAATAGGATGGAGGGTAATACACAGCAATTTCTCAAATACATAGAGACATGAGTCAAATTTATAAAAATACAAGTTGTTGACAAATGGTCAAAGGATATGAACATGCAATTTTCAGATGAAGTAATCAAAGTATAATTATGAGAAAAATGCTATAAATCACCCTATTTTGAAAAGTGTAAATTAAAACAATCCTACGGTACCACCTCATACCTAACAAATTGGCTATTATGACAGAAAAGGGAAATGACAAAACTTGGAGGGAATTTAGGAAAATTTAAACATTAAAATATGGTTGGGAGAATTGTAAACTGGTCCAACCATTCTGGAGAACAATTTGGAACTATACCCAAAGGGCTATAAAAGCATACATAACCTTTGACTCAGCAATACCTTAGGTCTGGTCTGTATCCCAAAAATATAAAAAACAAAAAGGAAAGGATCTATTTGTACAAAAATATTTATAGCAACTCTTTTTGTGGTGGCAAAGAATTGGGAAAGTGAAAGGATGCCCATCAATTGGGTTGTGGTATATGATTGGAATAGAATACACTGTGCTATAAGAAGATGATTTCAGAAAAACCTGGGACGACTTATAAGAATTGATACAGAATGAAGTGAGCAGAACCAGGAGAACATTGTACACAATAACAGCAATATTGAACAATGATCAATTGCAAATGACTTAGCTATTCTAAGTGATACAATGATCCAAGACAATATCATAAAACTCAGGATGGAAAATGTCATCTTCCTCCAAAGAAAGACTGGATCCAGCCCAAAGTATACTATATTTTACTTTCTTCATTTTTTTGTCCAAATTTTCTTTCACAAAAGAATTAATATGGAAATATGTTCTACAGGATTTCACATGTAAAATCTATATCAGATTGCTTACCAACTCAGCAGGGAGGGAAAGAGGGAGAGAATTTGCAATTCAAAATAAATGTTAGAATTGTTTTTACATAATCAAATGTAATGGACTTCTGTACTAGCAGCAATGCAATGACCCAAGACAATTCTGAGGGATTTATGGTAAAGAACGCTACCCACATTCAGAGGAAGAACTACAGGAGTGGAAACACAGAAGAAAAACAATTGCTTGAACACATGGGTTGGTGCAGACATGATTGGGGATGTTGACTCAAAACGACCACACCAGTGCAACTATCAAACAATATGAAAATAGGTCTTGATCAATGACGCATGTTAAAACCACTGGAAATGCGTGTTGGCTATGGGGGGGGGGGGGGAGGGGGTGAAGGGGAAAGTAAAAACAAATCATGTAACCATGGAAACTTTTTCCAAAAAATAAAAAAATGTTAAATTTTTTAAAAAGAATTGTTTTTACATGTAATAGGAAAAATAAAATGTATTTTTTAAAAGAGCATGTCACAAAAATTATGGGGTGGTGGTGATATTTGTACTATGTCAATTATACCACTGTAGCAAATGCCCCTTTCTAAAAGCTAAATGTTTTTTAGATGTGTCCCACTCTTTTGACCCATTTGGGATTTTCTTTGCAGAGATACTGGAGTGGTTTGTCATTTCCTTCTCCAGATCATTTTGTAGATGAGGAAAGTGAAGCAAACAGAGTCAAGTAACTTGCCCAGGGTCACCCAGTTAGTAAGTGTCTGAGGTCACATTTGAATTCAGGTCTTCCTGACTCCAGGCCTATTATTCTATCTACTGAACCACTTAGCTGCCCTAAAGGCAAATATAGTCTGACTATATCAACCCATAGTCAAGTAAGGAATCACTTTCTAAGCTATAGAATTAGAAATACACCATCCCTAATGCCTCAAGGGTAGCCTGAAGAGCCCTGAGGAGACATAATAGCCAAGTTCTAGAGATCAGTTCCTCAGTATAAGTAAAAGTTGGTTGTCTCAGGATAGTAACTTGGTATTGATGGTTTAAGAACTGAAATAAATGGCTTTTTCTGGGGTGATTGTATGTAAAGTTGGGAAGGGAAACCAAAGGATAATTGCTTGATGTAAGAATAAAATGATTTTGAAAAATTCAGCTATAGTTTTTCTCCACATTCGAGGATGTGGATGTACTTTGGGTATAGAATATAACTTATATTGAAAAATCAGAGAAAGTCTTTTGCTGAACTTGAATATTTTCCAAATACTTTCCATAGAGGGAATTTGTTTTAACCAGATCAATGCTGTCAAACCAGGTCATGGAAATAGACAAATAACTAAGGACATGGAAATAGCATTTTAAAGAGTGCTCCTTTTAAATGATATGTGCTTTGATAAGATTGTACCTGTACATTTCTGAAGACAGTTAGTAAAAAAAGGGTACAAACAAGGTTTCAATAAAGTGTGAATATCTCATTTTAGACAGAAATTATGTACCGCAAGAAGATATCTACGCGTGGGAGTCTCTTGGGATTGGAATGTATTTGACCTCCATGACTGTGTGTGGCTTTATATATCTTGGGCTCCTTTTCTGCATTGATACTGACTTCCTCTGGAGAATGAAAACCCATTTCTTTAAGACATTTGACAAAAAGCAATTGGTGAGTGGCTTAGTATGAAATTAAAGTCAACTGTATTGAGGTTTTAGCTAAAGGGGTGTGAGTGTCAAGTCCCCTACCCCCTTTTATGACTATAATAGTCTTAGCCTTTATGGTTATGACAGATAATATAGTTTGCTTATTATGAACATTAGCTAAGAAAAAATAATACAGTTTAAGGGCGATTTCAAATCTAGCTGACAAGCATTTTGACCTTAAGCCTGAAACTCAAAAGTTTCAACCAAGCCCACCACACCCTTCCAAAATCATATAACAGGAGATAAAGGGCTGCTCTCAGGTCCAAATGTATCTCAGGTGCAAATGTCATTCACATCTAACTGCAGACTCCTAGTTGTCAGCAGAAAAAAACATTAGATCCTAGTCCTTTACTGAAAAGGTTTTGGAAAAGTCAGTAATAATAATAGATATGAAGTTACGACCCATAGTGATTATTTTTTTATAATTTCTGGCTTATTCAGCACTTGCACGATATGTCAGTGTGAAAAAATTCTGTATTCAGTCTTTCATCACATTTCTGGGTATAAAAAAAGGCTATCTCCTGAGGTGTGGGGTCTTTGGTCTTGATCCTGACCAGAGTCTGGCTTTATTTTGAGACTGGCCACCTCTCAATAAACCCAATAGTAGCTTAGAGACTATATTGGTGTGATAAATTTTCACATTTTGGTGACTCTGACATGATCCACAGGAAATCCTGTCCCTCAGGGATCCTTCCCCCTGGAAGGGTTTTAGGGTACCCACATAGGGGGCTTTTTGCTCCCAGCCCCTTCTTGAGGGAGAGATCACCAAACAAAGATTCCTCACAATTCTGAACCAAACTCCAAGCTGGTAAGTATTCCTGAGTGGGTTTTTTGATGCCAAATGTTGAAAACCTACTCAAACCCCTCATTCTTTCTGATTTTAATCTTTATCAGATTAGCTGTTAATCTGAATATGCCATAGTTCATGAGTTTCATGAACTTCATAAACTTAAATTAAGGAGGGACTGCATTAAATTTCAACTTCTGCTTTTCTCTGCTGCCTACCAATGTGAAATTTGTGACTGAAATTATGCAATAACTAAGTATAAGAATATAAAAGGATTTTTCAAAATTAGATATAAAATTGGGATTTCCTGTCTCTAAGGTGCTTAGCCCTTCTTCAGAAGCTAAGGCTGCTTTGTGACTAACCCTCATTCTACCAGGCAGCTAGTACTGTATTGATACAAATACTTAAATTTTAAACAGGTTAAGAACTTATACCAGGGAGGAAGTTTATGGGTGTTAGCTAGTTAGTGAGCCTAAGTAGTGCTGGTTAGCCTAACCAGTAGAAGTAAGGAGTCCTGCCTCTGCTATGGTGATTAGTAAGCCTAACTATATGTGAGCCTAACTCTAGGATTGCTTACCCCATTGTAGTGCCTAGGTGGTATGCCTAGTTTGTCCTCACTCCTCCAGAATCCTAGCCCTAATAGAAGGAAGCCTCTTAAATGGGTTCTAAGTTTAGTAGGAGAGAGATTCCAGTAGACTCCTCATTGAAAAAAAAAATTTAATTGAATGGGACAAATAAAACTTGCCAGTAGGTAAAAGAATGGAGGGGGAAAAAAGCTATAGAATGCTGTTTTGGGAGCTTCCGGTTAAGATGGCGGCAGAGTAAGGAGCAGCAGCTCGATCTCTCCTAACCGAAGCATACAGGACTCCTCAAGGCGACATAAAAACGAATCCAGACAAACAAAGGGATCCCACAACAGGGTGCAGCATTGAAGGTACGTGGAATCAGGGCATTTCCACGCTATAAAGGGGTGAAACAGCTCTCACTAAAACACGTGAGGAAGAAGCCCCTTCCCTACCCCCCACACCATGTATAGCTCAGAGGCCAGCACACAAGAGTTAAAGCAGGTTTGGGGCACCCATTAAGTCACTGGCAGCTCTAGGGCTTGTTCCTGAGAGCAGCAAGACTTAGGACCCCAAGAGGCTAAAGAACACGCACAGACTTTCCCGAGCGTCTGCGTGGGTGAAGGCAGTGCCCTAGGCATGGACAAAGATCTCGAGCACTGGCTTGGACCGTGAGTGGGGACCCTGTGCAGATGGGAGCATGGCAGTGGAAGCAGGGCCCTGAGACTGTTGAAGGAGCCTCGGGCAGAGGGGCAGACCAGGGATAACCAGGAGGCTCAACCCCGAGAACAATGAGACTTGAGACCTCGGGAGCCTAGAGAGCGCAGACAGACCCTGAGTGTGAGGATAATTGAGTGCAAAAGGTGCAGGTCTAACAACAATGGCAAGCCAAAATCGAGAACCCCAGAAGAGAAAGATTATCAAGAAGAACTCTGGAACACTCGACAACTTTTACACAGAGAAAATCCAGACAACAGAGGAGAACAAACAAGAAATCATATCCAAACCTTCCCAAAATAATGAAAACTGGTCACAAGCTATTGAAGAGTTCAAATCTGAGATGATGAGTAAGATGGAAGAGATCTGGCAAGAAAATAACAGTTCACAATTGGAAAGTGAGGCACGTCAACTGAAGACCAGAAATGACCAGATTGAAAAGGAAAACCAAAAGATTATAACCGAAAACCAGTCCCTAAAGGCTAGAATTGAGCAATTAGAAGCTAATGATCTCTCAAGACAGCAAGAACGAATAAAACAAAGTCAAAAGACTGATAAAATGGAAGGAAACATGAAATAGCTCGATAAGAAACTGACAAATCAAGAAAATGGGGCTAGAAGAGACAATTTGAGAATCATTGGTCTTTCTGAAAAAGCAGAAATTAATAGAAACTTGGACTCCATACTAAAAGAAATGAAGTTCTACAACAAGAGAGCAATATAGACATTGAAAGGATCCATAGATCACCCTCTACACTAGACCCAGAAAGGACAACACCCAGGAATATAATAGCCAAATTCAAGAGCTTCCAAGTAAAAGAAAAAAATCTTACAAGAAGCCAGAAAGAGACAATTCAAATATCAAGGAGCACCAATCAGGATCACACAGGATCTGGCAGCCTCCACACTAAAAGACCACAAGGCTTAGAATACAATATTCAGAAAGGCAAGAGAGCTGGGCCTTCAACCACGGATCAACTACCCATCAAAACTGACTATATACTTCCAGGGGAAAGTATGAGCATTCAACAAAATTGAAGATTTCCAAGTATTTTGCACAGAAAAGGCCAGGGCTAAATGGAAAGTTTGATATCCAACCACAAAAATCAAGAGAAACATGAAAAGGTAAATAAGAAACAGAGGGGAAAGAAAGAAAACTCATAATTTTTAAAATTTGACTCTTTAAGGGCTTCAATAAGATCTAATTATCTGTATTCCTATGTGGAGAAATGCTATATATAATTCTCTGCAGTGAACTCTATTCGTTATTATAGTATTCACTATCATAGCAATCAGAAGAATAATTCATAGGGAGAAGACGGAGTACCAAATGGTCTAAGATGATATGGGGGGTGGGAAAGAGAGGAGTGAACAGTAGGGGACACCTAGAGAAACTTGAGTGAATAAGAAAAATAGGATATTCTATTACACACAAAGAGGGCATGGGAAGGGGAGGGGACAAATATTATTATAAGAAGGAGAGGAAGAGAGCATTAAGAGGTAATATTTAAACCTTACTCTCAGTGTAATCAACTCAGAGAGGGAAGAGTAGCTATATTATACATTGGGATAAAAAACTCTATCTAACCCTACTGAGAAAGTCAGAAGGGATAAACCAAGGGGAGCAGGGGAGTGGGGAGGTCAAAAAAAGGGGAGGGGAGAAGAAGGGGGAGGGAATTCATTAGGCCTTTAAAAATAAAAAGAGGGGAATAACAAGGGAGTGGGTAGAAAGGGAAGCTAATCAAGGGAGGGGATAAGGGATACCGGCTCAAAGCAAACCACTGGTTTAAAAGAAAATAGTGTAAGAAGAAGGGGTGGGACTAGGGGAGGATACAAAAATGTCAGTGAATGGACAACTGATAATTTTATTTTTTAAAACCTTACCTTCCATCTTGGAGTCAATACTGTGTATTGGCTCCAAGGCAGAAGAGTGGTAAGGGTAGGCAATGGGGGTCAAGTGACTTGCCCAGGGTCACACAGCTGGGAAGTGTCTGAGGCCAGATTTGAACCTAGGACCTCCCGTCTCTAGGCCTGGCTCTCAATCCATTGAGCTACCCAGCTGCCCCCACAACTGATAATTATAACTCTGAATGTGAATGGGATGAACTCGCTCATAAAATGGAAGCAAATAGCAGAGTGGATTAGAAACCAAAATCCTACCATATGTTGTCTACAAGAAACACATATGAGGCGGGTGGACATACACAAGTTTAAGGTTAAGGGCTTGAGCAATATCTTTTGGGCATCAAATGAGAAAAAGAAGGCAGGAGTGGCTATTATGATTTCTGACAAAGCCAAAGTAAAAATAGATATGATTAAAAAAGACAGGGAAGGTCATTACATCCTGATTAAAAGCAATATAAACAGTGAGGAAATAACACTGCTCAATATGTATGAACCAAGTGGTATAGCATCCAAATTCATAAAGGAGAAACTGGTAGAGCTCAAGAAGGAAATAGATAGTAAAATCATAATAGTGGGAGATCTAAATATTCCTCTTTCAGATCTAGATAAATCAAACCAAAAAATAAATAAAAAAGAGGTAAGAGAGGTGAATGAAGTCCTAGAAAAATTAGATTTAACTGATATGTGGAGAAAAATAAATAGGGACAAAAAAGGAATACACCTTCTTTTCAGCTGCACATGGTACATTCCCAAAGATTGACGATGTAATAGGGCATAGAAACATGCAAACAAATGCAAAAGAGCAGATATAATAAACGTAACCTTCTCAGATCATAATGCAATAAAAATAATAATTAGTAAGGGCACATGGACAGGCAAATCAAAAACCAATTGGAAATTAAACAATATGATCCTCCAAAAACAGTTAGTCAAAGAAGAAATCATAGAAATAATCAACAATTTCATTGAAGAGAATGACAATGATGAGACATCCTACCAAACTCTGTGGGATGCAGCCAAGGCAGTTCTCGGGGAAATTTATATCCTTGAGTGCATATATTAACAAATTAAGGAGGGCAGAGATTAATGAATTGGGCATACAACTCAAAAAACTAGAAAGTGAGCAAATTAAAAATCCCCAGATGAAAACTAAATTAGAAATACTAAAAATTAAGGGAGAAATTAATAAAATCGAAAGTAAAAGAACTATTGAATTAATAAATAAGACTAGAAGCTGATATTTTGAAAAAACAGATAAAATAGACAAAGTCCTGGTCAATCTAATAAAAAAAAGGAAAGAAGAAAACAAAATTGACAGTATCAAAGATGAAAAGGAGACCTCACCTCTGATGAAGGGGAAATTAAGGCTATCATTAAAAACTATTTCACCCAATTATATGGCAACAAGTATAACAATTTAGGACATATGGATGAATATTTACAAAAATATAAACTGCCTAGATTAACAGCAGAAGAAATAGAATACCTAAATAATCCCATATCAGAAAAAGAAATTAAACAAGCTATCAAAGAACTCCCTAAGAAAAAATCACCAGGACCTGATGGATTCACAAGTGAATTCTATCAGACATTCAAAGAGCAACTAATCCCAATACTATACAAATTATTTGATATGATAAGCAAAGAAGGAGTCCTACCAAATTCCTTCTATGACACAAATATGGTACTGATTCCAAAGCCAGGTAGACCAAAAACAGAAAAAGAAAACTATAGACCAATTTCCCTAATGAACATAGATGCAAAAATCTTAAATAGAATATTAGCAAAGAGACTCCAGCAAGTAATTAAGAAGATCATCCACCATGATCAGGTGGGATTTATACCAGGAATGCAAGGATGGTTCAACATTAGGAAAAACCATCCACATAATTGACCATATCAACAATCTAACAAACAAAAATCACATGATTATCTCAATAGATGCTGAAAAAGCCTTTGACAAAATACAGTATCCATTCCTATTAAAAACATTGAAAAGTATAGGAATAGAAGGACCCTTCCTAAAAATAATAAACAGTATATACCTAAAACCATCAACAAGCATTATATGCAACGGGGATAAATTAGAAGCCTACCCAATAAGATCAGGAGTGAAACAAGGATGCCCATTATCACCTCTACTATTTAACATAGTACCAGAAACACTAGCAATAGCAATTAGAGAATGAAAAGAAATTGAAGGTATCAAAATAGGCAATGAAGAGACTAAGCTATCACTCTTTGCAGATGATATGATGATCTACTTAAAAAATCCTAGAGAATCAACTAAGAAGCTTGTAGAAATAATCAACAACTTTAGCAAAGTTGCAGGATGCAAAATAAATGCACATAAATCATCTGCATTTCTATATATTTCCAACACATTAGAGCAGCAAGAGGTAGAAAGAGAAACACCATTTAAAATCACCCTAGAAAATATAAAATACTTGGGAATCTATCTACCAAAACAAACACAGCAATTATATGAAAACAACTACAAAACACTTTCCAAACAAATAAAACTGGATCTCAACAATTGGAAAGCCATTAATTGTTCATGGGTAGGACGAGCTAACATAATAAAAATGAACATTCTACCCAAATTAATTTACCTATTTAGTGCCATACCTATCAAATTACCAAAAAACTTCTTTACTGAATTAGGAAAAACTATAACAAAGTTCATTTGGAATAACAAAAGATCAAGAATATCAAGGGAAATAATGAAAAAAATGTGAAGGAAGGGGGCCTAGCAGTACCAGATATTAAACTATACTATAAAGCAGCAGTCATCAAAAAAATATGGTACTGGCTAAGAGACAGAAGGGAGGATCAGTGGAATAGACTTGGGGTAAGTGCTGTCAGCAAGACGGTGTATGATAAACCCAAAGAGCCCAACTTTGGGGACATGAATCCACTATTTGACAAAAACTGCTGGGAAATTTGGAAAACAATATGGGAGAGATTAGGTTTAGATCAACATCTCACACCCTACACCAAGATAAATTCAGAATGGGTGAATGACCTGAATATAAAGAGGGAAACTATAAATAAGTTAAGTGAACACAAAATAGTATACCTGTCAGATCTCTGGGAAAGGAAAGATTTTAAAACCAAGCAAGAGTTAGAGAAAATTACAAAATGTAAATTAAATGGTTTTGATTATATTAAGCTAAAAAGCTTTTGTACAAACAAAAACAGTGTAGTCAAAATCAAAAGGGAAACAACAAATTGGGAAAAAAATCTTTATAACAAAAAACTCTGACAGGGGTCTAATTACTCAAATATACAAGGAGTTAAATCAATTGTATAAAAAATCAAGCCATTCCCCAATTGAAAAATGGGCAAGAGACATGAATAGGCAATTTTCAGGTAAAGAAATCAAAAGTATCAATAAGCACATGAGAAATTGTTCTAAATCTCTAATAATTAGAGAAATGCAAATCAAAACAACTGAGGTACCACCTCACACCTAGCAGATTGGCTAAAATGAAAGAAGGGGAGAGTAATGAATGCTGGAGGGGATGTGGCAAAATTGGGACATTAATGCATTGCTGGTGGAGTTGTGAACTGATCCAACCATTCTGGCTGGCAATTTGGAACTATGCTCAAAGGGCTATAAAAGAATGCCTGCCCTTTGATCCAGCCATACCATTGTTGGTTTTGTGCCCCCAAAGAGATCATAGATAAACAGTCTTGTATGAAAATATTTATAGCTGGGCTTTTTGTGGTGGCAAAGAACTGGAAAATGAGGGTATATCCTTCAATTGGGGAATGGCTGAACAAATTGTGGTATATGCTGGTGATGGAATACTATTGTACTCAAAGGAATAATAAACTGGAGGAATTCCATGTGAACTGGAAAGACCTCCAGGAACTGATGCAGAATGAAAGGAGCAGAGCCAGAAGAACATTGTACACAGAGACTGATATACTATGGTAAAATTCGAATACAATGGACTTCTGTACCAGCAGAAAGCAATGACACAGGACAGCTCTGAGGGATTTATGGTAAAGAACACTACCCACATTCAGAGGAAGAACTACAGGAAAGGAAACACAGAAGAAAAACAAATGCTTGAACGCATGGGTTGGGGTGGACATGATTGGGGATGTGGACTCGAAACTACCACACCAATGCAACTAACAACAATTTGGAAATAGTTCTTGAACAAGGACACATGTTAAAACCAGTGGAAATGCATATCGGCCATGGGTGAGGGGAGTGCGGGGGGTGAAGGGGAAAGTAGGAGCTTGAATCATGTAACCATTTTAAAAATGAATATTAATAAATGATTTTTAAAAAAGAAATGAAAAGCTGATATATATCTTTATATATCTCTCTATATCTTCCTCTGGATCTTGGAGGATTGATGGTACGTAGATCTCAGAGATAGTAAGAATGGAGGAGGGAGCAGGTGCCCAAGGCTTAAGCTGGCTATAGTTGGTGAGGGAGGCAACATACACTCCTCTCACAATAGCTATGGATGTAATCTATGCCTCTCCTCCCTGACAGGCTTGATTGATTAAACCTCTCAGTTGTTTCCTTCTAGCAGTTGCCCAGTTTGGGAACCTTTGAGAGGTTAGATAAATGGTTGACCTCTCTAGGCCCAACCTGAGGTTGGATTAGTTGTTGATAAAGCTATTGATTGGCTAATGGAAATGTTGTTATCTGACTGCATATTGATCTCCCCTTCCCAAGGGCTTTGGTAGAATAACCACTCAGGAAAGGTGCTTGTTGTTAAATCACTCTATTGAAACTATTAATGGAAAAGGAAAACAAGGTAACAGGATTGAGGATCTGGGAACCCTATTGCTAGTTGTTTGGCTACTAAATTAATTGTTGATCAAGTCTGGAGATTGCTAGGCATGTAGTAACTGGAGGTCTTCACCCTTTCACTAACTGTGACCTGACCTGGCCACAGCCAAGCCAGAGAAAACTATTGATGTTGATGTTGATGTTGATAGATGATCTATAAACTCTCTCAGCTCTACTATCAATGGTGTTGATTGATCACTAGCTCTCTCTCAGTCAGGTACAGGTTATAGGTTTCAGGCCTACCCCTTTCCACCCTTCAACTCCCTCTGTCCCAAGTTCTTACTCCAAGAGAAGCCTGCTCAAATCTGAGCTCCAAACTGTTGTTCCTTGGGGGTATTTATAAGGTGGGCCAAACAATTTCTGCTCCTGGCTCATGGCACCTGGGAACATTCCAAAACTCTCAACTGCCAGCCCTGTCATTCAAGGTGGCATCCATCTTGTCCCAGATAATGATTTTAACTATCTATCTATCTATCTATCTATCTATCTATCTATCTATCTATCTATCTATATCTATATCTATATATATATATAATCACTCAAACCCATTTCCATATTATTCATTTTTGTAAAAGAGTAATCCTGTCAAACCAAAACCCCAAATCCTATACCCATATAAACAAGTGATAAATCACATGTTTTTTTTTTCAGGCTTTCTACTCCCACAGTTCTTTCTCTTGATGTGGATAGCATTCTTTCTTATAAGTCCCTCAGGATTGTACTGGATCATTGCATTGCTATTAGTAGCAAAGCCAATTACTTTTGATCATCCCTGCTATGGGATTTTCATGTGCTCTCCTGTTTCCAAATATCACCTTTTTATGAGTGCTATTCCCATCCATTTCTGTATCTCTAGCTCTGGCCTCTCCCCTAAGCAACAGCCTCACATTTCTAGCTGCCTGACAAATGAGCTGATGGCACCTCAAATTCCAAACATCCCAAACAAAGCATGACATCTCCCACCAAACCTATCCCTTCTCATAACTTCTGAACTTATGCTTATGATGCTCCCATTCTTCCAGTCACTCAGGGTCCACACCTCAGAGTTATTTTTGACTCTTCCTTCTTCCTCAGGATATCCAAGTTGTCACCATGTCCTACTGTTTCAAATTGTGATCTACATATCAACTGACTCCCAGTCAGAACTTGGGAAGGATCATCACAAAATCTCCTTACTTCATTGACCCATACACCCAGAGATCACCTTGGGAACATCAGTATCTGCTATGTCATCTAGAACAAAATCTCTCTGGTTCTTGATTCTATCCAGAAAAAAAAATCCTGGGGAAATGATTATCTGGCTCATTTTGCTCTCCTTGAAAAGCACCCTCCAACCCTCTGCAACATTAAAGCTAAAAAAATGAACAATAAAAAATTCAAAATGGCTTATATCCTCCTCTGTAACAGACAAGACAACTCTCCTGCTTCCCACGGATACTTAAATATTCTGTCCACTGTGAAGCATTACCCTTTGTTGCTTTAATAGGAAGTCAATTCTCCTATCTTAATAAGCTCTACATTTTCCTTCAGGAAACGAGACTACACTCCTCCCCCTCAGACCTCCACAATCTATATAACTCACCATACCAGTGAGAGGCAATACTCCAACCTCTTTTCCCCATCTAACTCTGGCTTTCAAGTCTTTTTGATGTGCTCCTTCTGGGCTCATCATTTCAATTTCCCATCTGCCACCAGCTGCTGTTCAATGCACATGGTTCCCTAGAGAGGACATGTGCATCCTATACTTTGACATCTCCTTTCCTTATTGTCCAGCTTAAAACTGGAAGCAGATCCCTTCTTGCCCATGTGCCTCAGGAATCACCCACAAATTAGAGGGAAGACTATACCTCCATGCTCACTACATATAATAACTTCACAGTTTACAAAGTGTTTTCCTTGCAACAACCTTCTGAGGTAGTTAGTGCCAATGTTGCTCTCATTTCACATATTATAAAACTGAGGCTAAGAGAAATTAAATGAGTTGCCTAGAGTTACATGGCTAGTGATAGAGCTAACAATCAAACCAAGAGTTTCTAAGTCCAGCACTCTAAGAAAGATTCTAAAACACAATTTCTATCTCTCTCATCTATCTATCCCTTCTTTTTCACTTTTACTGCCTACCACTTGAAGCCAAGCTTAGGCTTTTATTACTTCTTCCCTGGACTCTCATACTCTATATATGGTGACTTTTTGGATTTTTAATTTTGATTATTTTATTTATCTTCAAAATTTTCTGCCAAAAGGCAGGAATACATGATAGAAATGGCTCAAACATCTTCATTTAAAACACTGATTCAGATTTCATTCACAAATTTTCTAAAACACATCTACAGTTTTATAGTCTCACCCATTTTCATCCATTATCACAGATTTCTTTCTCCATTAAACAGTAGTTGCTAGCAATTGAAAGTTGTAAGGCTTTCTTCATATTAGTAGTGTTTTCTGAACTACCACACAATAATATCACTATTATAATTTTCATCCTACATGGCAACCCCACAAGGTGACAGGTGCTTCCAAATGACTGTCCCACAATCTCCCTATTTACCGTGAGAGATCTGTACCCCACAACAAGCTTTATGATATGTTTTCCCTTTTTTCAGTACTATTTATTCATCTTAAAGTATGCTCCTTATAAGGAATTATATCACATGCTGACCTGTTGGTTTTTAATCATCATTACTAATTGACTAATGTCTGAGTTCAATACTTGCCTCTCCCCCTCAAATATATCCTTCCCACTGTTGCAGAAACAATCACCATTGCCAAAGGACTTGGAGCCCTCTGTAATCTCTACCTATTGAATTCCTTTCCTTCCTTCAAGGGCCTCCTCCATTATGAAGCCTACCATGATTACTACCACTTAAGCTGATCCCTCTTTCTCTGAATTTTGTTTGCTGTTCAATTTGAACTCTCAATCATATTCTAACTTGTTTTCTAGTTATTGTTGTTTTTTAAACCCTTACCTTCCCTCTTAGAATTAATGCTAAGTATTGGTTCTAAATAAGAAGAGTGGGAATGGCTAAGTAATGGGGGTTAAGTGACTTGCCCAGGGCCATACATCTAGGAAGTGTCTGAAGTCTAATTAGAACCCAAGACCTCCCATCTGCAGGCCTGGTTCTCTATCTAGTTGTCCCAATCATGACAATTATTGACTTGTTGCCAAGAGGTGCTGAGGTGGCCCCATGCTTAAATCAGCCTGACACGAATAGTCAGGAAGTATGCTGGCTTCTTATGGTGTCTATCTGGAACACAATGAAAAGCCTCTTGAAACTTTTATAAAACTTTACTGCTTTTTGTTTAAAAAAAAAAAAAACTCTTACCATCTGTCTTAGAATCAATACTAAGGATAGTTTCCAAAGCAGAAGAGTAATAAAGGCTAGGCAATTGGGATTAAGTGATTTTCCCAGGGTCCCACAGCTAGGACATTTTTCTAAGGTTAAATTTGAACTCAGGACCTCCCATCTCCAGGCCTGACTCTTCCCTTGAGCCATCTAGCTGTCCCTATTCTAGTTATTTGTATAGATACTCGATTCTCTCTGCTAAATTCCTTCAGGACATGGACTGTGGCTTTCCATTTTTGTGTCCCCAGGACCCATCACAATGCCTTGCCACATAGGAGATACTTAATAAATGTATGCCACTGCTATTGGAAATCCTGGACACTATTTTTCCTCATGACCCTGTTTGAAAAACATGCTGTAGCCACAAGGTCTTAGGAATGTGACAAAAGAAATCTCACCTGGTATCTCATCATGTGTTCTCCAAGAAAAGCAGCTGTGATTCCAGCATATCAGAAGCATGAGACTATGTGAAAGCAGTCACCCAGTTCACTGGCCAGAGAGAACAAAAATCAGAAAAGCCTGAATCATAGTAGTTTTCACAACAATTGTGCCACTCATATAAATCCATTATTTCCCATTGTCATCCACAAGACAGACAGGAAAGGAACTTGTTCTTTCTGTTAGGGATTTGTCTGTCCTCCTAAGGGCAAATTTCCCCAGGCAATAGTTAAGAAAACTATGCCTTTCTATACCCTGCAGCTTAGTACTCTGAGGTCTCAGATATGTTTTCTTTTCCAAGAAATATACTATTCTATTCCTGTCCAAAAGTGCAACAGGATGCATGGAATGCCACACAAAATTTCTATTTCCAGATTTTCCTGTTCACATTTGAGCCCAATTTTTAATGTCCCTGATTGTGTTTGGGAAGGCAATAGTCAACTTAATTGAGAGGTGGAAGAGATTCCAAAAGTCCTTCCTTCCTAAAGCTACTTGCTTGGTATCTCTAAAGACTCAACATGTCTATTATGTCCTCTCCTCCCCTACCTCTAAACCACCTCCCCCAACCCTATCTCAATACAGCCAAAGACCTAAAAGGCTTGAATGTCTGTGATTCTTCTCTCTGAAATAGTTACAGGAATCTGAAGAATCAGTTTACTTTTCCAAAGACCAAGATGTGGAAGATGAGAAAAATAAAATCCGGAATTTCCTTCCAGCGCTGTTGCCTACAATCCCTCTGATTGCTCTAGAAATCACAAAGGTAAAACTGAGAGTCAGGGTGGTCCTGGACCTTCCCCTTTGAGGGTATATCAGATATATAACTGATTGAAGGTTGGGTGGGGGGAGGAGGCGGGAGTGAGAGGGAGGTTGTCTCTGGAATCCATAAGGTTGAAGAGAAGTAGTCTTGAGCTAAGGAGAAGAGCTCCAGGAGGTTTGGTGATGGTTATTACATGAGGATCAATAGCCCTGGTTTTCACAATTCACGGGAAATGCTCCTTTAGCATGCCGGTTTTCTTTGGGATGCTTCTTAGGTATATGGCCATAAGAAAAAAAAGTCTGTCCTTGCCGTGGACAAGATCTCCCTCGCAATCAAGAAAGGAGAATGTTTTGGGCTGCTGGGCCTCAATGGAGCTGGGAAAACCACCACCTTCAGAATATTGACTGGGGAAACCACCATCACATCTGGAGATGCCTTTATCAATGGAAGAAGTATCTCCAGTCACCACAAAGAGGTAAGGACCTTCCCAGGGCCAGGGAAACACACTTCTCTGAGGGATGGAAGGGAAGAGAAGCAATGGAAACTGTAATGAGAATGGATCCTCAAAAGGTGAAAGACAGAGACCACCAATAAACCTGTTAGGGAAGACTGGGGTAAGGTGGTGTAAAATGTATAAATGATTCCCTGAACGTGTGAGCACAGGGTGTTGTTTCCTGTAGTCTTTCTAGAGTTCGAGAGCAAGAGTTGGAGTGCCCCAAGATAGGTTCCTTACAAAGGGCTTGCCCTAACTAAAGGAGCTCTAGCCTGTTTTGTTTATTTGGCACTGAGGCAAGAGGAATCACACAGTTGTCTACAGGGCTTCCTTTCACAGCCAATTGTTACATTCCCCAGCCAAATGTTTGTCCAGAATCTTGGTTGGTCCCCTGGAATCCAAGCAGGTTTGGTCCCCTTTAGGTGCTGAAGTCAATACAACATTAGATGTTACTAGATAGAAGAATCTAAGGTCTGTTCAATTCCATTTAGTTTGGCAAACATTTATTAAGGTATTAAATTTTATTTTATTTTTCCCTATTACATGTAAAAACTGTTTCCAACATTTCTCAAAGAATATTAAGTCTCCAATTCTCTTCCTCCCTCCCTCCCCCTTTGAGATAGCAATTGTTCTCAAGTGCAACCATGTAAAACATTTTTCCATATTAATGCTCAAATAGAAAAAAAAATAAGGAAGTGAAAAAAGTTTAGTTTGGCCTGGATTTAGCCTCAGTTCTTTTTCTCTAGAAGATGGCATTTTTTATCATGAGTCCTTTGGGATAATTTTGGATCATTGTGTTGCCGAGAATAGCTGTTATTCACAGTTATTTATTGTAATATATTTCTGTCACTATACAATATTTTCCTGGTTCTGCTTTTTTCACTCTTCTTCAGTTTGTGTAAGTCTTTCCAGGTTTTCCTGAGCTCCTCCTGCTCATCATTTCTTACAGCATAGATTTCTACTACAATTGTATACTATAACTTATTCAGCCATTCCCAATTGATGGGTATCCCCTCACTTTCCAAATCTTTGCCCCACTAAAAAGAGTTGCATTAAATATTTTATACACATAGGTCCCTTCCCCTTTTTGTTTTTTTTAACCTCTTTGGGATACAAATCTAGTAATGTTATTGCTGGGCCAAAGGGTATGTACTGTTTTATAGCCCTTTGGGCATAGGTCCAAATTGCTATACTGCTTGATTGAATCAGTTCTCAACTTCCCCAACAATGCATTCATGTTTCAGCTTTCCCATATCCTCTCCAAGATTTGCCATTTTTCTTTTCTGTCATAATAGCCAGTCTAATTGGTATGGGATTTACCTCAGAGTTGTTGTAATTCTCATTTTTCTAATTAATAGTGATTTATAAAGCTTTAATTACTTTGAGAACTGCCTGTTCATGTCCTTTGGCCATTTATCAATTGGGGAATGGCTTATATTTTCATATATTCTACTCATTTTTCTAAGTATTTGAAAAATGAGGCCTTTATTAAAGAGACTTAAAAAAAATTGCACCGTCAGGATTACTGCATGATTACCTCCATTGTATTTTCCCTATTTGGTTTCTGACCTCTACCTTGCCCAATTTTTCCTCTTTTCCATCAATCCCACCCCCACCCTTCTATTATCTCCTTCCCATCCTACTTTTCAGTAGGGTAAGATAGCTTTCTATACCCAACTGATTGTTTATGTTTTTCTTTCATTGAGCTGATTCTGATGAGAATAAGGTTCATATGCTCTCCTCCCCACCTGTATCATCCCCTCCATTGTGAACACTCTTTCATGTCTCTTTTATATGTAATAATTTAACCTATTCTATTTTTCCCTTCCCTTTCCTCCCAATGCATTCCTCTTTTTCATACCTTAATTTGATTTTATTTTTATATCATCTCATCATATTCGACTCACCCCCTCATTCTCTGTATATGTATACTCTTTCTAACTTCCCTAAAAATGACAGAGTTCTTTGGTGTTACAAGAATCATCTATCTCCCTATGTAGCAGTATAACTTATGGAGTGTTCTTTGATTTTCTTCCCTGTTTACCTTTTTATGATTCTCTTGAATCTTGTATTTGAGAGTCAAAAACAGTCATGCACTAAAAGTGTGGGCATAGGATCTTTTCATCAGGAATATTTGAAAGTCCTCTATTTCAATGAATATCAATTTTTTCCTCTGAAAGATTATTCTCAGTGTTGTTGGGCAAGTGATTCTTGGTTGAAGTCCTATCTTCTTTGCCCTCTGGAATGACTTATTCCAGGTCCTCCAAAACTTTAATGTAGAAACTACTAAGACTCATGTTATCCTGACTGTGGCTCCACAATATTTGAATTATTTCTTTTTTGCTTGCAATATTTTCTCTTTGACCTGGGAGTTTTAGAATCTAGCTATAATAGTCCTGGGAGTTGTCCTTTTAGGATCTCTTTTAGGAAGCAATTGGTGGATTCTTTTACTCTTAGATTCTAGAATATCTAGAATATCAGGGCAGTTTTCCTTGATGATTTCTTGAAAGATGGTGTCTAAGCAATATTTAGGTCATGACATTCAGGTAGCCCAATAATTCTTAGATGATCTCTCCTAGTTTTATTTTGGTAATTAGTTGTTTTCCAGGAGATATTTCACATTTTATCCTACTTTTTTATTCTTTTGACTTTTTTTTATTGTTTCTTGATGTCTCATGGAGTCATTAACTTCCACTTACCCAACTAATTTTTTCTTTTTTTTATATTTTTCTTTTATTTTCAATATCTTCCCATAGTTACATGTTTCATGTTCTTTCCCTCTCCCAACACCTCCCTAACCCCCCCTTAGCCGATGCACAATTCCACTGGATTTTACATGTAACATTGATTAAGACATAATTCCATATTATTGATAGTTGGACTAGAGTTATCGTTTAGTGTCTTCATCCCCAATAATATCCCCATTGACCCATGTGTTCAAGCAGTTGTTTTTCTTCAGTGTTTCTCCTCCCAAAGTTCTTCCTCTGAATGTGGCTAGTTTTCTTTCTCATTAGTACCTCAGCCTTGCTTTGGATCCTTGCATTGCTAATAGTAGAGAAGTCCATTATGTTCGATTGTACTACAGTATATCAGCCTCTGTGTATAATGTTCTCCTAGATCTGCTCCTTTCACTCTGCATCAATTCCTAGAGATCATTCCAGTTCACATAGAATTCCTCAACTTCTTTATTCCTTTGAGCACAACAGTATTTCATCACCAATAGATACCACAATTTGTTCAACCATTCCTGAATCGAAGTACATTCTCTCATTTTCTAATTTTTTGCAACCACAAAGAGCACAGTTATAAATATTTTTGTACGAGTCTTTTTCCTTATTATCTCTTTCGGGTATAAATTAAGCAGTGCTATGTCTCGATCAAAAGGCAGATAGTCTTTTAAAGCCCTTTGGGCATAGTTCCAAATTGCCATCCAGAATGGTTGGATCAATTCACAACTTCACCAGCAATGCATTAATGTCCCAATTTCACCACATCTCCTCCAACATTCATTACTCTGCCCTGTTGTCATTTTTTAGCCAATCTGCTAGGTGTGAGGTGATACCTCAGAGTTGTTTTGATTTGCATTTCTCTAATTATTAGAGATTTAGAACACTTTCTCATGTGCTTATTGATAGTTTTGATTTCTTTACCTGAAAATTGCCTATTCATGTCCCTTGGCCATTTATCAATTAGGAGATGGCTTCATTTTTTCTACAATTGATTTAGCTCCTTGTATATTTAAGTAATTAGACCTTTGTCTGAGTCTTTTCTTATAAAGATTTTTTTCCCAATTTGTTGCTTCCCTTCTAATTTTGGTAGCATTGGTTTTGTCTGTACAAAAACTTTTAGTTTAATGCAGTCAAAATTATTTATTTTACATTTTGTAATTTTTTCTAGCTCTTGCTTGGTTTTAAAATCTTTCCTTTCCCAGAGATCTGACAGGTATACTATTCTGTGCTCACCTAATTTACTTATAGTTTCCTTCTTTATATTTAAATCATTCACCCATTCTGAGTTTATCTTGGCATAGGGTGTGAGATGTTGATCTAGACCCAATCTCTCCCATATTGTTTTCCAATTTTCCCAGCAGTTTTTGTCAAATAGTGAATTTTTGTCCCGAAAGCTGGGTTCTTTGGGTTTATCATAGACTCTCTTGCTGAGGTTGCTTACCTCTAGCTTATTCCATTGATCGTCCCTTCTGTCTCTTTGCCAGTACCTATTGTTTTGATGACTACTGCTTTATAGTACAGTTTTAGATCTGGTACTGCTAAGCCCCCTTCCTTCATTTTTTTTTTCATCATTTCCCTTGATATTCTTGGTCTTTTGTTCTTCCAAATGAAATTTGTTATAGTTATTTCTAATTCAGTAAAAAAGTTTTTTGGTAATTTGAAAGGTATAGCACTAAATAAGCAATTTAATTTGGGTAGGATGGTCATTTTTACTATGTTAGCTCATCCTACCCATGAGCACTCAATGTTTTTCCAATTGTTTAGATCTAGTTTTAATTGTGTGGAAAATGTTTTGCACTTGTGTTTTGTTATAAAGAAAGGAGGTGCTACTCCTACTAGGGGAATATATGGATACTGGTGAGGAGGTTGGAGCCCTATATCTCTGTATTCTCCCTAGGAGCTGGTGATAGAGGAACACCAACCCCAATTACCATTGCTGGATGTTATAATTCCCCTTCTAGATAACAGTTGCCCAGGAAGGACCCCGAATGGTCAGGTGGATGGGTAATCCTTTCAGGTCCCACCTGGGGTTGGATCAATTATTATTATTGGGCTCTGATTAACCTTGGATCACATTGTTCATCTGACTGCGTTTGTTCCCTCCCCAAGGGTCGTGATATAATGACCACTCGGGAAGGTACTTATTAAACACTTTATCTATGATCTTAATTAGGGAAAGGATAATCATGATACAGATTGGGGATTGGAGACCTTGTCAAGTTAATCTCTATAAACTATGACAGGGGTTGGCAACCTTTTTGGCCATGAGAGCTATAAACGCCACATTTTTTAAAATGTAATTTCATGAGAGCCGTATAGTGCTCACAGTGCGTGCTCTTATAACAGTGCAAAAATTGACTTTATGGCTCCTGCAGAAAGAGCCATATCTGGCCCTCAAAAGAGCCAGATATGGCTCGAGAGCCATATGTTGCCAACCCCTGAGCTATGATCACTCAGGATTGGAGGCTATTGATTCAGTAAAGCTATTATTCTTCACAAAGTCCTCTGATTCAGGTTGGCCACTGCCAAACCAGAGAGAGTAGTCCGCTCTGTTGGTGGAGCTGTATTGATGATTTCCTCTCAGCTTTCTTGTTATCAGTTTGTGATATATTAGCCTTGACAGTGTTATAAAATATGAGGGTAAACTGGATACTACCACTATTAATTTGGTGACAGTAGTGGTAGTTTAGATATGTGGTTAGTGCAAGATCACCTGAGTCTTGCCACCTAGCTGGATGTTATAACAACTCCCTCCTTTATAAAAGTGCCCAGGCAGGATCCCTCAGGTCAGTGGATGGATACCCCTTTCAGGTCCCACTTGGGTTGATCAATAGTAGGTATTGGGCTCTATTAGCCTTGGACATGTTTATCTGACTGCGTTTACTCCCTTCCCAGAGAAGTGATGAAACAACCACTCCAGGAAGGTACTTGATGAGTTTTATATATAAATATTTGGCAAGGAAGGAATGTTTAGGAAATGGGAAGAGGAATAGGAAACCCTAACACTAATCTTTGACAATACTAATCCCTCAGGACTGTAGGCTGGTTAATGATTCTGGCTTGTTCTTCAGCTCCTCTGGCTTAGCCTGGCCACAGCCAAACCAGAGCAAGCAAGCTGTTGGATGATGTCTCTCAGCTTCTTCTTCTTGCCAGATGTTATGCCTTTCTACTGTGTAAATGGAATTAACTCTAGCCCATTCATAGTCAAAAATCTACTTACCCTAGGCATCTAGATTATATCATCCCCACCTCCCCCAAAGGGGAGGGGAGATAATTTAATCACATGTGACAATAAGTATCAAATCAAGAATAAGGGACTGCCCAAAGGGCAGTCCAAATCAGTGTAGAGGCTGCCATTGGTCCACTTAATTAGAGGTGGGCCCACAGGAAATGACAAGAGACACTGTCTCTTTAAATATGTGGGTTACAAGCTGGTGAAGGAATTCCAGCTTTGGACTTGGTGCTGAAGGCGCTCCGCTGAGACCTCAGAATGCTTCTACTCTGAATTGTCACGTGGGTAAGTTAGGCTGACTTCCTTGGCCTACCTTGGCATTTCCAAACTCTGCCTTAAGTAGGCTTATAGCCTCTCTGATTTCTAAGGTCTTGTGGCTTGTAGCCTAGTTTAATTAGCCTTTTAACCCTCTCTCTCTGTCAAGGCCTCTCCAGGCCTGGACTAGCCTCTCCCTCTCTCTATTTCCCTATCTTTTACCTTCCTAATTGTAAATAAACTACCTTAAACCCGATCCTGACTTGGGTCTATTTTAATTATGAATCAATCTGAATTGTTGATTCCTGGTGACCACATTTTAAATATATATCTATAAAATACCTAAAATCTCCCTCTTACACTATAGCCTTTAGGAACCACCCTTTCCACCCTCTTCTTCATCTCCTGCCCACTTCCCAGATCCCTCCCAGGCCCGGGGATACCTAGATATCTAAGGATGGTTTGGATGCCTAAATATCTAGGGGACAGGAAAAATCAGAGGATTCATAGTCTGGATACAGGTCGGTTAATGTCAATGGGGTTCAGACAGGAGTTCTTGCAAGACTTAGCCAAGCAAGCCTCAGTTCCCAATAGAACAGGGTCCACAGATCCAAGGTCCAAAAGAAAGGAAAGACCCCTTGTCAGGGACTGCCAGGGTATTTATACCCCCCTGGCCAACCGCTTTCTCCCCTGTCCTCATGGCCTCTGGGAACATTCTGAGGCCCAACGGTCTTCACCTGTCAATCAAGGTGGGACTCTCAGCTCCCAGAGTTTCAATATGACAACAGCCTTCAGGAAGTATTCCACCCTTAAGAACCCACCCTCTTCTTCTCAGACCTCCCTTCCTCCCTTTCACCACCCAGGGATCCAGAGACCTAAAAGCTATGATGATTCAGATACCTAAAGATCTAGGGAGGTTCAGAGAGAAGAACCAAAGACCAGCGGTCAGAGACCCAAAGATCAATGGTCAAGGACCCCTCCCAGATGGCTGTTAGGGGTATTTATACTCTCAGGCCAACCAACATTTGCCCCTGGCTCACGGCATCTGGGAACATTCCAATGTCTCCAACTATCTCCCATGTCAATCAAGGTGAGACCAATATTCCCCAGAGTTTGAATATAACAGTTTGTATAATTCCTGTGTTTGTCTTGGCAGATAAATTCCTAAGTATTTTATATTGTCTAGGGTGATTTTTAATGGAATTTCTCTTTCTAGCTCTTGCTGCTGTGATGTGTTGGAAATATATAGGAATGGTGATGATTTATGTGCATTTATTTTGTATCCTGCAACTTTGCTAAAGATGCTGATTATTTCCACTAACTTTTTAGTTGATTCTCTAGGATTTTTTAAGTAGACCATATTATATTCAAGCTCTGAGAGTTGGTTTGTCTCACCTTGATTGACAGGGGAAGACAGTTGGAGACCTCAGAATATTCACAGAGGTGGTTAGGAGAGGGGAAAGTCGGTTGGCCTGAGGATAGAAATAGCTCTCACAGCCATCTGGGGGAGGTCTTTGGTCTTTGGTCCTGGAGGCTCAGGTCTTGGGTTTTGGAGCTTTGACCATTGATCCTCTCTGAATCTCCCTAGATATTTAGGCATTTGATCATCATTAGATATTTAGGTATCTGGGCCCAGGTGGTAACCAGGAGGAGGGAAGGAGAAGAAGCAGAGGGAGGTGAAGGGTAGATATTTCCTAAAGACTGTGCTGTTGACATCACAAACTGAGAATAGGGAAGCTGTTCCTTGAGGGAAGGAAAGGATGGTAATGGATGAGGATGATAGTCATTCTAGATTTAGAGAAATGGCATGAGCAAAGTCACAGAAATGTGGGGAGAAAGGAACAAGAAAGAGACATCAGAATACAGGTAAAAATTTTGCTTGGATTTTCCAGACCACAGAGGTTAGGGTTGTGGTGCCCCTGTATTCTGGAAAATTCAAGTAAAATTTTTTGACCCTTCCTTTGTACCAGAGAAGAAATTTGAATTTTTTAGTTTTTTTTTGAGAAGTTTACAGTACTGTATTATAAAATTGGGTTAAGTATTTTGTCATAGGCTATATTTAAGTCAATGTTAAGTAAAAATGAGTTTCTAAACTTTTTTCTGTGTCATTTGCTGACCTTCTTGTGTCAACTGCAACTTCCTCAAAACTCACAAACAATTACCATTTAATTTCTTATGACAACTACAATACATCAAAAAACAACCAAAATAGGGATACTTGAGTGTGTATAGAAGAAAAGAGTATAAGATAAGAGTAGATAGATAAGTTGGAGGCAGATAGACTCCTTCAGTACAAAGAATAAGAAGTTTAAACCTTACTCAGTAAATATTTTTTAATAAGAGCTTGATATGTTATAATGGTGCATTTAAAAAAGTTTATTTGGTTGCATCAAGGGAGGTAAAAGTAGACTAGATGCATGAGGACTAGTTAGGAAGCTGCTGCAACACTATAGACAAGAGATGACTATGATCACAATGATGACTATAATGATTAAGTCCCCTTGGATTATTCTATATGAATAAGATAATTTTTAAAGATGTAGTTTCAATAGAAAGAATTGTCCTATATTCCACAGTGGAAAATGCAGTAGACTAGGAATTAGGAAACCTAAATTCTAGTCTGAGCTTTGCCATCAAAGAGTTGTGTGACCTTGGACAAATCAAATCACTACTCTAGGGGAGTTCAACTAAGCGATTTCCAAGGTGTCTTACAATTTTTAAATGGTAACATTCTGTGACCAAAAATATTACATCTTCAATTTCTCTTTATGTTTGGCCATCTGTTTCTACATATAGTGATTGGATACATGGTTCCTAGTAATTTACAGATTGATGTGAGTTAGAAGGAACTTACATGGATGTACAAGTCTGGAATTAAAGGGAATTGGGAAAAGACTTCCTGAGGAAGTTGGAATTTTTGCTGGAACATGAAGGAAGTAAGGAAAGCTAGAAGGAAAAATATTCCAGGCACAAGAGACATGTGGAAATGCCCAGAACTGAGAGATGTGGTATGAAGAATAGCAAGGAGACCAGTGTTCACAGGGTGGGAGTGAGAGTTGTTATAAAAGAAGAGAGTAATCTGGATACTACCACTATTAGGCTGGTTATTAGTAGTAGTAATCTGAGATATTGATCAGAGGGAGCTTCGGTTTGGTTTCCTGATGGCTGGTGCAGGGACACCCAAGTCCTGCCACCCAGCTGGATGTTATAATAACTGCCCTTCTTTATAACAGTGCCCAGGCAGGATCCCTAAAGGTCAATGGATGGGCAACCCTTTCAGGTCCCACCTGGGGTTGATTGATTATTGGTATTGGGCTCTATCAGCCTTGGATAATGTTCATTTGACTGTGTTGCTCCCTCCTCAGAGTGGTGATGGAATAACTACTCCAGGAAGGTACTTAATAACTTTTATCTATGTTGTTTAACAAGGGAAAGGAATGATCAGGAAAGGGTTGGGGAATAGGTGACCCTATCACTAAATCTATGACAATAATCCCTCAGGACTGTAGGCTGTTCAGTAATGCTGGCTTGTTCTTCACTTCCTCTGGCTCAGCCTGGCCACAGCCAAACCAGAGTAAGCAAACTGTTTGGATGATGCAAATATCGATAATGGTTTCTCTCAGCTTCTTACTGCTAGTTGTTTGCCAGTCCTACAGCCTTCAGGGAATTCCACCCTTACCATCCTCTTCTTCTTCTCCTATCCACTTCCCGGATCCCCCCGGGCCCCGGGATACCTAAATATCTAGAGATGGTTTAGGTACCTAAATATCTAGGGATTCAGAGAGAATAAGAGGATTCACAGTCTAACCATGGGTCAATCAATGTTCAAGATCAAATGTCCAAGGCAAGAGTTTAGGCAAGGCTCAGCCAAAGCAAAGCCAAGGTCCCAAAAGACAAGGGGTCAAAGGGTCCCTGACAGGGGGCTGCCAGGTTATTTATATCCTTTCTGGCCAACTGCCTTTCCTCCTGTCCTCATGGCCTCCGGGAATATTCCGATGTCCAGCTGTCTTCACCTGTCAATTGTAAGAAGGAAAATTTAGGTATTTATAGATATATATTAAAATGTGTGGCCGCCAGGAATCAACAATTCAGGTTGATTCCGTAATTAAATCAGACCCAAGTCTGCATCGGGTTGAGGCAAGTTTATTTACAATCAGGAAGGTAAAAGTATAAGAATAAAGAGAAAAAGGAGAGGCTAGTCCAGGCCAAAGGCCTAGACAGAGAGAAGGTTAAAAAGCTAAATAAATGAAGCTGCAAGCCACAAGGCCTAACAGCCAGATAGGCAGAGTTTGGAAGCTGCCCAGCTAGGCCAAGGAAGTCAGCCTAACTTACCCACGTGACAATACAGAGTGTAAGCTGTCTGTGGAGATGGATAAATACTATCCATCTCCAACTATTGCATTCCCAAAAATTATCCAAAAGTCTTTCATATCTAACTTTTCTAATATTCTATTCAGGTTCTTCATTTCTTTTCTCTTTATTTTTTGGTTAGATTTATCTAGATCAGAGAGAGGGAAATTGAAGTTCCCCCACTATTATAGTTTTTCTATTTCTTTCTATAATTAATTTTGATTTTCCTTTAAGAGTTTAGATGCTGTGTTGTTTGGTGTATATATGTTTAGTATGATAAGAATTCATTGTCTATGGTACCTTTCAGCAAAATTTGATTTTTCTGTTTATTTATTTTAATTAGGTCTATTTTTGCTATTGCTTTGTCCGAGATCATGATTGCTAATTCTGCCTTTTTTTACTTCAGCTGAAGCACAATAGATTCTGCTCTGGTTCCTTATGTTAAATCTGTATCTTTATCAAGTGTGTTTCTTGTAAACAACATTATTAAATTCAGGTTTCTGATCCATTCTACTATCCTCTTCTATCTTATGGGTGAATTTTTCCAATTAATATTGTTATAAATAAATGGGGTAGTGATAGAGAGATGGTAAACTGGATACTACCACTGTTAACTGGATGACAACAGTGGTAGTGCAGATATGTGGCTAGAGCAAGATCAGCTGAAGCTTGCCACCTAGCTAGATGTTGTACCACCTCCCTCCTTTGTAACAGTGCCCAGGTAGGATCCTTCAGGTCCCACCTGGGGTTCATTAATGGTGGATATTGGGCTCTATAAGCCTTGGACACATTTATCTGACTGCGTTGCTCCCTTCCCAGAGAAGTGATGAAACAACCACTCCAGGAAGGTATTTGAATAGCTTTATCTATATTTTTAGCAAAGAAGGATTAGGAAATGGGAAGAGGAATTGGGAAACCCTAAACTAATTTTGATAATAGTAATCCCTCAGAGCTGTAGTCAGGTAAGTGATTCTGGCTTGTTATTAGCTCCTCTGGCTCAGTCTGGCCACAGCCAAACCAGAGCAAGCAAGCTGTTGTTTGATGTCTTTCAGCTTCTTCGTCCTGCTAGATGTTATGCCTTTACAGCCTTCAGGGAACCATCCCTTTCCACCCTCTTCTTCTTCTCCTGCCAACTTCCCGGATCCCTCCCGGGCCCTAGATATCTAAAGATGGTTTGAATTCCTAAACATCTAGGGGACAGTAGGATAAGAAGATTCACAGTCTGGATACTGGTTGGCAATGTTAATGTGGTACAAGACAGGAGTTCTTGCAAGGTTGAGCCAACCAAGCCTCAGATCCCAATAGACCAGGGTCTACAGATCTCAGGTCCAAGGGAAATGAAAGGAACCAAAAGCCAGGGCTGCCAGGGTATTTATACCCCCCTGGCCAACCGCTTTCTCCCCTCTCCTCATGGCCTCTGGGAACATTCTGATGTCCAACGGTCTTTACCTGTCAACAGTGAGACTCTCTGCTCCCAGAGTTTCAATATAACAATATTCACGGTTATGATTGTTAGTTGAATATTTCCCACCATCCTATTCTCATACTTTCACTTTCCTTTTTTCCCACCCCACTTTTAAGAGTTTGGTTTGCTTCTCAGTAATTCTTCCCTTAACCAAACTCACTTTAGTTCTCCCCATTTTCCTGTTAGGAATAAAAGAGGTCTGGCCAGAGTTATAAGCATTTATTAATAAAATGAGAGAGTGAGAGATGAAAGAGGAAAGAGATATAGATACAGTTCCCTTAAGGAAAGATTAACCTGATTAGGACCAATTCTCCATTTGTCTGGGTAAGACCTATATATTCTTACAGCAGCAGCAACAGCTAGACTATCATATCTCTATTGCAAAAGTCCAGAGAAAGAAAATGAGCTCCTGCTTGGGTTTTTTAAACTTTCCTCAGTACACTCACTTTCATACTTATCATGTCCATGGGCCAACTGTTGGCCCTTCCTCCTTCCCTAGGGCTACCCAGGGGACATTTGCTCTGTCTCTTTGTTATCCACCTTAATTGCTGGCTTTCCCACTGACCCCAGGAAGGTTCAGAGCTTAGATTCTGTTCTCATGATCAATGTCCCCTAAAATAACTTCCTTCACACATTCCTTAACCCCTTTCCTTCCTGTTCCTTCTTTGTTAAGGTGTATTTCTCTTTCAACTGTGTGTATATGTATTCATCCCTCCTTGAACCAGGCCAAACAAGAATGAGGTTCAAGTGTCTTCTATTCCTCCCCTACCAATCCCTCCTTATTGTATAAATTCTTTTCATACCCCATTTGTGTAAGATAATTTTCCCCATTCTTCCTTTCCTTTCCCCTACCCACATATTACTCTTCCCCACTCTTTCCATTCTTCTCTTAATATCATTAAAACACAGCAATCATTCCCAGGCTCTCAGTCTAATCAGACTCTTACAACCCTTATGATGTTAGATTTCTAAAGGGTTTTGTGCATCATATAAGCAGTTTAACCTTGTCTGGTACTTTATGATTGTTCATTCACGTTTACCTTTTTGTGTTTCTCTTGACTCCTATGTTTGTATGTCATATTTTCTATTCAGCTCTTGTATTTTCATCAGGAATGTCTACCTAATCTAATCTTTTTGTAAAAGATCCATTCCCACCCCCACCCCCATAGGCCCATATTCAGTTTTGCTGAGAAAGTTATTCTTGATTGTGAGCCTTGATCTTTTGCCTTCTGAAATATATTCTAAGCTTGTCTCCACTCCTTTAGAGTGATGGCTCCTAAGTTGTGTGTGATCCTGATAAAGTCTCCTTAGTACTTGATTTTCTTCTTTCTTGCTACTTGCAACATTTTTTTTTACATAGAAGTTGTGGATTTGTGCTATAATGTACTTTGGAGTTTTGATTTGGAGATTCCTTTCAAGAAGTTACCAATCTATGTTTTCAATTTTCATTTTGCCCTTTTGTTCTAAGAGATATGGGCAGATTTCTTTTAAGATTTCTTGGATTCTTAAGTGTTGGCTTTTCTGTTTTATCATGGCTTTCAGGCAGCCATAATTCTTAATTTCTCTCTTCTTTTCCAGGTCAGTGGTTTCTGCTATGAGATACTTCCTATTTCTTCCTTTTTTCAGTCTTTTGGGTTTGTTTAAATATTTCTTGATGTTGGTGAGGAGAAATAATAGAATATATAGTAAATAATATAAAGATAATCAACTTTGAAGGACTTATTAGTAACTCTGAGCAACACAATGGCCAAATACAATTCCACAAAGAACTCATAATAAAACATTTTATCCACCTTAGATGGAGAACTGATAGACTTAGAGTGCAGACTAAAGCATATTTTCTTCTCTTTCTTTCATTTATGAACATGATTTTTTGCATAACTATAAATGTTTGTAAGGGATATTGTTTATCTTGTCTTCTCAATGGATAAGGAAAGGGGATAAAGAAGAAGGAAGAGAATTCAGAATTGAAAATAAAACAAAATTGAGTCATTAGGAAAAAATATTTCTAAATGTCTCATTAGTTTCTGTTTAGTCAATTCTAATTTTCAGTGTTTTTTTCTTGATAAAATTTTTTACCTCTTATTCCAATCTGTCAATTCTCATTTCATGTCCTTCTTCTTCAACTCCTGTTTCTTTCCCCATTTTTCCCCTCTTCTACCCTCATTTAATTTTTAAATTCATCTGTTATTTTTTTAACTCTTTTTCATTCTTTCAATAATTCTGGTTGGACTTGTTTCCAAGCTGCATTTTTCTTTGGGGGCTTTTCTTGTAGAAGTTTTCTTTTCATTCTCTTCTGGGTTTGTATATTGAACTTTTCTGTTGCCAAAGTACCTCTTAATGATGAGGTTCTTCTCTTGTCTGCTCATTCTTCCAGTCTCCTTCTTGGCTTTAAATTTTAGGTTGGTGCTGAGCTCTAAGTACTTCTAGGGGGAAATATCTGGCCTGAGTTTCTGTCCTCTTATGTCCTTGTATTATTTTCACAGTTCAGACTCCAAAAGAAATGTAACCAAAAAGTCTGTTGGCTAATCTGATCTAATCTCTGCCAGTTTGGGGGGTCCATTAATGTGCTCCTGGTGAGGAATTTCAATAGATGCCTGCTGGATTTAACCACTATTTGACCATTGAGAGGTGTTATATTTAAAGGAAATAAATAATCACAAGGGAAATGCAAGAAACAGAGTCCTGTTTGCACTCTCTCACTCCAAGACCAGGATTCCCACCGATCTCTAGCCTCAGGACAGGTAAAAGACCCAGAACTTCTCCTTAGGCTTCTCAACCAACCCCTCCTGCCTTTCGCATGCCTCTCTGGGAACATTCTATCCAACTGACTTATCTGTCAATCATTGAATGAACTTCAAGCTCCCAGAGATTCAATATAACATGAATGCCATTTTGTTTTTGGAAATTTCAACCTGTAAATTTCCAGCTGTTCTTGTTCGTGGATGATGTCTACACTATTCTAATCTTAACTATGTGTTCCTATCCTATTAACTATCCCTTCCCAAAAATAATAAATCCTACCTTATCTAATGCCTTAATTAACTAACTAGCCTAAAGCTAATGACAAGAGTTTCGGATAGGTTTCTCTGTTGAAAATTGAGGGATTTGAATACAATAGTTTCATGAACACATCAGTTGAACATCAACATAACATATGAACGTTATCATAACATTTAAGCAATCATCTATGTTGTTTCCTAACCTTAGACAAAAAATTTTGCAACAATTCTGCCTATATTACTAATACTAACTTTAAACAACATTCCTAACTCATATTAAACTCTTAACATTTCTATTCCCTAATCTATAGTTAGAAAGATTAGTCTGTCAGTAATTCTTATACTATAGTTGATCTGTTAGTCAATTAGTTTTCATTTTTAACTAACCTACTCTACACAATGTCTACCTAACATCCTATCAATTAATTCTATTTGAACATTTATAACTATTTTACACTGACCCTATACTAACTAAAATTTGAACATCCCTAACTCTACCCTTTCCCTACGGGTTAGTAGACTTATGCAATATATGTTAGTAACAATATTATATATATACAAGGTTTTCATGTGATGTTCTCATGAAATGACTGCTTTAGACCTTGCAAGGAAACTTAACTCTCTTTCTCATTTGGGTCATTGTAGTTTCTACAACTATATACATTATGTACATGTGAAGTGACTTTATCATGACTATGTGTTGGACTCATGACTCTAACATATCCTGTTTGGATTTATACTCACCTCCTTCTTCAGAATTCTTCTGTCAATCAGCTTATGTTATGTTGCATGCATTCTATATATGCATTTCCCTTGTGATTAGTGTCTGAATGTGCAAACCTTGCACTTATTCAAACCTAATCTTCATCCGCTGATCTCCTCTTGTGAGTCTCCCGGTGATGATGTCCAAGTCACAGTGCTGTCACAGTTCAGGTCCTTGTACAGTCTGTCAGTACAGTGTCTCCTCTTGTCCTTGCACTGGTCCTGATGTCCTGATGTCTCTGAAACTCTGGAACTCTTCGGGATTTCATCACTCTTCTCCTTTGCTGGAAACCCATCTTGTCTGTCATCTACTTGATTGAAGAATCCCTGGATCAGGAACCAATGTATGACTGTATGATGTTATGTCAGAATTTTGTGTTGCCACAAGATTCCTTTATGAGGCTTTATGTTTGCACTTGTCTTAGATGTAAATATATAATGTTTAGACTAATATTCTGTTTCTCCTTCTTCACTACTACTTTCTGATAGACTTAACTGTTGATCTTCGTACATGAATGAGGACTTTGTTTGATCTAAATCAGTGATTTGAGTATCAAGTTCTTGATATTTAGCTGTTTCTTGTTGTTTTCTTTTTTGAGGCTTTTTCAAGTATGATTTCCTACTTTGAGGTTCTATTTCTATATCAGATTCTGTGTTTTGTGAGTGAGACTGCATGTTTAGCTGAGACTCTGTTTCTTGCATTTCAGACTGATTTCTTGATGAGGACTTTTCTTCCCTGAGGTCTTTCTTTAGGTGTGTGTAGTGATACCATGAATCCTTGTTCTTAATCTTTGCTGAAGATGGTGTTACCAAGATTATTTCCTGAGGACCTAACCATTTTGGTTGTAATACTGATTTTCTTGTGAAGTTTCTAATATATACTTTATCTCCAGGTTGATAATCATGAAGACTAAAGTCAAGAGGAACTCTTTGTTGTATCAGAGATGACTTTTGTAATTCATCCAATCTCTCTTTTAACAATGTGACATACTCATAGATTTTGCACTTAATCCCTAAATGTGATAGGTAATCAGTGTCTCGTGGAGCTTTTCCCATCCATGGCTGTTAACCATATAATAGTTCAAACGGTAACAAATGAGTTTGACTATTTGGTTGACTTCTCAAATAGAAAAGTGCCATAGGTAAAACATCTGGCCATTTAAGATGACTCTCTGTACATAGCTTTCCAATCATAAATTTCAGAGATTGGTTAGTCCGTCCCACGGCTCCCGATGACTGCAGTCGATAGATAGAACAGAAGTGTCTCTTGATCCCTAACACCTGGCAGATTCACTGTAAAATAGAATTTTCAAAGTGACTACCAGAGTCAGATGAAATTACTGATGGTATAGAGAACCTTGGAATTATCTCCTTCAATAACATCTTTGCTACAAAAGCTGCATCATTTTTCTTAGCTGGGAACACTTCTGGTCATTTGGTCAGCTTGTCCACTATCACGAGTATGTACCTATACTGTTGACATTTAGGCATTGTGACATAGTCTATCTGTAGACACTCAAATGGTGTGAATGCTTAAGGTTTCCCTCCAAAGGCTCTTGTCTTAATTACAGCCTTGTTGTATTGTTGACATATGAAACAACCATCACACACTCTTTTTGCTTCTGTAGTCACACCTATTGCTATCCAGCTTTTGCGAATTGTATCTACTACTCCTAAAACTCCATAGTGGCCTTTTCTATGAACTGCTGCACATGCATTATGGTACAATAATTTCGGCAAGAACGGTTTTCCAGAGATTGACATCCAGACTCCATTCACCAGAGTGGCTCCAAGATTTTTCTGCCAGTATTCCACTTCCTTTTGTGAATAGGCTTATAATAGTTCATCTCTATCCACTAAGGCTAGGTGAAATATAGCGTTTTCCCCACATCTGGCTGCAAATTTAGCCGTGATGTCCGCTCTGTGATTGCCTATCTGTATTGGTCCTTCTAGCTTTTGATGTGCCCTGCAGTGTATTACAGATAACTTTACTGGCAATTGTATGGCCTCTAACAATTCGCTAATTAGTTTCCCATATGCTATTGCTTTCCCATTAGATGTTATAAACCCTCTTTTCTTCCAAATTTCTCCTGAAGAATGAACAATTGAAAATCCATACTTCGAGTCTGTAAAAACATTCAGAGCTTTGTTTTTACCAATTTTCAATGCCTGAATCAATGCAAAAATTTCTGCCCCTTGAGCCGAGATGTCTGGCCCAAGTGCTACATACCATAGGGTTTCATTTTGGGTAGTTACAGCTGCACCAGTCACTCTTTTCCCACCATGATGATAACTCGAGCCATCACAAAACAGTGTGAGGTTGGCATCTTCCATAGAAACATCAGAAAGATCTCTAGCCTTTTGTACAAGTTCTAATGTATCCTCACAAATATGAAGACTATCCCCCTTCTAATGGAAGTTCTGGAATAAGAGTCGCTGGATTGATGGATTTACACTTGTGGAAGGTCAATTTTTCATTTGTTAACAAAACAGCTTGATACTGGGAGAGTCTCTGAGATGTGAAAGCCTGCAGATTTGCATTCCTCAGTGTGGTTTCTATTTGATGCTGGGAATACAATCTGGGTTCCCCTCCCAGAACCAACTTAGAACTCTTCCTAACCATCAAAGCTGCAACAGCAATAATCTTCAAACAGGAAACCATTCCCTGGATAACAGGATCTAGTGTAGAACTATAATAAGCCACAGGTCTTAAATTGCTTCCTAAATATTGAGTGAGCACTGCACAAGCAATTCCCTTATCTTCATGGATAAATAGATGAAAAACTTTGTTGTGATCTGGAATGCCTAGTGCAGGAGAAGAAAGAATTGCTGACTTTAACTTCTCAATGGCATGCATGTGTTCTCTTGTTAACTCCAGTGGCTCTTTGATGTCTTTCCTGGTTAACTCTGTTAAAGGCTTAGAAATTAGAGAAAACCCAGGTATCCACTGTCTGTAAAAACTAGTCATGCCAATTATTGCTCTTAGCTGTTTCTTGGTCTTAGGTAAGCTGAGTTTCTGTATATCCTCAATTCTCTTCTTTGATATACTTCTAGTTCCACCCTGCAATGTGAATCCCCAAAACTCGATTTTCTTTTTGACCCACTGCACTTTGTTTCTAGATATTCTATGTCCTCTCTTATATAGTTCTTCCACTAGATGGGTGCTGTCCCTGTGACATATTTCTCCTGTTGGTGACATTAGCAGGATGTCATCTACATAATGCACCAATTTGCTAGCAGTGAAAGATATGGATTCTAGATCTTTTTGCAGTATTTGACAAAAGACTGAAGCCGAATTTTTGAATCCCTGAGGAAGACAACTCCAATATAATGCCTTGTTTTCCAAGGTGAATGCAAACAATCTTTGACTGTCTTTGTGGATTGGAATGCTGAAATATGCATTGGACAGATCAATCATGGTGTACCATCTAGAGTCCAGAGTAATCCCTGCAATTATCTGTGATGGACTTGGAATAACTGCATGGATGTCTTCCACATATGCATTTATTGCTCTAAGATCTTGTACCATTCTCCACTGTTCTTTCCCACTAGCATCTAACTTTGCCTTCTTGATTGGTAAAATAGGAGTGTTAAATTCAGAAAAACGCTGCACCAGGATACCTCAATCTAATAATTCCTTGATCAAAGGTTTTATTCCCTCCGCCGCCTCTTTGCTCAGTTTAAATTGAGGAATTCTAGGTGGTTTCATTCCCTCTTTCACTTTTATTTTCACTGGCTTAGCAGATAGGATTCTACCCACATCTGCTGAACTACTAGCCCATACTCCTACTAGTAGAGTATCTGGAATCTTGTATAAGCTGTCTTGATCCAGAACTAAAACTGTGTGATCTTCTGTTATCCTATTTAGGCATAAGTCAGGATGATGCTTCAATGACCTTTTGGGCAGGTGCAAATACAGTTCTCCACTTGGCTCACAATATATTGTAGCTGCAGGTTTGCACAGGATGTCTCTACCTATGAGATTGTTAGGACACTGCGGTAATAATAAGAATTGATGGTCAAATTCTATTGGTCCCAATTTCACCATTTTCAGTTGAAACTTTGGTGCAGTCTGTGGAATGCCAGATGCTCCTTTCACAATGACTAAACCAAGCATTTCACAATTACTAGGGAGATTCCTCAAGCAACTGATATCTGCTCCTGTATCAATGATACCACTGATGTATTCTCCATTAATCTGGATGGTGATTAAAGGATCTTTCTGGTCATTGTTGTTATGCAAAGGTAACAGCTGTGTCTCTTTCTCCAATGGCTAGATGGTGCTGGCTTTAGAATTTACTGCTTCTCTATTAAAAAGTCCGTGGTAATCACAAGAATTCACTTCCTGAGAAAAGCCTTCTCCCCTTAGCACATCCTCTGTATGGTAAGAGTCTAAGTCTGCCCCTCCCCCTTGCTGCCTCTCTGCAGAGTACTGAGAACAAGATGGCTTCTCTTGAACTGGATTCTGAAATATGACAGTTTCTTCCACCATTCCAGGGCTTTGTAAGTCTCTAATCGTGGCTTCAGGGATAGGATTAGTTGTAATATCCTCCCCCCTCACCAAGACTTGAGCTTTTAACCCTGTTTGAGTGTTAAAATCTAAGTTGTTAAAAGTCTCGGGTGGCCCTATCTGTCCAAGCCTCTTTTTAAACCCGTCAAAGTATTTTCCTCTGCAGGCTGCTGGATGGGCTGACAAGTCACTGGTTACATTGTATTTAGGCTCAAAACTCTCAGCCTTGGGGTTTAGACAGAAAAGAATCTCTTTTACAGGTGTTAAAGTGCTTCCTGGGCTTGAGAACTGAGTCTATAACTTTGTTACTCTCTCGTCCTCCATCTTGGCTTTAGGAGTTACATTCATGGACACATAATTGTTCTCTCTGGCAAAACACAAATTGATGGGCTTGGAAACCTTTTCTAAATAATTCCCATGGCTACTTTCATTATTCGACATAACTTCTGATCTGTTACTCGCAATAATGTATTCTTGACCTCCTAGCTCAAATCTTAACCCATTTGACACTAGATTCCTGTCAAAATTTTCCACCGAAATCTGTGGATTTGTGTTTTCCACAAGAGAATGTTTCTTGCCATAAATGTCTTTATGCATCTCCTGTACAGCATTTTCCACTTCCAAATTATGTATTGATTTCTTCCTTTACTCAAATATTGTATATTGATTACCCTCAATATTTTCCATCACTAACACATTAGCCTCATTCATGCCTCTGAGCTTTTCTCTTTCTAAATCTCCCTTTTCTCTTTGATCTGTCTTATCAAATAACCTTCATAAAGATGCAATTCTCGGCCTGGGCATCATTTTAAAAATTTTTTCCATTTCCTCTAATGATGGTTTATCTGTTCTTTTGCAATCATGCTGGCAACAAGCCTGAGACTTTTGTACTTTGCTTGCCCAACTAAAGCTAGCATACGATTTCTTGTATGAATCTGATTTATCCTTAGAGAAGTCAATCTGCTTCCAGAATCTGCATTCCTTCAAAAAATGACCTGGCTTATTGCAAAGGTAGCATTTGGGAATTTGTTTATTTGATTTCTTTTGCTTGTAATAGATGGATCTAGGCTTAGAGTCTCTATCCCTAGCAATCTGTAAAGCAAAATTGCGGAATTCATCTCTATCTCTCTCTCTACAAGATTCCCAGAGTTCACGCTTCAAGTCTTGGATGGTCCTATCTTTTTCAGAATCTAATTCATGCTTTATTTGATTTTCTTTTTGTCTGGACTCATGGATGTAAGTTGCATGTTTCCTAATTTCTTCCAAGGATAACTCTTCCCACCAAGGACAGCTTTGCCTGAAATACACCTGTATTGGGATGCTTGCTCCTTTTATAAATTGTCTCTTAATGTGTGGTACAGCCTCATCTGCCTGATCCCTGTTAAATCCCAATAAGTTTTCTAAATTCTCCATCAGTCTGTCTAAAAACAAGCTAGGATGTTCCTCCTCAGACTGCCTCATCTTCTCAAATTTACACCAGCTGTTTGGGAGTTTTGCGTGTAATTTTACCGCTTCCAAAAGATCTGATCTACATTTTAAAAGTGTCCTCATGTTCTCCGGTGAGCTTAAGTCAATAGTAGAATGATCCCTAGGCCAGTCCATTAATGTAGGATTCGATCTAGTTTCTTCAATAAACCTAGACTTTTCACTAGGTGTGAAGAACTCCTCTAACACAAATTCCACGTCCTGATATGAAGGGTTAAAAAGGCTGAATGTCCTCTTTAACTCTTTAGCCTCCTTGTAAGGTGAGAGGAAAAACTTGGGGAACCTTTTCCTAAGCACCTCCAAATCCTGTGCTGTGAAAGCTTTGTACGTTTTCATATTTACAGCTTCACCATCAGCCCCAAGCTGAGTTTGGTCCACAATGGGTAACAATGTCACAGTAGCCGATGCCATTGCCCCCTCCTCAGTTTGTGTAGCAACACCAGTCTCTATCTCAATTGCTGTCTCAGTCTGTGTACTTATGTCAACCATTACTTTCTTAGGAGCCTTATTGTCTTTAGGAAGATACATGCCTTCTATAAGTTCTAGCTGTAAAATTGTGTGTTTATCTAACTCCTGTCCCAGTCTGATTTTATTATTAATTTCAATCATCAATTTCAATTGGTCTCTCATCAAGGACATGACAATATCTGTATCTGATCTTGCTTTGCCACAAACCCAAGTATAAATCTTCTTCATAGCCAATATTGTTTGTATAAAAGCCACCAAAACCACAACCACTGTTGGCAGGTAGGATAAAAACTCTGCCAGTGATATAGTTAAATATCTTTTTTTTTTATCCTGGGACTCCATCCTAGGAGCATAGGGCCACAACCAGTAGGCAATGGGTCGCTCAGGGTCACCCAGCTGGGAAGTGTCTGAGCCCGGACTTGAACCTAGGACCTTTCATCTCTAGGCCTGGCTCTCAATCCACTGAGCTAGCCCAGCTGCCCCTACTTTAGGTTGCAGTTTCTTTAGCAGATGTAGTTTTTACAGGGTGGGGTTGCTAGCCCCACGCCCAACCCTCCTCCTTTTTCATCCCGGCTAGGGACCGTCCTTGGCCCAGGAGTGGTAAGGGTGGGCGATAGGGGTCAAGTGACTTGCCCAAGGTCACACAGCTGGAAGTGTCCGAGGCCGGACTTGAACCTAGGACCTCCAGTCTCTAGGCCTGGCTCTCAATCCACTGAGCCACTCAGCTGCCCCTAAATATCTATAGGTGTTATATATTTGTATCAGCTTTATTAGATATTTTGGTATGGTGTAAAACTAAAGCCTCATCACTCCCTGAGTGAATGAATACTTGAACGTGGCAAGAGTGCTTAAGATAAATACAATCCTTTCAATCCCCATTATCCTTTAGCTGATTCAACAGGTGCAAAGCCTGGCTATGCCAAAAACTGTTATATTTAAAGGAGGTCACTTGTATCTATTTGAGGTAGTAGAAATGATGTACAGAGAGGATAAGATGGCACTTCACTTCTCCTTTATAACAGTTGCCCAGGCAGGCTCCTTCAGGTCAGAGTGGTTTATCCCTTCCGGACCCACCTGGGGTTAATTGATAAATTAATTGAGCTCTTCAGCTGGGATAACGTTGATATTCTGACTGCGTTGGCTCCCTTCCCAAAACAAGCTTTGAAACTGATTTAGGAAGGTACTTTAAACTTTATTTATTAATAAGAAGGATATGGGTAAAGGACTGTGGTATAGGAGACCCTACTTTAATTGTTACTAATGAAACTC
>NC_058130.1:133412718-133465266 GCF_016433145.1 Gracilinanus agilis | reverse complement strand
TATATATATATATATATATATATATATACATATATGCATATGTATATATATATATACACATATATATATTAATAAGAAGGATACGGGTAAAGGATTGAGGTAATAGGAGACCCTATTTAAATTGCTACTATTGAAACCCTAACTGCAGGCAATGATGAATCAAATGTTAGCTTCCCTCTGGTTCAGCCTGGCCAGGGCTAACCAGAGTAGGTAAACTGCTGGGAAATCTTCAGCTTCTTCTTCTATAGATCTTAAGCCTTAACAGTTTAGATATATCCACCCTTTCCACCCTCTTCTTCGTCTCCTGCCCACTTCCCGGATCTGTCCCGGGCCCTGGGAAGCGTAGATAACTAGATGATGAAACTCCTAATATCTAGGAACAGTAGACACTGAGGTGATGGTCAAGTACAGGTTGATAACAGTATATGAAGGACAGGAAGAGCTTGCAGAGTGGTGTTTGCACTCTCTCACTCCAAGACCAGGATTCCCACCGATCTCTAGCCTCAGGACAGGTAAAAGACCCAGAACTTCTCCTTAGGCTTCTCAACCAACCCCTCCTGCCTTTCGCATGCCTCTCTGGGAACATTCTATCCAACTGACTTATCTGTCAATCATTGAATGAACTTCAAGCTCCCAGAGATTCAATATAACAGAGGCTCTGCAAGTTCAGAGTGATTAAACTACAGGCTCCCCATTAGTCTAGAATTCTTGCTCTGATTATTACAATGCAGGCTTTTTTACCCTAGTTTGGAGGCCAGAATCAGGCTCTGCTCCTGGAATTATAGCCACACAGTTTCTGTTGAATTCCAAACATATTCCTTGCTCAGTACATAATTAGGGCCCACTAGCAATTTCTCCTCTACACTATCTCCCTCAGTCTACCTAGGAACTGGGTAGAAGGTGACCAAGCTACCAAATTACACCCTGCACTTTTGAGGATGTTATCATTTGTAATAAAAATGATATTAAAAATTCCTATTCATCATTCACAAAGTTCTCATTTCATTTTCTTAATAATTAATTCATTTTACTCTCATATTACAGGCTACTTAGTTAATGTTTGCATAAGTTAGCTGTTTGTAGGAAAGATTATTATTTAAAGAGTTTTCAGGGACTAGAACTTAACTGAGGAAGAGAGAGGAACACTATAAAGTGTCTCATGGCAGACTGACTTTGTATTGCTAAGTCTGGTCATTTCTTAACTCTCAAATAGGGGAGACGGAGTCAAGATGGCAGTTTAGTATCAGAAAAAGCTGAAATTTCTCTGAGAATCCTTCCAGACTAATCTTTAAAAAGCACCACCAAAATGAAGAGTCAAAAACCAACAGCAAAATAGAGAAAGGAGTCTGTCCTGTGGAAAACAACTTAAAAGAGTAGGCAGAGAGAGTTGATTTTCATGGGATAAGGGGGAACCAGAAGTAAAACTGCACACAGAGGAGTGCTGACTGATCACCCACCCACCTATTGTGCCAGGTTCCAAGCCTGGACATACACCAACTTTGGGATCCCAGGACCCTGCCTACACCAATAACAGAGCACCCAAACTCCACACCTACCCTTTGAAATCCCAAGTCCTAGCACCAGTCCACAGTGAAGCCCAAAAGTCCATAGTGCTTGGCCCTTTCAAGCTTGGGCTACCCCTGGCCCCAGAGCAAACTAGATAATAATGCTGAGCCCTGAAAGCCATCAGCAGAAAAGACAATCAGCAGCTTTCATAACTCCCAAGCCACAGGCAAAAAAAAGGCTGAGAAAATGAGCAAACAGCAAAAGAAACCTAACCATAAAAAATTTCTATGGAGACAAAGCACAAGGCAAAGAGTCAATAGGGGTTGGTGAGATCCAAGCAACCACATGCAAAACTTCAAAGAAAAATAGTAATTGGTCTCGGATGCTAGAAGAACTCAAAATGGAATTTAGAAATCAGAGAGGTGAAAGAGAAATGGAGGGGAGGGATGGGGAATGAAAGTGTTATATTCATCTCCTGGGAAATGATGGATGCCACCTTTGAATGACAGGGGAGGCAGTTGGAAGGCATAGAATATTCCCAGATGCCATGAGCCAGGGCAAAAGTTGGTTGGCCTGGCAGTATAAATAACCCTGACAGCCATTTGGAGGGGTCTTTGGTCTTTGGTCTTTGACCTTTGGTGTTGAGTCTTTGGGTTCTTTAGGTCTTTAGATTTCTGAATCTTCCTGCCTCTTTAGGTCTCTGGGTCTCTGGGTGGTGAAGGGAGGCTGGGAGGTTTATGAAGAAGAGGGTAGGAAGGGTCTGAATATAGTTCCTGAAGACTGTGAGAGCTAGTACATAACCAAATACTGATAATGAAAAGCTGAGAGAATAACATCACCAACATAGCTGCATCAACAGCAGTTCCTATTCTCTGGTTTGGCTGTGGCCAGGCTGGGCCAGAAGGGTAATGGAGAACAAAGCTCCAGCTTTTACAGAATCAATAGCCTCCAGTCCTGATTGTCAATTAGTTATAGATATTAGATTGACAGGGTCTCCAATCCCCATTCCTTATCCTGTTTATCCTTTCCCTGATTATAGATTATAAAGAGTGTTTAACAAGTGCCTTCCTGAATGGTCTTCATATCATGACCCTTGGGGAGGGAGCTAATGCAGTCAGATACCAAACGAGATCCAAAGCAAATCAAAGCCCTATAATAATTTATCCAACCCCAGGTTGGACCTGAAAGGGTTACCTAACCTTTCGGGTCTCCCTGGGCAACTGTTAGAGAAAGGGGGAAATTATAACAACCATCAAGGGTGATCGGGGTTGGTGTTCATCATCTGCAACTAGGGAGAATACATAGATACATTCACATCACTGTATACCTATATCTCCCTAGGACCTCTTTTTGTTATAACATAAATAATACAAAAAGAAAATAACAGCTTAAAAAGCTGTTGGGTAAACTGGAAAAAGAGGCACAAAAATCCAATGAAAAGAAGAGTTAATTAAAAACAGAATTGACCTCCTGGGAAAAAAAGGTAAAAAAAAAATCCAATGAAGAAAAGAATTTCATGAAAAGTAGAATGGACCAAATGGAAAAGAAGAATCAAAAGGTCATAGAAGAAATTCATTCTTTAAAAATTAGCACTGGTCAAACAAAAGCTAAAGACTTCACAAGACATCAAAAAAACAAAACAATCAAAAGCATGAAAAAATGAAATATCTCATTAAAAAAAAAACAACTAGCCTGGAGAAACAATTTTAGAATTATGAAGAATCATGACCTAAAAGTCATGATTAACTCTCAGATAGTTTTATTTCAGTGTTTCTAGTTGATTCAGTATTACTGTCTGTATATATGACTCAGTCTCCTTCAACTATTCCTTGCATATCTTCACATCTACCTTGAACTCCAAGATGGCATTGTTTTCTCCCAAAGTTTCATATCAGTTTCATATCACCAACCAGTTCTTCCTTTGTGGCCAAAGTATATCAAGAATAGCAGTTCCTCAGACGCTTTCTGACTGTGTGACCCTGGACAAGTCACTTAACCCCATTTGCCCTACTGACCTGGAGGCCAAATAACACTGAGTAAACTGAGCTATAGACCAGCCACCAGGGAAACTAAGTCACAAGACAAGAAGTAGAGCTTAGTTCCCAGGACTGCTGTGACACAGACAAAATAGAAATCAATGGTTGATTCCTGAGATGTGATGTGTGAGAGTTAGTAGACAGAGAAAGGATTTTATAAGAAGGAGGCAAGGAGGAAGCAGCCTCTGGACTTGGATGATGCTGGCTGGACCTGCTGGTGAGTGGTCAGTGTAGCTAGTAGGTCTATTATGTTAGCCTCAGGATAATCAGCTAAGGCAGCAATAAGGAAAATACCCTTCAGTTCCCTCTCCTACTTTTCCCTCTTCATCCTCCTTAATCTACAGCCAGTCTCCTAATTTTAATTCTTACAGAACTCTAAGAGAGAAGGTAGGGGTTAAAAAAAAACCAATTATTATTTCATTTTATCCTCATAACAGCTCTGAGAGGTAGATGCTATTATTTTTCCCATTTTACAAATGAAGAAACAGAGTCAAATAGAGGTTAATTGGCTTTCTCAGGGTCATGCACCTAGTAAGTGTTGGAGACTGGATTTAAACTGAGGTCTTCCTGTCTCTAAGCCCAATGCTTTTTATCTACTGTACCAACTACCTGCCTCCCAGAAAGTCTCACATATACTACAACAATAATATCTCTTTTGTCTTCCCTCACCTTTTATCCTAACATATATTGGCCTAAAATTCAAATTGCATATTTGTTTCAAATATATGTATTTTTCTAATCTGATTGCAATAATACTGACAAAGTTTCTGTTTCCTTTCACAAAGATTTGCTCATCTGATTACATATTAATCTAAACAAAGGAACAAAGATCTACCACAGTCTGATTTAGGGAACTTTGAAAAAAAGCATGAAATAGCCCTTGGGCCACAGATATGAGATCCTTGTTCATTCAAATGCTCCTCACTGTGCTTCTGTCATTAAATTTATGGATAGACATATAGTTATGTATATTGTTGACATTTAATGCCGCTACCCCTCCTTTTCCTGTCAAATATTAATTTTGAACAAAGTTTACTCTCCCATCACCATTTCTTTTTCCTTAATTATTTTTATTAGCATCCTTTTTTAAAAATCCCAAGTTCCAAATTTTCTCCTTTCTTCCAGACTCTTCCTCATACATTGAGAAAGCAAGTAATATGATATCAATAATACACATGAAATTATATGAAATATTATTAGCCATCCTTTAAAAGAAAAAGCAAGAAAAATAAAGTGAAAAAATTATACTTCGATTTGCTCTCAGAATTCATCAATTCTCCCTCCACAGGTGAATAACATTTTTTATCATGGTTCCTTTGGAATTGTCATGGATCATTGTATTGAGCAGAGTAGCTAAGTCGTTCACAGTTGATCATCATACAATGTTGCTGTTACTGTGTACAAAGACTTCCTGGTTCTACTCATTCTCTGCATCAGTTCACATAGGTCTCAGATTTTTCTAAAACTATTCCCCTCTTCATTTCTTATAACACAATAGAATTCCATCACAATCATATACCAAAATTTGTTTTGCCATTCTCCAATTGATGGACATCCCTTTAGTTTCCAATTATTTGCTACCACAAAGAATTATTATAAATATTTTTGTACATATAGATCCTTTTCCCTTTTTATTATCCCTTTGGGATATAGACCTACTGGTTTAAGAAGAGGCAGAATCAATATGTCTGAGTAGAGGCAGGAACTCACCTGAGCTCTCACAAATTCCTCTCTAAACAACTTCTAAATAACACTGTTAAAATGAATTCTAGAACAACAGAACCCAAAAAGGCAGCATGGAACAATTTTCCATTTGAAGACAATGTAGAAGGACAACAAGGAAAGGTCTTTCTTACTGTGGTGAGAGTAGACACAGTGCAGTGCACGTGGCTCTGACACAAGCTGGAAGTGAGATCCCAAACCAGCCAGCCAGTGCAGGCCTTGGGAGTGATTGAATCAACAGCAGCCACTTCCAGAGCTCTCAGCCCATAATAATAAGATAATAAGATAACCAGACAACTGGTCAGAAGGAGATTTCAAGAGAAACTTTGCTGGCACTGGTTGTATTGTCTATATATGGTTCCAGGTCACGGTCCCAGGGTAAGAAAGAATAATAGCACACTGTAGCATATGGCTACAGAGAAGCAGGAGCCATCATTAAGGTTCTGGGGTAGCAAATATATGTTCATGATTGTTCAGAGATCAGAACACAGACCAGGAGAGCACTCCACACCCCCTTAGGTCATATCACCTTGAAAGATCTAAAATTAATACCCAGAATTAGTTTTGAAAACATCACAAAAAACCTGAAGCTTAAGACAACTTAGTTAACTCTCTAGGGTTCTTTAAGTATACCAGTATATTATCTGCAAAGAGTGATGTTGCTTCATTGCCTATCTTATTCTTTCAAGTTTTTTCTTATATTATTACTGTTACTAGTATTTCTATTAAAATAGTAAATAATAATGGTGATAATGAATATCCTTGCCTTTCCTGCTTCTATTGAGATAATCATATGATTCCTGATGGTTTTGTCATTGACATAGCTCTGAATTCCTGGCATAAATCCCACCTGGTCATTGTACATAATTTTTGTGATATATTGCTGAAGTCTCCCTGCTAGTATTTTATTTAAGATTTTTGCATTGATATTTATTAAGGAAATTGGTTCAGAGTTTTCTTGTTTACTTTTACTTTCCTTGGCTTAGGTATCAAAATCATATTTGTGTCAGAAATTGAATTTGGTAGGATTCCTTTAGTTTTTAAAATAGTTTATATAGTATTAGAATTAATTATTCCTTAAATATTTGGTCAAACTCACTTGTAAATCTATCTGGTCATGGGGATTTTTTTCTTAGGGCACTCCTTGTTCAATTTCTTTTTCTGATATGAGTACTGCTTTGTATATCCCATAGATTTGGATATGTCATTTCCTCTTGGTCATTCTCTTCAATGAAATTAGTAATTATTTCTTTGATTTGTTCTTTGACCCACCAGTTTTGAAGAATTAGATTAATTTCCAATTATTTTAAATTTGCCTCTCCATGAACCCTTATTAAATACAATTTTTATCGCATTATGATCTGAAAAAGTTGTATTGTTTCTGCTTTTCTGCATTTGTTTGCTATATTTTTATGCCCTAGTACATGGTGAGTCTTTGTATATGTACCATGTGCTACAGAAAAGAAGGTATATTCCTTTTCATCCCTATTCAGTTTTCTCCATGTATCTATTAGCTCTAATTTTTCTAACATTTCATTCACTTCCCTTATTTTTTATTTATTTTTTGGTTCAGTTTGTCTAGTTCTGATAGGGGAAGTTTTTGGTCCCCCACTAGAATGGGTTTTTTTTTTAATCCTAACTTTCTGTCTTGGAATCAATACTGTGTATTGGTTCCAAGGCAGAAGAGTGGTAAGGGCTAGGCAAAGGGGGTTAAGTGACTTGCCCAGGATCACAGAGCAGGGAAGTGTCTGAGGCCAGATTTGAATCTAGGACCTCCCATCTCTAGGCCTATCTCTCAATCCACTGAGCTATCCCACTAGTATGGTTTTATTATCTATTTCCTCCTTAAGCTTCTTTAATTTCTTCTTTGAAAATCTGGATGCTATATTATTTGATGCATATATTGAGTACTGATATTTCTTCATTATTTATGTTACCTTTTATCAAAATGTAATTTCCTTCCTTGTCTCTTTCAATTGAATCTATTTTTACTTTAGCATTTTCTGAGATCATGATTGCTACTCCTCTCTTCTTTGTCATATATATATATATATATATATATATATATATATATATATATATTCTGTTCCAGTCTTTTACCTTTACCCTATGTGCATCTATCTGCCTCAATTGTGTTTCTTGTAGGCAACATATGATAGGATTCTGGTGTTTATACCACTCTGCTATCCTCTTGTGTTTTATGGGTGAGTTCATCCCATTCACATTCAGTTATGATTACCATCTGTGTATTCCCCTCCTTTTAACTTCCTTCTTTAATCCTAACCTTATTCCTTCTATTCTTTCCCTTCCCTCCAGTGTTTTGCTTTTAGTCAGTGTCCCCCTCCTTTCCCCACCCTTATATTGCTTCCCTTACCTCTCCCTTCTTACTTCCCTCTTATTATAGGACATTTTGGTTGCCTCCCCCTTCCTCCCTTGTATTTCTCCCCTCTCCATCACCCCATTTCTTATTCCCCTTCTACTTTTTTATAGGGTAAGATATAATTCTATACCCCAATGAATCTGGCTATTATCTCTCTGAGCCCATTCCAATGAGAGTACAGTTTAAGTATTACTTGTCACTAATCTCTTCCTCCCTTCCAGTGTATGGGTTTCTCCCCTCTGCCCCCCACCACCACTGCTTCTTTATGTGATATATTTTGTCCCATTTTAACTACTAGGACAATGATAATAATTTTTAAGAGTTACATATATCATCATACTATATAGGAATATAAGTCCTTTGATCTTATTAAAGCCCTTAAATTTTCCCTCTTTCTTGTTTACCTTTTCATACTTCTCCAGGATTTTGTATTTGGGCCTCAGATTTTCTGTCCAAGTCTGGTCTTTTCTTCAGAAATGCTTGGAAGTCTTATATTTTATTAAACAGCCATACTTTCTCCTAAAATAATATAGTCAGTTTTGCTGGTAGTTGATTCTTGGTTGTAGACCAAGTTCCCTTGCCTTCCAGAGTATCATATTCTAAGCCTTCCAGTCCTTCAATGTAGAAGCTGCCCGGTCCTATGTGATCCTGACTGGGGCTCCATGATACCTGAATTACTTTTTTCTAGCTGATTATAGTATTTTCTCCTTGGTCTGGGAGCTCTTGACCTTGGCTAAAATGTTCCTAGGAGTTGTCATTTCAAAAATTAATGCAGGAGGTGATCTATGAATTCTTTCAATCTCTATTTTACCCTCTTGTTCAAGGCTATCAGGGCAGTTCTCTTGGATAATTTCCTGTAGTATGATGACTAGGATTGTTATTGGGTTTTGGGGTTTTTTTGGTCATGACTTTCAAGTAGTCCAGTAATTCTTAAATTGTCTCTCCTGGGTCTATTTTCCAGGTCAGTTATTTTTTTTGATAAGGTTTCAGATTTTCTTCTGTTTTTTTCACTCTTTTAATTTTGTTTTATAGATTCTTGATGCCTTGTGAATTCATTAGCTTCTAAATTGTTCAGTTCTAATCTTTGAAGACTCAATTTCATCCATAAGTTTTTTAACATTATTAATATTTATTTTTTAGAAAAGTTAAAATGATTACATGATTTATGCTCTTACTTTCCCCTTCACCCTCCCAGTCTCCCCCGCTCCCATGGCCAATATGCATTTCTACTGATTTTAACATGTGTCATTGATCAAGACCTATTTCCAAATTGTTGATAGTTGCATTGGTGTGGTAGTTTCGAGTCTACATCCCCAATCATGTCCACTTCAACCCATGTGTTCAAGCAGTTGCTTTTCTTCTGTGTTTCCTCTCCTGCAGTTCTTCCTCTGAATGTGGGTAGCATTCTCTACCATAAGTCCCTAAATATTGTCCTAGTTCATTGCATTGCTGCCAATACAAAAGTCTATTACATTCAATTTTACCACAGTGTATCAGTCTCTGTGTGCAATGTTCTTCTGGCTCTGCTCCTTTCATTCTGCATCAGTTCCTGGAGGTCTTTCCAGTTCACATAGAATTCCTCTAGTTTATTATTCCTTTGAGCGCAATAGTATTCAATCACCAGCATATACCACAATTTGTTCAGCCATTCCCCAATTGAAGGGCATACCCTCATTTTCCAGTTTTTTTGCCACCACAAAAAGTGTGGCTATAAATATTTTCATGCAAGTCTGTTTATCTATGATTTTTTTGCGGACAAATAATGGTATGGCTGGATCAAAGGGCAGGCATTCTTTTATAGCCCTTTGACCATAGTTAGAAACTGCCATCCAGAATGGTTGGATCAGTTCACAACTGCACCAGCAGTGCATTAATGTTCAAATTTGGCCACATCCCCTCCAACATTCATTATTCTCCCCTTCTATCATTTTAGCCAATCTGCTGGGTGTGCGGTGATACCTCAGGGTTGTTTTGATTTGCATTTCTCTAATTATTAGAGATTTAGAACACTTTCCCATGTGCTTACTGATAGTTTTGATTTCTTGATCTGAAAATTGCCTATTCATGTCTCTTGCCCATTTTTCAATTGGGGAATGGCTTGATTTTTTATACAATTGATTTAACTCCTTGTATATTTGAGTAATTAGACCCCTGTCAGAGTTTTTTGTTATAAAGATTTTTTCCCAATTTGTTGTTTCCCTTCTGATCTTGGCTACATTGTTTTGGTTTGTACAAAAGCTTTTTAGTTTTATATAATCTAAATCATTTATTTTACATTTTGTAATTTTCTCTAACTCTTGCTTGGTTTTAAAATCTTTCCTTTCCCAGCGATCTCACATGTATACTATTCTGTGTTCACTTAACTTATTTATAGTTTCCCTCTTTATATTCAGGTCATTCACCCATTCTGAATTTATCTTGGTGTAGGGTGTGAGATGTTGATCTAAACCTAATCTCTCCCATATTGTTTTCCAAATTTCCCAACAGTTTTTGTAAAATAGTGGATTTTTGTCCCAAAAGTTGGGCTTTTTGGGTTTATCATACACTGTCTTGCTGATGTCACTTACCCCAAGTCTATTCCACTGATCCTCCCTTCTGTCTCTTCACTAATACCATATTGTTTTGATGACCACTGCTTTATAGTTCAATTTAAGATCTGGTACTGCTAGGCCCCCTTCCATCACATTATTTTTCATTATTTCCCTTGATATTCTAGATCTTTTGTTATTCCAAATGAACTTTGTTATAGTTTTTCCTAATTCCGTAAAAAAAATTTTTGGTAATTTGATAGGTATGGCGCTAAATAGGTAAATTAATTTGGGTAGGATGGCAATTTTATTATGTTAACTTGTCCTACCCATGAGCAATCAATGTTTTTCCAATTGTTTAGATCTAGTTTTAATTGTTTGGAAAGTGTTTTGTAGTTGTTTTCCTATAATTCCTGTGTTTGTTTTGGTAGATAGATTCGCAAGTATTTTATATTGTCTAGGGTGATTTTGAATGGTGTTTCTCTTTCTACCTCTTGCTGCTGTGATGTGTTAGAAATATATAGAAATGCTGATGATTTATGTGCATTTATTTTGTATCCTGCAACTTTGCTAAAGTTGTCAATTATTTCTACAACCTTCTTAGTTGATTCTTTAGGATTTTTTAAGTATACCATCATATCATCTGCAAAGAGTGATAGCTTAGTCTCCTCATTGCCAATTTTGATACCTTCAATTTCTTTTTCTTCTCTAATTGCTACTGCTAATGTTTCTAGTACAATGTTGAATAATAGAGGTGATAGTGGGCATCCTTGTTTCACTCCTGATCTTATTGGGAAGGCTTCTAATTTATCCCCATTGCATATGATGCTTGTTGATGGTTTTAGGTATATATTGTTTATTATTTTTAGGAAAGGTCCTTCTATTCCTATACTTTCCAGTGTTTTCAATAGGAATGGATGCTGTATTTTGTCAAAGGCTTTTTCAGCATCTATTGAGATAATCATGTGATTTTTGTTTGTTAGATTGTTGATATGGTCGATTATGTGGATGGTTTTCCTAATGCTGAACCATCCTTGCATTCCTGGTATAAATCCCACCTGATCATGGTGGATGATCTTCTTAATTACTTGCTGGAGTCTCTTTGCTAGTATTCTATTTAAGATTTTTTCATCTGTGTTCATTAGGGAGATTGGTCTGTAGTTTTATTTCTCTGTATTTGATCTACCTGGCTTTGGAATCAGTACCATATTTGTGTCATAAAAGGAATTTGGTAGGATTCCTTCTTTGCTTATTATATCAAATAATTTGTGTAGTATTGGGATTAGTTGTTCTATGAATGTCTGATAGAATTCACTTTTGAATCCATCAGGCCCTGGCGATTTTTTCTTAGGGAGTTCTTTGATGGCTTGTTCAATTTCTTTTTCTGATATTGGATTATTTAAGTATTCTATTTCTTCTGCTGTTAATCTAGACAATTTATATTTTTGTAAATATTCATCCATATCTTCTAGGTTGCTATATTTATTGTCATATAATTGGGCAAAATAATTTTTAATGATTGCCTCAATTTCCCCTTCATTGGAGATGAGGTCTCCCTTTTCATCTTTGATACTGTCAGTTTGGTTTTCTTCTTTCCTTTTTTTATTAGATTGACCAGGACTTTGTCTATTTTATCTGTTTTTTCAAAATATCAGCTTCTAGTCTTATTTATTAATTCAATAGTTCTTTTACTTTCAATTTTATTAATTTCTTCCTTGATTTTTAGTATTTCTAATTTAGTTTTCATCTGGGGATTTTTAATTTGCTTGCTTTCTAATTTTTTAAGTTACATGCCCAATTCATTAATCTCTGCCCTCCCTAATTTGTTAATATATGCACTCAAGGATATAAATTTCCCCCTGAGTACTGCCTTGGCTGCATCCCACAGAGTTTGGTAGGATGTTTCATCACTGTCATTCTCTTCAGTGAAATTGTTGATTGTTTCTATGATTTCTTCTTTAACTAACTGGTTTTGGAGAATCATATTATTTAATTTCCAATTAGTTTTTGATTTGCCTGTCCATGTGCCCTTACTAATTATTATTTTTATTATTGCATTATGATCTGAGAAGGTTACTTTAATTATTTCTGCTCTTTTGCATTTGTTTGTAATGTTTCTATGCCCTATTATATGGTCAATCTTTGTGAATATACCATGTGCAGCTGAAAAGAAGGTGTATTCCTTTTTGTCCCTATTTATTTTTCTCCACATATCTATTAAATCTAATTTTTCTAGGGCTTCATTCACCTCTCTTACCTCTTTGTTATTTATTTTTTGGTTTGATTTATCTAGATCTGAAAGAGGGATATTTAGACCTCCCATTAGTACGATTTTACTATCTATTTCCTTCTTGAGCTCTGCCAGTTTCTCCTTTAGGAATTTGGATGCTATACCATTTGGTGCATACATATTGAGTACTGTTATTTCCTCATTGTCTATACTGCCTTTTTTCAGGATGTCATTACCTTCCCTGTCTCTTTTAATCATACCTATTTTTACTTTGGCTTTGTCAGAAATTATGATCACTACTCTTGCCTTCTTTTTTGCATTTGAAGCCCAAAAGATTTTGCTCAAGCCCTTTACCTTAAATTTGTGTATGTCCACCCGCCTCATATGTGTTTCTTGTAGACAACATATGGTAGGATTTTGGTTTCTAATCCACTCTGCTATTTGCTTCTGTTTAATGGGTGAGTTCATCCTATTCACATTCAGAGGGTATCCTCCGCTAGTTCTATCCCTTCTTCTTACACTATTTCCTTTTAAACCAGTGGTTTGCTTTAAGCCAGTAACCCTTGTCCCCTCCCTTGATTTACTTCTCTTTTTACCCCCTCTCTTATTATTCCCCTCTTTTTATTTTTATGGCCTAATGAATTCCCTCTCCCTTCTTCTCCCCTCCCTTTTTTGACCTCCCCACTCCCCTGCTCCCCTTGGTTTATCCCTTCTGACTTTCTCAGTAGGGTTAGATAGAGTTTTATATCCCAATGGATATAGCTACTCTTCCCTCTCAGGGTTATTTACACTGAGAGTAAGGTTTAAATAATACCTCTTAATGCTCTCTTCCTCTCCTTCTTATAATAGTATTCATCCCTTCCCCTTCCCATGCCCTCTTTGTGTGTAATAGAATATCCTATTTTTCTTATTTCTTCAAGATTCTCTTGGTGTCCTCTACTATTCACCCCCCTCTTTCCCTCCCTCCCATATCATCTTAGACCATTTAGTATTCCAACCTCTCCCTATGAATAATTCTTCTAATTATTATAATAGTGAATGCTATAATGGTGAACAGAGTTCACTACAGAGAATTATACATAACATTTCTCCACATAGGAGTACCAATAATTAGATCTTATTGAAGCCCTTAAATAGGCAAATTTAAAAAATATGAATTTTCTTACTTTCTCTTCTGTTTCTTATTTACCTTTTCATGTTTCTCTTGATTTTTGTGGTTGGATATCGAACTTTCCATTTAGTCCTGGTCTTTTCTGTGCAAATACTTGGAAATCTTCTATCTTGTTGAATGCCCAAACTTTCCCCCTGGAAGTATATAGTCAGTTTTGATGGGTAGGTGATCCTTGGTTGTAGACCCAGTTCTCTTGCCTTTCTGAATATCATATTCCAAGCCTTGCGGTCTTTTAGTGTGGAGGCTGCCAGATCCTGTGTGATCCTGATTGATGCTCCTTGATATCTGAATTGTCTCTTTCTGGCTTCTTGTAAAATTTTTTCTTTTACTTTGAAGTTCTTTAATTTGGCTATTATATTCCTGGGGGTTGTCTTTTCAGGGTCTAGTGTAGAGGGTGATCTATGGATCCTTTCAATGTCTATATTGCCCTCTTGTTGTAGAACTTTAGGGCAGTTTTGCTAAATAATTTCTTTTAGTATGGAGTCCAAATTTCTATTAATTTCTGCTTTTTCAGGAAGACCAATGATTCTCAGATTGTCTCTTCTAGACCTGTTTTCTTGATCTGTCAATTTCTCATTGAGATATTTCATGTTTCCTTCTATTTTATCAGTATTTTGACTTTGTTTTATTTGTTCTTGCTGTCTTGATAGATCATTAGCTTCTACTTGCCCAATTCTTGTCTTTAGAGACTGGTTTTCGGCTATAAGCTTTTGATTTTCCTTTTCAATTTGGTCTGTCCTTTTTTCAAGCTGTTTAATTTTGGCCTCCAATTTGCTTATCAATTCTTTTGATTTGGGGGCATGTTTTTCGAATAGCCCAATTCTAGCTTTTAGAGACTGGTTTTTGGCTACAATCTTTTGGTTTTTGGCTACAATCTTTTGGTTTTCCTTTTAAATCTGGTCATTTCTGGTCTTTGATTTACTTGCCTCACTTTCCAATTGTGAAATTCTGCCTTTTAAACTGTTATTTTCTTGCCAGATCTCTTCCATCTTTCTCATAATCTCAGATTTGAACTCTTCAAGATCTTGTGACCCGTTTTCATTGTTTTGGAAGGTTTGGATATGGTTACTTGTTTGTTTTCCTCTGCCGTTTCCTCTGTTGTCTGGATTTTTTCTGTGTAAAAGTTGTCAAGTTTTAAAGGTTTCTTCTTGATCTTTCTCTTCTGGGGTTCCTGATTCTGGCTTTCCTTTGTTAGCCCAGTGCCCTCTCAGCTTTATGCTCATGCCCAGGATCTGTCTGCACTCTTTAGGCTCCTGAAGTCTCAGGTCTAGTTGTTCTCAGGGTCAAGCCTCCTGGTGGTCCCCTTGCTTGTTCTTCTGCCTGAAGCTCCTTTAACAGTTTCAGGGCGCAGCTTCCACAGTCAAGCACCCCTCTGCCCTGGGTCCCCACTCAAGGTCTGTGCTCAGGATCCACCCCTTCATCCACACCTTAGCCCGTACCTGCATCCACGCCTTCGCCCTGCGCTCAGGGTCTGTGTTCAAATTCCACACGTTCTTTTGCCTCTTGGAGTCTTAAGTCTTGCTGCTCTCAGGAACAATCCCTGGTGAGCTGCCAATGACTTAATGGGTGCCCCAAACTTGCTCTAATTATTTTGCACTGGCTTTGGCACTGTAGGTGGGGGGGGGGGTTACTTAGCTCGCATTTTAATGAGAGCTGTTTCACCCCTTTATAGCATGGAAATGCCCCAATCCCACGTACCTTCAATGCTGCGCCCTGTTGTGGGGTCCCTTTGTTCATCTGGATGTGTTTTTATGTCTTCTTGAGGAGTCCTATATGCGTGGGTTAGGAGAGGTCAAGCAGCTGCTTTTTACTCTGCCACCATCTTAACCCGGAACCACCTGATCCATAAGTTTTTGATCCTCATTTTCCTTTTGATCTATTTTTCTTTGTAAATCATTCTCTTTATCTTTTAATTTTTTTGCCACATTTTCAAGCTCAATTTTGAGCTCAATTTCGAGCCACAATTTCGAGGTCGATTTTGGCTTTCAAGGCAATTTTCTTGTTTTAGTTCATATGCCTTTGTTTCCAGATGACCTATTTTGCTTTTTAAGTTCTTTTCCCAATTTTCAACTGGTCTTATTTTTTTTAATCTTTTTTTGAGCTCTTCCAAAGTCTGAGTTCAGTTCACTGGATTTTTTGAGGATTTGCTTAAAGCTCCTTAGTCCTCCTCTGTTCCATTTTTCTTTGTTCTTTTTCTAAATAGAAACTTTCAATCATAATTTCTTTTTTTTCCTTCTGCTGTTTACTCATTTTTTTCCTTTTCCTCCCTCCTTATGGACTGTACACTTGGTTCTCTTGTTTGCTGGTTCTGTGAGTTTGAGCTTTTCTGTCCTCTAGAGGCTTCTTCTCTTTTCTGCTGTTATACTGGATTAGGCCAGTTGAACTGATCTACAAAGCTAATGTGCCCTGAGGCCAAATCCTCCCCAGCTGCCTACAGAGGCCCAGCAAAGGTATTATGGCTGAAGGCAGCAACCAGTCGGCCCTCTCCTCTGCTCCTTTCTGCCAGCCACCTCCCTGGAAGCCTTGGTCAGAGCCCTGAGTTTCATGTGGTGGCACCAGGGCTCTCCATCTGGGTTGCAACTGTTATAAAGAATTTGGGGGGTACTCTTTACTCCTAGGGGATATATGGATACTGGTGAGGGAATCTGTGCCTCTGTATTCCCCTAGGTTGCTGGTGATGGGGGAATACCAACCCCAATCACCTTTGTTAGATGTTATAATTCCCCTTCTAGATAACAGTTGCCCAGGAACGACCCTGAATGATCAGGTGGATGAGTAACCCTTTCAGGTCCCACCTGGGGTTGGATCAGTTATTAATATTGGTCTCTAATTAGCCTTGGATCACATTGTTCATCTGACTGTGTTTGTTCCCTCCCCAAGGGTCGTGATATAATGACCACTCAGGAAGGTGCTTATTAAATGCTTTATCTATTATCTTTATTAGGGAAAGGATAATCAGGATACGGATTGGGGATTGGAGACCCTGTCAAGTTAATCTCTATAAGCTATAATCCCTCAGGAATGGAGGCTATTGATTTATAAAGCTGGAGCTATTGTTCTTCACAACCCTCTCTAATTCAGCTTGGCCTCTGCCAAACCAGAGATAGTAGTCTGCTCTGTGGATGCAGCTATACTGATGATTTCCTCTCAGCTTTCCTATTATCAGTTTGTGATATGTTAGCCTTCATAGCCTTCAGGAAGTAACCACCCTTAAAAACCACCCTTTTTTCAGACCTCCCTTCCTCCCTTTCACCACCCGGGCCAAGATACCTAAATAGCTATGATGATTCAGATGCCTAAAGATCTAGGGAGATTCAGAGAGAACCAATGACCAATGGTCAGAGATCCAAAGATCAATGGTCAAAAGACCCCTCCTAGATGGCTGTTAGGGGTACTTATACTCTCAGGCCAACTGACTTTTGCCCCTGACTCACAGCATCTGGGAACATTCTGATGTCCCCAACTGTCTCCCCTGTCAATCAAGGTGAGACCAACATTTCCCAGGGTTTGAACATAACACACCCCTTGCCCTTAGATTCCACAATCAGCCTGGGTTGTACCATGGGTCTCAGTGCAATAGTTGGGGAAGGGCATTGGGATCTTCCTTCTTTCCCTTATACCCAAGAATTCAACCTTCTCTGCATACCTTTTAAGTTGAATGGAGCAGGAGAGTCCTGTAGCTTTGTCTTGTTGGATTTGAATTTCTATTTCCCTTGAAGCACTTCGTTTTGATTAGTGTGGAAGGGTAGTCACAGAGGATTTTATTTTTGCTGTTTCTAAGCCACCATCTTGGCTCCATCCCCTCATGGCACTCCTTTATGGCTTGTTCAATTTCTTATAATTTATTTTTTTCCCTTAAAGCTAGCTCCTAGTATTAGTTCAATGACTTTTTTTACTTTAAATTCTGTTAATCTCTCCTTTGATTTTTTATGATTTTTTAATCATGAATTTTTAATTCATGATTTCTCTGGTTTTCATTTAATTCCCATCCTTCACATTTTTTCATTATTTCCCTTGATATTCTTGATCTTTTGTTCTTTCAAATGAACTTTGTTATAATTTTTTCTAATTCTATAAAAAAAGGTTTTTGTAGTTTGATAGGTATGGCTCTGAATAAGTAAATTAATTTGGAAAAGATTGTCTTTTTATTATGTTAGCTCATCCTACCCAGAGCAATTGCATGCCCAATTCATTGATCTACTCTTACTCTTTTTTTGTGGATCCTCTTAGAAACGGCTCATATAAAACTGCCTCATCACCAGGGCTCATGAAAAGTGTCCTTCCCCCTGGTTTTGATAAACTTTGTGTCTCTTATAAGAAATTAATGCTAGTGCCCCTCCTCTTGCCTGTTCACCATGGCTGTCCTCTAGGGATCCTCCCACCAAGACTGAACCCCAGCAGGTTCCTGATGGAGACCATTCACAAATTTGGCAATAGCACAAAGCTCTGACAGGAGCACTAGAAGGAATCTGCTTTCTTGGGCAAGGACCTAGACAGAAATGATGGAATCCTTCACCTTGTCAGACTCTAGAGCATATGTGATCAAATAAGGTTTTCACATTGGGGGCTTCCAGCCAGCCTGCATTGCACCTCCTGAAGATTCTTCTCTCCTTGTAGATAAAGAAACAAATCGGCTACTGTCCTCAGTTTGATTCCCTGTTGGGCCACATGACAGGACGACAACTTTTAATTATGTATGCCCGGCTTTGGGGCATTCCTGAGGTACAAATTCAGTCATATGTGAAAGACATCATCTTCAACCTGCTCCTGGAGACCCATGCAGACAAATGTATCAAAGACTACAGGTGAGCCATTAGGCTTTTGGAAGCCTCTGTTATTTTTAAAAATGATGAAAGCAGATATTATGAGAAAAACTAACATTTTATTTAGGCCCATGTTGGTAGAATAAAATTGACCACGCTCCTGTAAAAATTTCAAAATTTCCGCCTCAGCCATTATGTTCCCTACCTTCCCTCATCTTCTCTGTGTAGCCAAAAAGAGCATGCTCAGGTAGCCAAGAGGAAGTCAAAACCGACTTCCCAATATTTAAAACCGGGCTTTACCTTGAAGACATCATCCAAAACAGGAAACCCGTTGGACCATAGGAAATGTAGTTTCAAAGTCCCCCACATGTTGTCCACAGGAAGTTTGTCATATATCTACATATATTGAGGTTTAATACTTCTAAATAGAACCCCAGAAATTCTTTTTTTTTAAACCCTTGTACTTCGGTGTATTGTCTCATAGGTGGAAGATTGGTAAGGGTGGGCAATGGGGGTCAAGTGACTTGCCCAGGGTCACACAGCTGGGAAGTGTCTGAGACCGGGTTTGAACCTAAGACTTCCTGTCTCTAGGCCTGACTCTCACTCCACTGAGCTACCCAGCTGCCCCAGAAATTCTAAATAACACATCTCTTTCCCTTCCTAAAACCATTATGTTACAATAACACAGGATGCCTTTTTTCTTGGCCACAATTCAGTGGAGATGGGAACCTTCTCAACACTAGATATGGGGTATGACTACACTGGCCAGAGAGGACTGGCTTCAGACACAAAGGAGGGGTGGCCATCTGGCAGCTAAAGAAACAGGAGAACAGCAAAGAGCATCTGATTATCTGACTTAATCAGATTACCATTCAATATAGGATATCCTGATTGGCTCCTGCTAGTTCTTATCATGTGGTTATGCCCTGGGATCCAGAGGAGGGTTCGGTGGCATGGCCCATGCCCCAGCCAGGTGAAGAAAAGACTCCCTCCTGATCTTCTTCCTGTGACATGAGGCGGTGACCATGACATAAGAGTAACTGACCAACAAGACCGGGGCTTAAACAGCAGCGCTGTTAGTGACCTAAGCTGTCCTGAAGCAGTTATGGACAGTGCCACAGGTCATAGAATGTCAAAGCCAGAAGGAACCTCATTCTAGGTTCTATCTGAAAATGAATCCAGAAAACATTCAAATTTCACTTGAAACTTCCAGTGAGAGGGAGCCCCACTAGCCCTTGTGGCAACTCATTCTAGTCTTAGATTCTAGTCTAGTCTTCACTGTTGGGATATTTTTCCATAAATCAAGCCTGAATCTGTCTCCTTCTTGGTTTCCATTCGTTGCCCTAGGGCTATCCTGTGGGGCCAAGTGAAGCGAATTTCATCCTTCTTTCACCTGGTAGCCTTTTAACTATTTGAAGTGACCCTCCCACTTGGGGAAGTTTTCTTCAGGTTAAGTGGTCCAAGTTCCTTCAACTGATCCTTTATCCTGATTTCTAGCCTTCTTGCCATCATTGTTGCTCTCTTTTGATCATGCCAGTTTGTCACTGTTGTGTAAATGGAATTAGCTCTAGCCCATTCATAGTCAAAACTCTACTTACCCTAGGCATCTAGATAATGTCACCCCACCTCCCTTAGTGGAGAGGGGAAATGAGTTACCCACATGTGTCAATAAGTAACAAATCAAGAACAAGGGACTGTCCTTTGGGCATTCCAAATCAGTGTAGAGGCTGTCATTTGTCCACTTGAATTAGAGGTGGACCCACGGGAAGTGACGAGAGACACTTTCTCTTCAAGTATGTTGGTTCTCCCTCTTACACTGTCCTCCCCAAGATCTGGGCACCCAGAACAGAGCATAATACTCCTGATATAGTCTGACTGGGGCAAATTAGAGTAAACCTTCTCTTCCTTGATCTGGACCTTGTAGTAGACCTCTGCTGCAGTCTATACTAGCATTAATTATTTTGGTTTGCACATGACATTCTTGACACATTTTGAGTTAGTAACCCACTAGAAATTTCTGATTTTTTTTCAAATGAACTATCATCTGACCATCTTTCCCCAATCCTGTATATATATGAAGCTAACTATTTGAACCTAAGTATTGAATTCAGATCATTCTTACTCCACACTGGGAGACACAACTGTGATACTTACGCCTTCATGGGTCACAGTAATGGAACAGGCAAGATAAGTGCTAGAATCATAAGATTGTAGAGGCAGCTGGTGACGAATGGATAAAGCACAAAGCCTAGAATTGGTAATGGCAGACATTTACTAAGCAAGTCACTTCAATTCTGTTTGCCTTAGTTTCCTCAACGATAAAAATGGGGATGATAACAGCAACCTACCCACACGGTTCTTACGAAGATCAAATAAGATAATATATATAAAACATTTAGCCACTGGGCCTAGCACAACGTATGTACTCTATAAATCCTTTACTTTACCCTTCCCTTATAGATTTAGAGCTGGACAGGACCTTATAAACCATCTAGTCCAACCTCCTCCTCTTACAGATTGAGGGACTGAAAATCAAAGAAGAGTAAGTGATTTGCCCGAGGTTGCATGGGTTTTAGGTAGAAGAATCCAGATGCTCTGACTATAAATCTGACACCCTTTCCATTATTAAATTAGCTTAGCATAGTGCCTGGCATATAATGAGTGCTAAGTAAATTATATCATTATTATTATACCACTTTGTCTCTTCTATCAATAAAAATCAATGCATCACAGTAAAACTAAAAATGAAGGTGAACCAACCAGAGAATCCATCACAAGTTATACTACTAAAACAAGACTAGATAGCTACTTCAGTCTAGAACCAACACAGTTGCAAGCAAGCAAAGCACTATGAATTGGGGCAATCACGAGTCAATATGCATCTAGTAAGTTCCTATTGTGGGCTAAGTCTGAGAAAAAAAAACATAAGCAGACATTTTGTCTTTTAGTTTCTTTGGGTCACCTTTAGCCATCTCTAGTGTGTAACTATATTGTTCACTAGTTAGTTTTACTCAGGATACAACAAGGCTCACTCACACACAACATTATTATTATCATTATTACTGGTTCCAGGGACATGATAAAATATATTTCTCATCTCTGAGAAGAAAGGTGGAGGGACCATGGAATAATTGCATGCACTGTCAGACTCAACTGTGCTTCCGGAAAGTTTTGCTTAACTGACTTTATTATAAGGGAAGGTTTAATAGAAGAAAGCATATTTTGAAATGATCATGTATATGGATAGTTCAAAAATAAAAGAAGGGGGGACACAAAATGGAAGGGTATACTTGGCCTTTCATGTTGCCTGCTGAAGCCTCAATTCAACTTGTCAAAAAGAAGAAAGAGTTGAAATTGAGGTAAAAAGGAAACAAAAGGGGGCATCTGGTGGCTCAGTGGATTGAGAGCCAGGCCTAGAGAAGGGAGATCCTAGGTTCAAATCTGGCCTCAGACACTTCCCAGCTGTGTGACCCTGGGCAAGTCACTTAACTCCCATTGCCTAGCCTTTATTGCTCTTCTGCCTTAGAACCAATACAAAGTATTGATTCTAAGATGGAACATAAGGTTTTTTTTAATAAAATAAATAAAAAGGAAAGAAAATTTCATTTTGTGTAGATGATATGATGGTCTACTTAGAGAACCCCAGAGCATTAGCAAAAAAATGAATTGAAACAATAATTTCAGCAGAGTAGCAGGGTATAAAATAAAGTCATTTTTATTTAACCAAACTTATTATCAGGATTTCTATTACCAATTCTATTACTCAACAAGAAGAAATAGAAGGAAAAATTCAAATTTAAAATAACTACAGAATATATAAAATACTTAGGAGTCCACCAACCAAGGAACGGAATACAAAGGAACTACATAGCTACAACCATAAAATTCTCTTCATATAAATAAAGACAGTCCTGAATATTGGAAAGATATTAATTTCTCTTGGTTAGGGCATGCCAATGTAATTAGAATGATAATGCTGCCTAAATGAATTTACTTATTTAGTGCCATACCAAAAAACAAAGGAATACTATACATAATTCAAAAATTTTAAATCATCTATAGGAATAAAAGGTGAAAATTTTCAAGAGAAATAATTTTTAAAAGTAGGAAGGCTGTTGGTCTAACAATACAAGGTTTTAAACTATACAACAAAACAGTAGTCTGAATGATTTGGAACTGATTAAAACTGATTTTTAAAAAATAAAATAAAAAAGTCTATTAGTGGAATAGTGTTGTGAATACACAACAACAGAACCAGTGGCCATTCCCCAGCTGATCAATAATCAAAGCATAGGAACAGACAATTCTAAAAGGAAGAAATCCAAGTTATTAATAGTCATATTTTAAATGTTCTGAATTGCTAATAATCAAATAATAATTGCTAATAAACAAAATAACTTGATGTTATACCTCATACCTTTTAGATTGAGAAAAGATGTCAGAAAATGAAAAAAGACAGTTATTGAAGAGGCTGTATAGCTCTGCTATTAGTAGAGCTGTGAATTGATCCAACCATTGTGGAAAGGAGTTTGAAATTATACCCCCCAAGAGTTGCTAAACTATGCATGTTCTTTGACTCAGTGATATCACCACTGGGCTTCCACCCCAAAGAAATCAGAGACAGAAAAGGGACTCATTTGTACAAGAACGTTTATAATTTTTTGTTGTTGTTGTAACAAAGTAGAAACTGAGAAGAGAGCATGCCCATTATCCTTGGATGGATGGCCAAATGATGGTATTAATGTACCTAGATATTATTGTGCTGTAAGAAATAATGAAAGGGACAGTTTCAGAGAAAACTAAAAAGAATTTTATGAACTGATGAAGAGCAGAACCAGAAAACAAGTCATACAATTACAACATTATAAAGAAAATCATCTAGGTGGCACAGTGGAGTCAGAAAGGCTATAAGTTCAAATCTGTAAGTTTATGAGTTCAAATATGATCTAAAGTCACCTAACCCAATTGGCCTCAGTTTCCTCATCTGTAAAAATGAGCTAGAGAAGGAAATGGCAAAGTACTCTAGTATCTTTGTCAAGAAATATCCAAATAGGGTCGGGAAAAGATAGACAAGACGGAAGCAAATGAATAACAAAGAAAAACAACTTCAGTAGACTTTAAAACTGACAAATGCAATAGCCAACCACAATTTTGTAAGACTGGAAAGGAAGCATGCTACCTGTCTCTTGATAGAAAGGTGATGAATTTAAGGTGTAGAATGAGATTTTTAACATGGCCAATATGGGAATGTGCCTTATCTGACTATGTATATTTGCTATAAGAATTCTATTTTTTAAATGATAGAGGTAAAAAAAATTGAGAAGAATAGGAAAGTTAGTGATATGGCTGCCAAAACTTTGCAACTAGAAAGACCTGTTGTCTCATTTTTTATAAAGTTCAGAATTTAAAAAAAATTTTTTTTTGAAGAATGGAAAGCTACAGCTCTGTCACAATTCCAGTGCACTTAGTAGCATCATTATCCAAGACCATAACTCCCTGCTATTTATACTAACATAGTAAGCTATAGTAGACATGTTCCCTGGCAACATACGCTCCCAATGTGTTTGTTCCCTGCTCATGTATCTTCTGCACACGTTCTCTTACCACCTGTAAGGAAGAGTACCCCATTTATGCATGAGGAGATCTTTTCTAATCATTTGGTTTGTTCTGTTAGCAAACTGAATGTCTTTTGTTTCAAACTAATGTAAGTGAGTAGGCAGAACCATTTCCACTAGAAAAATACCACTGTAAAAACAACTCTGAAAGACTTAAGAATCCTTACTGATGCCACCACTGATCACAATTCCATGTTTCAGAGGCAATAAAGCATGCTACTCCTCTCCTAACAGAGAAGTGATGGACTCCAGATGCAGAATGAGACGCATATTTTTAGACATAGCCAATATGGGATCTTTGTTTTGCTTGACTATGCCCATCTGACACAAAAACTTTGTTTTTCTGTTTTTCTTTTCCATTGGAGAAGCAGAGAACAGAGGATGAAAAAAAGAAATGCTTGCTTATTAAAAATATAATAAAATGCAAGTATGCCCTGGTGCATATATTTCCAATTGTCATTTCTCTGACTACCAAAAGTCTTGTGACCAAACTACTCTGACACTTTTGACCTTAAACTCATTCTTTGGCTCCATGTATTCACCCAACAATGTCCCCTGCTCTCACCAATGGAAGCATGATTTGTGGCTTCAGCATTTGATACCTTTATTAGATTCCACATTCTAACAATATGTTTCACCCTATCCCTCTACATATTGGACATTTGTTGTTGTCATTCAAACTTTCAGTCATGTCCAATACTTCATGAACTCATGAATCCTACTGCTCATAGGATTTACTTGGCAAAGATACTGTAGTAGTTCGCCATTTCCTTCTCCAATAGATTAAGGCAAATAGAAGTGATTTGCCCAGAGTCACATAGCTAATGTCTGAAGTCAAATTTGAACTCAGATCTTCCTAAATCCAGGCCTAGCACTGTATGCATTGAGCCATCTAGCTGCCTATATTAGAAATATATAGTCATTATTACTTGTTCTTCCTAGTATAATGTCATAAAGCCTTAGAAATACAACTGTTTTCCCTATTCTCCCCTCTTTTCACGCAGTGGTGGCAACAAGCGTAAACTGAGTGCTGGTGTCGCCCTTTTGGGAAAACCCATAGTTATCTTCCTGGATGAGCCTTCCACTGGCATGGACCCTGTAGCCCGGCGCCTGCTCTGGAATCAAGTGACCAGGGCCCGTGAGGCTGGCAAAGCCATAGTCATTACCTCCCACAGGTAGGACCTGCACTTTGGTTATAAAAAGGGATTAGAATGAGATTAGGGACAATCAGGAGCTAGGATGATTTTAGTGACCTTGTCTATGGGCTCTTGGGTTTGTGGATAGAGGGCAAGAGCAAGAAAGAGCTGTCTGATGAGGGACTCCCAGGTCCCTCTAATGATAGTCCTGAAAACAAGCTCTATGGAATAGTATTCTATCATGGGTTTATAAAAGGAAAGCTCCCACTCTAAATCTGAGCATCTCCTCCCCTTTTATGGCAAGCATTTTTGCATTGCTAAGGTTACCTTTCATTAGGCTTGCCCTCAGGCAACATACCCAGGCTCCCCTCTACAGAAATGGGAACTGCTGGTTCAAGCAGATCCATAGCCCCTTGCCTTCCAAAACAGACTCTAGTCATGCCTTCCTTCTGATTCTTGTTTCCCTAGCATGGAGGAATGTGAAGCCCTGTGCACCAGGCTGGCCATAATGGTGAATGGAAGATTCAAGTGTCTGGGTAGCCCACAGCATCTCAAGAGCAAATATGGGAGTGGCTATACCCTACTGGCCAAGATTAAGAGCACCAGTCCTAAGGAAAGAGATTTAGCAATTCAGGAGTTCAAAATATTTGTGCAAACAAAGTTTCCAGGTAATGAAGCTAGAACCCCAAGTAGCATAAGCCTTTCCTATCTGCTCTCTGGCTAGGCATGTTTTTCCAATGAATTTCTATGAAAATAAGGGAAAAGGGTTTTCACCAGTCCCACTTCAACAACAACCCTTTGCAGTATTCTGTCCCACCTTAGGGCTATAGCCAAAGTCCTTGCTTAAGTATCTACAGCTCAATACACTTTCTGCTTCTCTCATCTTCTCAAGGAGGAAAAGTCCTCTCTGCTCTTGGCAGAAGCTAAGTAGCATGGGGGACAAAGATAAAGCTGTGAAAGGAAAGCAGCTTCACAGGATCTTTTGAGACCAGTTTGGATTATCTGCTCTTCTGTATTCTCCCTACCCCTCAGAGGTCCCCTTCAAAGTATGGATATCAACTTGACTACAACAGTTATACTAGATTGAAAACTGAGCCTGCCAGAAAATAGCCTTTTCTATTCCATGTTTCCTCAGGAGAAATGTCTCTTTCCCTTTGCCAGGCAGTAGACTGAAGGATGAACACCAAGGGATGGTCCATTACCACTTACCCAAAGAGAACCTCACATGGTCAAAGGTGAGTATCAGAAGCAGGTTTCATTGAGCTAACATAATGCTACTTTAATGGCACCATCCATGAGAAGGAGAGCACAAGAGGCATTGAACCTCTCAGGGGCCAAGTGATGTGGACATGGCACTCGGACATCTGGGAATATGATGAATTCAACTCTAAGAAGGGCTTTTTCTCTGTGAAGAGTCTGTCTTTCCCTTTTTCCATCCTGTAACAGTTTCTCCTCTCCAATTTATCATGACAATATTGGACAAAATTTCTCAGCCTTTAATTCTTTCAACATGACTTGCACTCCTTCTATAGACAACTGAACACTGGTCAACAGATGTGTGGCCTAGAGGTATTGTTCATCTGGAAGGGACTGAAAAAGAGACAGGATCTCTCGAGGACTTTACCACTCAACTTCCTTCTCAAAGAACACTGGGGTTTCATTGCAATATTTTGAGAAATCATTATTCTCACCTGGTGGGTCCAATGATGTATTTAAAGAATTTCACCAACCCCTAACCTTTGCCTCCTGACACATTTAGAAGCCACTCCCTACATGGACCTTAACAATGACTGTATCTATTACCCCACAGGTATTTGGCATCTTGGAAAATGCCAAAAATACGTATAAATTGGATGACTATTCCATCAGTCAAGTCTCGCTGGAACAAATCTTCTTGAGCTTTGCCCATTTACAAGTCCCACTGTACGACCTCTAAAGAGTAGACCACCATACTTTTGGCTCCTATCCCACTGTAAATCATCACTGCACATAGAGGTACTATGTATGTGGGTATGGGAATCTAATCAGATAAAAATGTAACAATGACCAGCCTCATCAAGGGACTTTCCTTTGCATTTTAAGCACAGATGCACTTTGAGAGAAATATTCAATGAGCAGGTGAGTATGAGGTCAGAAAAGAAGTAGAGTTCTCAGAACCTAAAACCATTCAGTGTACCTCCTGAACCTACCAACAGCTCCATAAGGATGCTATGGAAGTGGACCCGTTGATGTACACTACTTTGGCTATTTATAGGGTGCAGTACAATCCCAGGTAGCCCCTAAGTTTTCCAGGCACCCATTCACTGTATAGAAACTACAATTCTCAGATTAAATGTTTGTGGGGAGGGAAACATAGATGTAAGCAATGAACCAACAAGTTATTATTTTTTAAAACTCAGAGGGCAGGACAGTGACCCAGTCATTTCAATTATAGAATTGTTGTGAGGAAAACACTCCAAGGTTTGTAGCAGGGTCTCACCCCAAAATTCGAAGGCTCAAAATTCCATTCTTATCCAGAGGTGTAAAAATCTTCATTTGAAGAAGAGATTTAAGGCAATGAAAATAGCATCAGGGCTGGTAGAATCCTCTTGGCTGATGGAATAGGCCCCTCAGGCTAGCAGAAAAACAGTTGAATCAGGATTCACATATTTCCTGAATAGTCCACCCCTGAGCTTTCTGAGGCTTTCCAGGCAGAAGACCCCATCAGAAGAGAAGCCTCACTATCTCCTTGGAATACCCTTATCCAGGTGTGAAACTTAGGGAGGGTACAGTACAGTATAGGACCAGTATAGCTGGCATAAATACAGAACACTATAAGTTAATAATAATATGCAACTGTACAAGATTGTTGCAAATACAGAACAGAACAGTATAAGACTATTACAATTGATTAATAAGATACAACAGTTAAATGCTTAGCAATACAGATTATTAGCTAGTACTAATAATACAGGTTTTGCAGTCTATGCATAATTAATGCTAACTGGTAGAAAATACAAGACTTCAGAGTTTGGGGGTCTGGCTTCTATTGCCACCCACCTCCATTATTCTCTGCTCTTAAAAACCCAGAAATCTAGAAATCTGGAGAGATGGGCAATTGTCTCTTCTGTAACTTTTTTAGGCAGAAGTGGGATGTTGTGTTTGTCCTAATCTAGTCTGTGAAAAGGATTTATGGACTTGATCCAGAGGGTGGAGAATGGTTACAGGCTGAACAACAGTAAATGTTACCATCTGAAATCTAATTGAAGGTATACAAGAAGAAACAAAATTAGTGAGAGCATTTAGAAGACAGGGACCAAAAATCAAGAGGAAGATTATTATTAACAAAATGAGTTAGGAGGGGGCCTAAAAATGGAGAGCAGCCAAGAGGATCCTGACCCCATAGCCTGTTCCCATTAGCTTTGAGAATCTTCTTGTGCCACAGTGATAATGGATTGCAAATGTGAAAATATCAGGCAATTGAGGTGGATTTTGGTCTAAGGCAGTGGTTCCCAAACTTTTTTGGCCTACTGCCCCCTTTCCAGAAAAAATATTACTTAGCCCCCTGGAAATTAATTTTTTTAAATTTTAATAGCAATTAATAGGAAAGATAAATGCACCTGTGGCCATCACTGCTCCCTGGATCGCTGCAGCACTCACCAGGGGGCGGTAGCGCCCACTTTGGGAATCACTGGTCTAAGGTATCATTATCCTGATCTTAATATCCTTGTTTAACCTCTCAAATTATAACAAAAGAAATCAATATACAGATATAGTAAAGGTAATACAGCAGTAATTAGCAACATTAACAAATATCAGGCTACTTTATACTTTAGTAGCTTTTCTCCAATGTTAACAAAAGTTCATCTCAGATCTCACATGTCCCAAATAGTTATCTAAGTTCAAAAAACTATCTTTTCTCCAACAGTCAGGGATAGGTCTCCTCTTTTGCTTCTTCAGTTCCACATTGCTTATAGTGATGCTTTAGATCAGTGATGGGCAAACTACGGCCTGTGGGACATATTCTATCCAGCTGAGCAACATTATTCCTAATCTGATGAATATAATGAGCAGGATACAATACAATGAAATTTCTAAAGAGATGCCTTAGAAACAGACTGACAGATGAGCATTTCCTTTCCTTTGGCCCCCTCTTTAAAAAGTTTGCCCATCACTGCTTTAGATATTTCCACTAAAATCTTTTACAAAACAGAGATCAATACATAGTAGTACAACTATTTGGTTGTTATGCACATTTAAATTTCAGGGTCAATTTATCTGGTTGTTTGGTATATGGAATGACCACACATTAGACTGAAAAGTCACATCTTAAAATTTGCATTATGCTCATATCTTCCATTGGCCCCTTGTTCTGTTTATAGAAATTTGTCATAAAAGGAAAAAGCAGAGAAAGGATTGTAACAACATCAAAACTGGTTCTTTTAGACATAAACCTTAAAAGCAGAGAGTGAATTAACACTGTTTGACTTCAGGTAAGAGTCAGAGTTATCTATCAGTAATAATTGCACTTCACAGCCAGACAGGAATGATCAGGCGGGCACATTCCTATTCACATAAGTCAAGAAGATCCCATCTCAGCTGTGCTAGGATTGCTTTTTCTAGGTAAGGATCTGCACCAAAGTAACTTGTGGCTTTTCTCATGAATAGAATTACCAACATAATGATCAATCATCAGACAACTATACCTGAATTCAAAACCCAAAATAATATTTGTTTCGATCCCAAGAGCTTTTATCTTTCACTAACCACAGCCTACGGCTGAATATAATTAATATAATTAAGCTTACTCTCATGGAATTACAATAATAAGAGTTTACCAGGGCTCACACACACATGAGAGATTTCACTTAGTTCTCTTTTCTTCTTAATCATAAACTCATCCTGGCATAAAAATCAGTTATTAGAAATCATTGTTGTACATTCAAACAGATTTGTACATTCTCAGTAATCCAATTTCATTGTTTATAAATTCTGTGACCCAAACAAGCTTTTTGTTTTGCAGAGCTGATGACCTTGCCTACACAGACCAAACAGTTATACATAAAGGAGAATCTGCAAGGTTTTGTTTTTTTCCTTTAGCTTTAGTTGTTTCCCAATTTGTACACATCCTCCCTTTTTCATTGAGTCAGAGAAAGGGTTAATTCTGTAGGCAGTTTAAGTCCCACTAACATCTCAAACCTTTCTCTCTATAATTAGTGATGTCTTCATCTACCAGTTGTTTACTATACTGGGAGATGAGGAAAATGCTCTTAGTTACTTTAAACATTGTTAATAGCTTAAACTTGTTAGCATCAAGACATTCTCTATTTTTACCTTCAAACCCTCTGCTCAAAACAATTTACAACTTTCTTTTTTGCCGTCACTCCTCATATTTCTACACATTTGAAACTTATATATTACATTCCTCCCAATGGACTTTAATAAGAAGCCCCATAACTTTCAATGGACTTTGATTAAAGTTACTTAACAAATGGTTTCTTTCATATTCTAATACAACACTCCTCTTACTTTCTTCTACATGCTTTTGCCATTATATTATTTTTACACACCTTTTACTTTCAAACCCACTATTCAATTAATGCAAACAGAATACAACTTTCTTTTAACTTTCTTCACTCCTCTCATTTCCACATATTTGAAACTTTCTAAATAGCCCTCCTTTGGACTTTAACGTCCCTTACTAATACTGCATATCTCGTTTCTTTCAAAATCAGATCCAACACTTCTCATACCTTCTTCTACTTTACTTTTCACCACCATAATTCAAATAAACTTCACTCCACTAAGCATTATTTTTACTTTTGAATTTGCCCAATTAAACATTTCCAAGGTTTTGGGGGACAAAGGACTCCACTAATTCAAATAATCACATTGATTTTTTCACATTAATCCAATTAAATCATTCTTTTTTTTAAAGTATTCCAAACTAGCTGATAGAAGGTCCATCTTAAATTAACAATGTAACTTTCTCTTTTTTAATGCTAGAATTTTAAATATATAAAGGAACTTGTGAGCATTTATTCTAGCATTTAGTGGGCTCTATCTGCCCATCAGACTTATAAGTGTATCTTTTTACCCAAAGACTCTCCAGAAGTATGAAATGAACTGGATACATGAAACAAAGGGGAAGTGGGAGGGAAAGCTAGTGGGGAGGGGGAGAGAATATTTCATTCAGTACACATTATTGGTCTTAGCTGCATTAGGATGTCCAGTATGGGGAAGGAAGGTTGTCAAGGTGATTACTACTATTTGTGAAAGGAGAATTCAGGTATCTGGGCAGCCCACAGCATCTCAAGAGCAAATTTGGAAGGGGTTACACCCTGCAGGCCAAAACTAGGCCCTCCCCAGTGCCTGACATCAGGACTTCATGGAAAAAATGGAACACTTTCCCTTTGGCCTCTCTCTAATAGACGTGAGTTAAATAAAATGATGCAGAAGCCCATCTGAGACCAATCCTTGGATACAGATATTGTGCCCACTTAGAGAACAAACAACTAGACCTGAATTTATGTGTCCCACGTTTGCTATGACAAATCTTTTTTTATTTTAAAAAAAAAAAACCTTACCTTCCATCTTAGAAGCTATGGTAAGTATTGGTTCCAAGGCAGAAGAGCAGTAAGGGTAAGGCAGTGGGGGTTAAGTAACTTGTGCAGGGTCAAAAAGCTAGGAAGTGTCTGAGGTCAAGACTCTAGCATAGGCTCTCAATCCACTGAGCCTAATAGCTGCTCCATTATGATAAATCTAAAAGCTCTATTTCAGGTTTGTAACTTCAAAGTATGTTGTCTGTGGAAGGGCCTGTTGAGATCATTGATCCTTCAGGCAACTGAGGATAACTTGTTTTGCTTAGCCTTCAAGAGCAAAACGAGGAACAAGAATTACAAAGGGGTAAGTTTAGGCTCGATATCAGGAAAAACAAAGCTATCCAAAATTAAAATAAACTCATTACTGAAAACTGCTCCTAGGAGGAAGCAAGTTCCCATTTACTGGAGAACTTCAATCAAAGATTGACTGTTTGACAAGTTGTAGAGCAAGGGTTTTTTTTACCTTTTTGTGTACAGGACTTCTCCAGCAATCCAGTGAAACCTACTGACCCTTCTTAGAATAATACTTCTAAGTACACAAAATAAAATATGCAAGACTACAAGGGAAACCAAATAAAAAAGTTTTAAATTCACAGATTTCAGATTAAGAACTCCTGTAGTGATGAGTATTCTTACTCAGATGTTCTCTGACATCCTTTCTAACTATGGGAGTCAAATTATGCTGTATGTCAGACTCTGTGCTCTAAAAAGTCCAAGAGAGAAAGTTATTACTGGCCAATGCAGAAGGTAGCATTTGAGTTGAGTAGAGAGGAGTAGGAATTCAACAGGCAAATCAGATCTATTCCTCAGAACATGGAATCTTTCAACAGTAGGGATGGATTAGAAATGGTAGAGCGCCAGAGGAGGAAAACATCTTCAGAGACAAGGGCTATGAGATGCATTGCAAGAATAAAATGGAAAGAATTTGGTAACTGGTTGAATAAGAGATGTCAGATATCAAAGATACTCTTATTTGGCAAACCTGGGTTATGGTGAATAACACTGCCATAAACAGAAATCATGAAGTCAGAAGGAAGAGATTGGGGGGGGGGGGAAGCTTTGTTCACCTCCTACCTGATCATTCCTTATCAGCTTCCTTTGGATAACCATCCTGTTCCTACCCATTATTGGTACCCTCCAAGGTGCTCTTTTCTCTCCCTACATTTTTTCCTTGGTATCCTCATCATTTCTCATGAGTTTTTTATATTAGCTTTATTTTCTGAAGCATTGATCCAGAATGAAATGAGTTCCCATCAACTATTTCAACCATCAATAGAGTGACAGCATCCCTGGTTAGTTGCTCTCTCTGGGCCAGAACTAAATCTGTATATTTTGCAAAGACCTTCAAATCCACCATGACTGAGACTCTCAGTTTCCAAGAGCTTGACACTTTGGATCAAAATGGGCATGCTGAAAGAATCAGTAAAAGCGATATTATAAAGATTATCAACTTTGAAAGACTTAGGAACCCTGATCAGTACAATGACTGACCAAAATTTCTCCTGAAAGGAGAGGTAATAGACTCAAAAGTGCAGGCCAATGGGGGAATTTGCTTTCCTTGACTATACACGTTTGTAACAGAGGTTTTGCTTTTTCTTGCTTTCTTATGGAGAGGTACAGGTATGGGAAAGGGAGAATGCATGTTTGAAAAAAAATTAATTTAAAAACATGAACAAGAGGATAAGACATCAAGCTAGGAATGAAAAGACCCACAAGTAGTAGCCAGTCTGATCAATGGGTGGATCCCTACTTGAGCAGAATTATGTGCCCAGGTGGTAGACTTGAACCATATTTGGTACCCCCTAAGTTATACCATACTAACCTTCCTTCTCTCCCATCATGTGAAATTGATGTGAGGTTCTAACACAATCATCATTGTGACTGAAGATGGAATTTGATGCACACACATTGCCAGATAAGTATAAAACAAATTGTTAGTAATGTCTACCTAGCTTAATTACCATGCCTACCCAGTCTTCCTTGCCTTTGCTAACTTCTTTGGATTTCTGCTTCTCCTTACTGACCAGCTTCACCCTGCCTATCCAAATTTTCTATCCTGGCCTCTCTGGCCAAATCTGTCTTATTTACTGCTCTAGGGCTAATGTTACCAAGGGCTAAGCCATCTTGAGGACTGAGGCATACTATCAGGAAGTTTCAACTGATATAGGAGGCAAGATATTGGTTCTATTTTGTGGAGAAGACCCAGATGTCAACTAATTATCATAAATGGTCCTAAACTTTTTAGGATTAAGGAACCATCATTCAAATGCTGAAACTATTCATGTTTGTAGAATGCAAATAGACCTAGACCTCCATATAACAGCTGTATACCAAATTTTTCATAGTTGTAAGCTATCAGATCTATAACTAGTTAAATCCCCTCAGGCTCTGGTGTAGAAACACAGGCAATAAATATTAAACAATTAAACAATTGCTGCATACCTGGCATTGTGCTAAGCTTTGGGGATGCTAGAAAAAGGCAAAAGATAACTCCTGCTGTTCACAATTTAAATATGCAGACAATAAGCAAATGACTATGTGCAAAAAAATATATATATATATGATAAATTACAAATAACCATCTAATAACAAATAACTTCTAAAAGGAACCAGGAACTAAGGAGGAGTGGGAAAAAAGGTTTCCTGTACAAGGTGAGATTTTAGCTGAACTTTAGGAAATCTGGGACCTAGAGATGAGGGGGAGAATATTCTAGGCATGGGAGCCAGCCAAAGGAAATGCCCAGAGGTGGGGAATAGAGTGTCTTCATGAGAGGAATCCAAGAGTACACGTGCAAAGTAAGGTATACAAGAACAGAAAAAGTATGGAGGGGTCCATTTATGAAGGGCTTTAAATACCAAATGGTGGGTTTTATTCTTGGTGCTGGAACTGAGAATCCCTGGAGTTTATTAAGAAGGATGCATGGCCAGGTGTGGGCTTCTGCAGGATCACTTTGATGACTAAATGGAAGATGGACCATTGTGGAGAGAGAGTGAAGGCTTGCCGACCAGAAGGCGATTGCATAAGGATGATGCCCTGCACCAGGGTGGTAGCAGTGTCCAAAGAGGGAAATATAAGAGATGTTGCAAAAGTGAAATCAACGGTCCTTGGCAACAGATTGGATATGAGGGGTGAGAGTTTGAAATTGAGAATGACACCTACGTTGTGAGCCTGGAGGACTAGAAGAATGGTGGTACCCTCTACAGAAATAGGGAGTTTTGGAAGTGAAGGAGAACTTGAGGGGAAAGACAATAGGTTCAGTTCATACTATCCTGAGTTTTCTCCCCTGCCCAATTCCACCACTAGAGGTATCAATCTTGTCTCTACACAGTTCTTCCCTTAGTAACCACAGCTCCAGGACCTCTCTACCCACAACAGCATCCATTTCTTTTAGTAAGGTAGAATTTTTAGTTTTCAAGCTCACACTCCCTTTGAACAGTACTATACTCCAGGTCAATACTACACAGAATTTGAGAATCAGAAGGGACCTCAACAGTCATTTAGTCTAACCCATATATACACAAAGGAATTTCCTTTATAATAGAACAACAATGACCCTCTAGCCTTTGTTTAAAAAAGAAAGAATCCACCACCTCTCAAAGCAAGTCATTCTACTTTTGGACAGCTAGAAGTATTAGCTTTTCCACACTCTGATGTGAAACATAAAACACCAATAAAAAAAATAAAAGCAAAATCCTATGAAATGTTTTGTTTCCCTTGGATACATGATAAAACCAGTTCTACCAACTCCTTTATCTGCCACTCTGGGAATCATTTTATGGTTTTGTCTATACCGAGTATCAAAATTGATATTATTCTGTTTCTCCAAATGAATGTACACTTATCCATTGCTAAGCAGAGATCTCACATTAAAAAGTTAATAGAATAAAAAGCTGTGTGATTTTTACTCTGTTTCTATAATTGCAGAAGGGGACCACACATATGTAAGGTCTATTTCAATTTTTCTTTTTTATGGATAGCCGTAACCAAAAAATCATCCAGAGATGAGACTACCAGTGGTAATTATCTCCATATTTAGTAAGGCTGGTCCTTGGAAAGGACAGTTTATGGATGGTTAATACTCAAAACCTTTCTAAAATGGCATATACAAATCAGGAGTCTTCAGCTTGAAGGTGATTATTTTGAGGTGATTATAGTTAGACAATAGAATAGCATACATAGTAGAGTCTTGAGGGGCATTCATGTTTAGAGGACTATAGATTTAGCAAAAATGAAAAAGAAACCACGAGTAAGTAATGTTCTGGAAGCCAAGGTGGGAAAGAATAACTTAGGAAGAAGTTGCTATTGTTCTTCATCCTTGATTTTTGAAAAAGACCAATGACTTCATGTGGGTGATGACACCCATAAGTCAGACATAAGTGAGGCAGAGTTGTGCAAAGTTGTGCAAAGTCTGTCTTCCAGAGTCATCAAAATCCAGTGGCAGGACAAAAATCAAGATGATTGGCAATGGCCTGGAATGAAGTGAATGTCCTTGGCATCTTCATTGTCTGATCAAGCTCTAAAAACTCCACAGCATCTGCTTCATCTGCCTTCATGGCCATTAAAACTAATTGTTCTCATTGGCCCATTCCATTCAGGGAAGTCTTCACATGCCACCAGTGGACACGCCCCTAATTCATTGATGGGTCTGAGGCCTGTTGGTTACCCTCAACCTGGTTAGGCTATCTGCCTAGACAGTTTTACCAGGAAGTGACACATGGACAAAGGACTCGGTGAGCCCCGCTACCAGAGGTGCTAGTCTTTCCTGAACCCTCTGTACACCCCAGAGGGAACAGTCAACAATGTTAAAAGCCAAGAAGAATGAGGACTGTGGACAGCAATATTGGAGAAGGGAAAATTGTAGGTATTGAAGAGAGAGAAGGAAGTATTGGTAGAGTGTTGATTGTTAACTTTGAAATCTTTGAGATATTTTAGATCAAACAATGGTTGTAGATATCATTTTCTAATGAAGTGTAAAAGTGAAATTTGGGAGATGCCATCTAAAAGTATATATATGTTTGCCATGGACATGTGGGAGACTTTGAAACTACATTTCCCATGATTCCTCATGGTAGACAAAAAGTGGGAGGATGTAAGAGAAGGGATATAAACTCCTGTAGTGACTTTGAACTTCCTCTTTAGCTACTGGGCGCAGGAGGAGAGGGGAGGTAATTATGGCTAGGCGGCAGTTTTGAATTCTTACAAGCGCATGGTCTAATGATTATCTATCAGCATGGCTTTAATTAAAATACTATTCTTCCTTTTGATCTCGGCCCTCATCATTTTTAATCATAACAGAAGAGAAGATGAGGACTCTAAAGTCAGATATTCCCAGTCTCTGGTTAGTTACTCTACATGTATAGACACTCGTGGTAGAATGGTGGAGAGTCAGAGTGGAAGATATGGGACACTTGAAAAGAATAGAGAACTTAGGATAATCATAAGGAGTTCACTAAGGGACAAAGAACTTATAAACTTCCCTATTACTGTTTTTTGTCTTATTCAATCCCTACCTTCTGTTTTAGTATCAGTTCTAAGAAGAGTGGCAAGGGCTAGGTAATCAAGGGAAAGTGATTTGCCTAGGGTCCTACAGTTAAGAGGTGTCTAAGGCCAGCTGAGAACCCAGGTCCTCCCATTCCAGGCTTAGCACTATGCTATCTAGCTCCCCTCCTATTACTTTTGAAGACACCACCATCCTCCCAGTTACCTAGGTTCCCAATTTTGGTATCTTCAATTCCTCACTCTCATCCCACATATCCATTTAGCTGCCAGATTTATATTATCAAAACATCTCTCACTGAAGTCCCTTTCTGCCTATTGTGTGAGCACAACTACCACCCTAGTTCAAGCTCTCATTACCCCTCAATTGGACTCTCACCTGAACCTGCCTTGGGTCTCTCCTAACTCCAGTCCATGATTCACAAAGCTTCCAAAGTGATTTCCTAAGGTGTAGATCCAAAAAAGTCATGACATGTTTCACAAATCATAAATGAAAACTACCTGAATTTATTAGAACTAGAGGACAAAGTACAGATAGAAAAAATGTATACTAATCACCCTTGAAAGGAAAAGTATCAAGAACATTATAGGCGAAATTAAGTTTCTATATCAGAAAAAATGCTTCAAGCATCCAGAAAAAAAATAATCGATTTACCAAGGAATGTCAATCAGGGTCATACAAAACTTGGAAGCTTCTACAATAAATGAAAGAATTTGGAATATAGTATTCCAAAAGGCAAAAGAAGCATATAACCAAGAATAACTTGCCCTGCAAAGCTGAATATAATCCTATATGGAGGGAAAGGTTGGTAGTTATCTTTAATACTCAGAAAGAACCAAAGTGACATCACTGTGTTGAGGTCAGTGTACCAGTGTGTCTTGACTATAACTGAGCAGACCAATATGAGCCCAGAAGGCTCTAGCACAGGTTAGGCACAAATACCCATATGAACATTTGGGATGGAGATAGCTCTAGATTTCCACATCTCCCATGTCTTTTGAATTACTGCAATTCTGTTTTGCTCATAGAGCACTGTGCCTTCTTTGATATAAGCACACCATGCTGGATGGTCCTGTGCCAGCGTCTCCCATGTCTCACAACTGACAGTTTTTATAGGGTTACATATGACCAAGAGGTAAAATGGTAAAATGAGCTCATACAATGTCGAGAAGGATATATGGCTTTAAAGTTTACAATGAGTAAAATGTAGCCTTAATGACCAGGGCAGAATGACCAGGGCAAGCAAGCCTTATTGTACAGAAGCCAGATGTGTCATTAGCTAGAGAGGACAGGACATTCCTTTGTATATCTTATCCTATACCTAATTTATCCCTTCCTTGAGGGACCATCCTCTGGTTGTGCTGACCATGTGTTTGCTACTGTTATATTGAATCTCTGGGAGCTTGAAGATCACCTTTGATTGACAAATAAGTCAGTTGGATGGAATGTTCCCAGGGAGTCATGCGAGAGGCAGGAGGGGGCAGTTGAGAATCCTGAAGAAATTCTGGGTCTTGGACCTGTGCTGAGGCTGGAGATCAGTGGGAATCCTGGTCTTGGAGTGAGAGGGTGCAAACATCTCTCTGCAAACTCTTCCTGTCCTTGATAAACCATTATCAACCTGTACCTGACCACCACCTTGGTGTCTACTGCCCCTAGATATTAGGAGTTTCATCATCTAGATATCTAGGTTTCCCAGGGCCTGGGAGGGATCCGGGAAGTGGGCAGGAGACGAAGAAGAGGGTGGAAAGGGTGGAAATAACTCAACTGTAAGGCTGAAGATCTATTGAAGAAGAAGTCAAAGATATCCCAGCAGTTTACCTACTCTGGTTTAGTCCTGGCCAGGCTGAACCAGAGGGAAGCTACATTGATTCTTCATCTGCTAGCAGTTGAGATTTTATTAGTAACCATTAGAATAGGGTCTCCTATGCCACAGTCCTTTACCCATATCCTTCTTGTTTAATATAAAGCTTAAAGTACCTTCCTAAAGCAGTTTCAAAGCTTGTTTTGGGAAGGGAGAAATCACAGTCAGAATACAAGGCGTTATCCTGGCTAAAGAGCCCAAATCAACATATCAATTAACCCCTGGTGGGTCCTGAAGGGATAAACCTCTTAGACCTGAAGGATCCTGCCTGGGCAACTGTTATAAGGGAGAAGGGTCATCTTATTTCTCTCTGTACATCAATTTACCATCTCAAATAGATCAAGAGACCTCCCATAATTATAACACTACTGAGAAAGCACATTCTTTAAGCCTGCTTTCTATAAGGGAAAGTATGCTTTGTTGATTACAACCTTTACTAATGGATCAGGACTTCCTTTTACTCTACTTCACATGCATTATAATGCAAAACATATTTCCATATTGTTCATTTTCATAAGAGAATAATCATATAAAATCAAAACTCCAAAATAAAAACCTAAATAAAGTAAAAAGGCATATGCTTTGATTTGCATTCTAACTTCAACAGTTTTTTCCTCTGGAAGTAGACAACATTCTTTGTGTTATAATTAAAGGAGGTCACTTGTATCTATTTGAGGTAGAAGAAATGATGTACAGAGAGGACAAGATGGCACTTCTCCTTTATAACAGTTGCCCAGGCAGGATCCTTCAGGTCAAAGAGGTTTATTCCTTCAGGACCCACCTGGGGTTAATTGATATATTGATTTGGGCTCTTCAGCTAGGATAACGCTGATATTCTGACTGCGTTGGCTCCCTTCCCAAAACAAGCTTTGAAACTGATTTAGGAAGATACTTTAAACTTTATATATTAATAAGAAGGATAAGGGTAAAGGACTGAGGTTTAGGAGACCCTACTTTAATTTGTTACTAATGAAACTCCCAACTGCTGGCAAATGAAGAAATAATGTTAGCTTCCCTCTGGTTCAGCCTGGCCAGGGCTAAACCAGAGTAGGTAAACTGCTAGGAAATCTTCAGCTTCTTCTTCTGTAGATCTTACGCCTAACAGTTGAGATATATCCACCCTTTCCACCCTCTTCTTCGTCTCCTGCCCACTTCCCGGATCCTTCCCGGGCCCTGGGAAGCCTAGATAGCTAGATGATGAAACTCCTAATATCTAGGGACAGTAGACACTGAGGTGGTGGTCAAGTACGGGTTGATAATGGTTTATCAAGGACAGGAAGAGTTTGCAGAGAGATGTTTGCACCCTCTCACTCCAAGACCAGGATTCCCACTGATCTCCAGCCTCAGCACAGGTCCAAGACCCAGAACTTCTGCTCAGGGTTCTCAACTGCCCCCTCCTGCCTTTCGCATGCCTCCCTGGGAACATTCTATCCAACTAACTTATCTGTCAATCATTGAATGAACTTCAAGCTCCCAGAGATTCAATATAACATTTGTCATAAATCCTTCAGAATTATCCTAGTTCATTATGATGCTGAGAGCATTTAAATCTTTCATAGTTGCTCATTCTACAATATTACTGTGTACAATATTTTCCTGGTTCTGCATATTTCACTCTGCATCAGTTCATGTAGGTCTTTCCAGCTCTTTCTGAAATCATCCTGTTCATCATTCCTTATATCACAATGGTATTCCATCACCATCATATACCACAATTTGTTCAGTCATTCCTCTATTGAGGAATATCCCTTTAGTTTCCAATTCTTTGCCACCACAAAAAAAAACAGCTATAAATATTTTATACAAACAGGTCCTTTCCCATTTTTTTTTATCTGTTTGGGATATAGAACTAGTAATGGTATTACTGGATCAAAAGTGATAAATGATTTTATAGCCCTTTAAGCATAATTCCAAATTGCCTTCCAGAATGGTTGAATCAGGTCACAACTCCACAAGCAGTGCATTAGTGTCCAAATTTTGTCACATTCCCTCTAACATTTATCATTTTCCTTTACTGTTATACTGGCCAAACTGATGGTACCTCAGAGTTGTTTTAATTTGCATTTCTGTAATCAAGAGGGCTTTAGAACATTTTTCATATGATTATTGATAGGTTTGATTTCTTCATCTGAAAACTGTCTATTCATATCCTTTGACCACTTTTCAAATGGAAGTAGCATTTTAAAGAAAAACAACTTTGAAAGTCTTAAGAACTATCATCAATGCAATGACAAACAATATTTACAAAAGACCCATAAGCAGAAAATTGACAAGGTACAATAACATTTGTGTTATTATATTGTCATAATAACTCTTGTGGATTTGTTTTGCTTGATCATGCATATTTGTTACAAGAGTTTAGGGCTTTTTTTACGCCTCCCTCTTCCTCTTGATTGGGAGTGGGGATAGAGAATAGAAGATTAGCCATAATGATGGTCATTACAATATTTTTAACATACACAGAAGATAACAGAAGAAACACAACAAGCAAGACCATTTTGAGAGGAACATGAAGGATTTATTATGTTTTTAAAAATCAAATAGTATGAATTAGAGATTCACAGTTTAACAGAGAATCCCCTTTTTGCATTCTGTTTATATGGAAATGTTCTCTCTTAAGTTCAGAATTTTAAAATGTCAAAAAGAAAGACAAAAGGTATCAATAATATATGCAGCACAAATAATATAAAGTTGAATATACATATATATGCACTCACACCCAAAAAAAAAGACAGTTAATATAAGATAGCTTGGGGAAGAGGGCACTAGCAATTATGGAATTAGAAAAGGCTTCATGCAGAAGATAGAGCCTGAGTTACATCTTAAAGATAGGGAGACCAGTTTGGCTAGATCACAGTGTGTAGAAGTAGAAATGTCTCTTAGGGCTAGAAATTTGGGCCACATTGTTATGAGAAAGCTAAACAGAGGAGTCTATATTTTATATTAGAGGCAAAAGGAAGTCTTACGGACCAGAAATAGGAAGGAAAAGGCAGGAAGATCAATCAGGATGTTATTGTAATAATCCAGGCAAGAGGTGATGAGAGTCTGAACTAAGCTGAATGGAGAGAAGAAATAAAATATTTGAGATGTTATGAATGTAGAAATGGCAAGATAGAAATGTACTCATCTGCCCTATTAGGATATAAGCTCCTACATAGTGAAGATGTTTTTATTCTTTGCATTGTATCCTCCAAGCCTGACTAGTAGTTAGAGTTTAGTATGTGTTTGCTGATTGAGTGATCCTTCAGAAGAAAAACAGATTGCAAGCCTGGCTTTGGAGGTGTAATATCTGTAGTGTAGCCCCCTCGTCCCAGAGCCCATTGGAATAGGACTCTCTCCTAATCAGTAGACACGAAAGCACCGCCCTGTATGAGGGGTGAAACAGAGTTGGTGAGAATGGGAAAGCTCCAGCACCTCTTGCTTACATAATTGCAACAACTCCCAACAACACTCTTTGCTTTGTCTCTCTTCACTAGTCTAGACCATTTTTGAAGCACAGATTTAACCATGTCTTTTTTCACTTAATAAATTCCTATGGCTCCCCTTTGCCTCTAGGACAGGACCCCTGAGGAGGTCCATGAACTTTTTGTTTAATTTTTCAATAGGATTATTACATGTAACTATATGTTTTATGCATTTAAAAAATTATTCCAAGAATGGGGTCACAAGTTTCACCATACTTCCAAAGAAGTCAATGACAAAAAAAAAAAAAAAAAAAAAAAAAAGAAGTCAATGATACCGAGAAGGTTAAGAGCTCCATGCTCTAGAGTAAGATATAAAATCTTCAGTCTTCATTTGGATTCTTCAAGCATTGAGTCCCTTTGGGCCCTTTTGGCTTCCAGCTTTGAGAGGGAAGATGGAAGAGACCAACCCCAGAAGGAAAAGACTCTGGGAAGACTTCAGAGGAACGCACAGTCTCCATCATATCCCTGCCCTCCAACCATAAAAGATCTAGATAAAGGGAGGCCTCAACCCATTTCATAGCCTCAGGGAAGAAACTGCTGGCCTTGGTTTTAAAAATCAAACTGCTCGGGGCAGCTGGGTAGCTCAGTGGATTGAGAGTCAGGCCTAGAGATGGGAGGTCCTAGGTTCAAATCTGGCCTCAGACACTTCCCAGCTGTGTGACCCTGGGCAAGTCACTTGACCCCCCCATTGTCTACCCTTATCACTCTTCTGCCTGGGAGCCAATACACAGTATTCCAAGACAGAAGGTAAGGGTTTAAAAAAAAAAATAAAAATAAAACTGCTTCATCCTGATCCCAAAAGGGACAGGGTACAAAGGGGGAAAATTATTTTTCAATAATACCCTAATTCAACATTAATTTTACACACCTCCCTAGAGACTGTGGGGAGTTTCCCCTTGGATAAGATCTAGAACTCTCTTGAACTGATTTCTCTTTCTTGTATATTGTCTTGTACATACTCCCCTATGTATACTTTACTTTCTCTGATTTGTTTTACTATGACTTAGATCAATGGTTCCCAAACTTTTTTGGCCTACTGCCCCCTTTCCAGAAAAAATATTACTTAGCCCCCTGGAAATTTTTTTTTTAATTTTAATAGCAATTAATAGGAGAGATAAATGCATCTGTGGCCATCACCGCTCCTCTGGGTCACTGCAGCACCCACCAGGGGGCGGTAGCGCCCACTTTGGGAATCACTGACTTAGATAAATGATTTTCTTTGCTATTTACTGTATGTATTCATTGCGGAACTGGTATTTAGTGGGAAAGGTATTAAGATTTGGATATAAGGCTTGAGGTTTGCCTTCTCCCCACTAATAATGACACAGCAATTAGAATTTAGTTGAACCCATTCATAAACCCTAGGCTAACAATATTTAAGGGAGCAAAAATAATTTTAGCCAGGAACCCCTTCTCTCTGAGGGTAGATGGGCTCTGCCCCCAGCTTCCTTCTCCTCACCTCCATTGGAGAAAGGTAGGGGAGAAGATGCTAAAGATGCCTATTCTGCCTCCCTTGAACAGCCCTCATCACATGGGAACCTCTTTACAGTAGTGAGAGAATTGAAATGTCCAGCTATCAGCTAGAACTCTGTCAAACACATAGGAACCAATGAATTATTGATGTGTCTGAATTACAATTTCATTTTTAAAAAACTACAGTAGAGGAAGTGATTTGGGGAACCATTATTCTGAACCTGATTCTAAACTATGAGGGAAAACATGGTTTGCAGATGAAGAAATCAAAGGACCTTTGAGAGGTGAAAACCCTTTAGAAAATAATAACAGGGGGCAATTAGGTAATTCGGTGGATTGAGAGCCAGACCTAGAAACAGGAAGCCCCAGGTTCAAATCTGGCCTCAGATACTTCCTAGCTATGCGCCCCTGGAAAAGTCACTTAACCCCCATTGCCTAGCCATTACCACTTTTCTGCCTTAGAACCAATACACTACTGATTCTAAGATGGAAGGTAAGGGTTTAAAAAAAAAAAAGAAAAGAATGACAGAGGAGAGAAAAGTCCTACAAAATCTGTGTCATAAGACATTCACCATTCACCCCAGAATCTTGCCATCTTCCCTTTGCTGCTCCTAGGTGAGTTAATCCACTCAGTTTTGCATCTCTTTCCTGACATAAGGGGAGTTGATGAAAGCAAACTGTCTGCATTGTGTAGTTTGTGAGAGCAAATTACATTCTTCTTATTCTTGTTTTTATTTCATTCCATGCAAACGTATCTAAAGTACATTTAAAAAATGGTTCAATTTATGATCTTTACCCCTTTTTTACACTTTAGATTATCAGAGTCTGAGAATTGGATTAATTGAAGGAAGTTGGATACATTCTTTTTTATTTCATTCTTAAATAATTACTTATTATTATTCTTTAATAGTTACCAATTCTTAAATAATTATATAATTGCCTACTTGTGTGCTCCCATTGGGCACTAGGCAGCTTTTCAAAATTTGGGAACAAACTGGACACTACCATCCTCATTTCCTGTTCCACCTTGATTTTTTTTTTTTGAGCAGTTCTTGCTTTTTAATTGCAGCAACCAATGAAAATCCAGTTTCACAAAGTTGTTACAAACAAGAAAGTTTAGTTACTGATAAAGCCAAAAGTATAAGAAATTAAAAGGTCTCAAACATTCAAGAAATAGCATGTTCTGATGCTGAAATTGTGAACTACCTTGAGTTGGAGCACTGTTTAGTGTCCTTATGTTTCCTTAGAAAACAGCTACCCTTTAGGGACTCTGTAAGTTGGCTCATATCCTGGGGCATTTCTGTGCACAGTTCAGGAACTCCATCCATTTTATGGAGAACACTTGGAGGTTAAATAATTTGCCCAGAGTCACCTAGCTGGTATGGGTTAGAAGTGAGATTTGAACCCAAGTACTGCTAGTTCCCAAGCCTGCTCTCTAGCCCAAACTCTCACCCTGGCCCTCTAATAAGAAAATGTAAACTTAAAAAAGACATCGGGCACCATCTACTGGGAGCTGGAGAGAACCACAAGCAGAGAAAGTGAAAGATGACGTTATCTAGGGCGGAAATGTAAAAGCTTTCACAGGAAACATGGACAGAGAGTTATATTTAGGGGCTCTAACCATTTTAATCCATAAATGTCTAGGGTTATGCAAGCCTCTGGGGAAATATTATTCACTTTAGGTATTATTGTCTCAAGTATTTTTATGAGTTCTTCACAACCCTTTAAATACACCAGTTAATTGTCTAAATCTTATACAATTGCTGAGGAAACTAAGAACAACATGATAGGCTGGTGTCAGATAGGAAGTTCCCAGATCATCTGAGTAGAAGCAGGGAGCCAGGGAAGGAGGTTCTGCCCTCTCTGTTAAGAGGAAATCTCTGCCACAAGAGTTATAGTTGGATTGTTTTTATGTCTTTCATCTATTTGAGGGCATCTCTCAGGATTTCTTGAGTTGTTTGTTTTTCAGTCTATACCACTTTGGGTCCTTTGGCTATTTTGGTTGCTCTCTGGTATCCTTTTATTGTATCAGTGCTCTTCTTCACTTTGCTCATTTTCTTTTCAAGTAAAGCTTTAGTCTCATGAATTTTCCCCCATTTTTCTTTTCTTTGAAACACCTGTTTTTGTTTATTAGGAGTACATGAGGAGCTGAGCTCCTTTCTAATCTCTGCCATCTTGACTGGAAGCCTTCTCTGGACTTCAAGTTGGGAAAACCTAAGTTCAACTCCTACCTCATTATTCACTTAGCTGTATGACTCTGGGCAAGCCCCTTAATCTCTCTCCACCTCAGGTTCTTCATCTGTTAGATGGGGATATTACTTGTAACTATCTCATAGGGTTGTTGTGAGGACCAAATGAAATTATGTATATAAAGTACTGTGCCGGTCATTAAGTGCCATAAAAATGCTACCTGTCATTTGGATGACATGAACAAAGGGAAGTATAGTGTAAAGACATGAACAAATCTTTGAGGAGTGAAAGGAGATAATTGAGAAGGAATTGAAGATACAAAGGAGAAATAGTAACTCTTAAAGAGATTCCTTCATCCTTACTTAATCTTGCATTTTGTCTGACATTTAAGGATCCCCAAATCACATGCTATCCTAATTTTTCAAACTTAACTCACACTATTCTCTTCCATGGATCTTATGATGACATCAAACAGAATTGCCCACTATCACCCATACATAATTTTTCTACATCTTTCTGCCTTTGTCCATATCATTCCTTAGGCATAAGACATCCTCCCCCCAACTATCCAATCTGACAAATATTTATTAAATTCCAACTGTGTAGGGACATTGTACTAGATATTCAGGATACAAAGACAAAACAAAAAATTGCCCCCGCTCTCAAGCAGCTTATTCTACTATGGGAATACAATATGGAAATAGATAAACATATATATGATATATGATATGATTTTTCCCATGGGGATAACATTTTATTTTTAAAATTTCAAAGATGAAAATACAAAAGTTCCAGAACCACATTTCAGAACCTCGAAGATCATTTTGTAAAAATCCCTTATTGGAAAAAAAGGGAAACTACGGTCTAGGAAGGGAAAATGATAAAGTCAAGGTAACAAAGTCATTAATGGGCTGAGGCAGCCAACACAGGACTAGACTTCTGAGGAGATTGGGAAAGGACTAATCAGGAGTCAAAAATAAGCTGGGTAGCTCAGTGGATTGAGAGTCAGGCCTAGAGATGGGAGGTCCTAGGTTCAAATCTGGCCTCAGATACTTCCCAGCTGTGTGACCCTGGGCAAGTCACTTGACCCCCATTGCCCACCCTTACCACTCTTCCACCCAGGAGCCAATACACAGAAGTTAAGGGTTTAAAAAAAATGAGTCTTTTTCTGGTCTACAAGTGTGGCCTGGGTGAGTCTATAGTTGACAAGGAGGCAATTCTTTGTTTTGAGGGCTGCCAGTCCACCTGGCTGGGAGTCCATCTGTCTGGTTGCCAAGGAAAACAGAAGCTGTCCTACCAACCAACTGAATTCTTCCTCAGCTGCTGTCCTTGGTCCTGTCTCCCAGGGCCTAAATCACTGTACAAGGTTAGCCTGGACTGGCTCTATGGGGACATAGTTCCAGATGGACACTCCAAAACTCAAAAAGGTATCCAGCTTCTTATTCTCAGAATATTGGGCCACCTGAGGTAGGAAACACCTGTTGGAGCCTTTTGGAGAAATTTCATTAATCAGGAAGAGAGTGTTAACAAACAATGGAACAGAAAAATAAAAAGGATTCTCATAAAGGATGATATAAATAGAACCTTGAAGGAAGCTAGTCATTCTAATAGATAGAAATGAGGAAAGAGTGCTTTTCAGGCAGTGAGTGGAGTGCCAAGTTCAAGGATCAGAAAGGAAGCGGTGCATATTAAGCCTGGAGAAGTAGGCTGGCACCAGATTATGAAGTATTTTAATTGTCAAGTTGAGGAGCTAAAGAACTGAGGAACAATGAAGTGGTATGATAAGAGTGCTTCAGAATGCTTATTTTGGCAGCTGTGTGAAAATTGGAGGGAAAGGTAAGAAGTACAATTATGAGGTTGTTACATTAGTCCAGTAAGAGTTGGTGAGAGATTAAACAAGGATGTTAGAAGAGAGCAGAGAAGGGAGAAGTAATGAAGATGGGATTTTAAAAAAAAAACTTGATAACTGATTAGGAATAGAAGAGGGAAAGAAAAATAACTCCATAGGGGCAGCTGGGTAGCTCAGTGGATTGAGAGTCAGGCCTAGAGGCAGGAGGTCCTAGGTTCAAATCTGGCCTCAGACACTTCCCAGCTGTGTGACCTTGGGCAAGTCACTTGACCCCCATTGCCCACCCTTACCACTCTTCCACCTAGGAGCCAATACACAGAAGTTAAGGGTTTAAAAAAATAAAAAATAACTCCAAAGTTACAATCCTGGATAACTAGAAGGATGGTGGTGCCTTCACCAAAAATAAAGAAGTTTGGAGGAGGAATGGGTTTAGAAGGTAAGATGAGTTCCATTTGGGGCATATTGAGTTCAAGGTGCCAATAAGACATCTATTTAGAGAACTCCAAAAAACAATTGGTGATTTGAGATGGGAGTTAGGACTAGATATATTGATCTGAGAGTAGAGATAATGGAATCCATGATATCTGACTAGGGTTAAAAAGGAATAGAGAGAGGACCCAAGAGATATATATGTATGATGATGTGTGTCTATGATCTGATCTTTGCTTTGAGATTAGATCTTTGTTTCTTCTTTCTATATCTCCTCTCTCACTATTATTATTCCCTTTAGATCTTCCTTCTAGCTATTACAGGATAGCTGGTATGTGAATCTTAGGGATAGTATAGATCAGTGATTCCCAAAGTGGGAGCTACCACCCCCTGGTGAGTGCTGCAGCGATCCAGGGGAGTGGTGATAGCCACAGGTGCATTTATCTCTCCTATTAATTGCTATTAAAATTAAAAAAAATAATTTCCAGGGGGATAAGTAATATTTTTTCTGGAAAGGAGGCGGTAGGCCAAAAAAGTTTGGGAACCACTGATCTAGATGAAGGAGGAATCAGAGCCAATTGCAGTTAGTGAAGGAGGAATACCCACTCCCTCACACTAGCTGTTGCTGTAATTATCCCTCTTCTCCCTGACAGGTTTGGTTGGTTAAACCTGTCAGTGACTCCTATGTAACAGTTGCCCAGGTTGAGACCTCTTGAGAGGTTAGGTAGATGGTTAACCTTTCTAGGCCCAACCTGAGGTTGGATTGATTGATAATGGGCTATTGATTGGCTTTGGAAACGATTGAAATATGACTGCATAATTAATCCTCCCTTCCCAAGGGCCCTGATAGAATAACCACTCAGGAAAGTATTTTCTGTTGAATTACTATATTATCTATTGGTGGGGAAAGGATAATAAGGTATTAGGTTTGGGGATTGGAAACCCTATTGCTATATTTGGCTATTAAGCTAATCGATGATCAGGACTGGAGACTGCTAGGCTGGTAGAGGCTTGAGGTCTTCAACCTCTCACTATCTCTGATCAGACCTGGCCACAGCCAGGTCAGAGAATAGGGAAGGCTATTGATGTAGATGTGTACTGATGGTTTGTGTATTCTCTCAGCTCTACTACCAATGATATTGATGGATCACTAGCTCTCTTAGGATATAGGTTTAGGTTCTGGCCTGCCTTCTTCTTCCACCCTTCAACCACCCTTCACCTCCCTCTGCCCAGTTTGATCCAAAGAAGTTTGATCAAGTCCCAGCTCTGAGATCTGAGACTTTCTACTGTAGTTCTTAGGGGGTATATATAGGGTGGGGCCAACCAACGTTTGCCCCTGGCTCATGGCACCTGGGAACATTCTGAATTTCTCAATTGCCATCCCTGTCAGTCAAGGTGGCATCCAACTTATCCCAGATTAATGATTTTAACACTAGATCCCAAAGAAAGAGGTATAGGGAGGTGGGGGTGGGGGGAGGAGAAGGCCCAAGATAGAGCCTTGGAGATATCCATAGATAGAGGATAGGACATGGATAATGATCCAGTGGAGGAAACTGAGAACAGTCTCAGGGAGGAGAAAGTATATAGAAAGAAGTATTTAGGAAGAGGACACAGTCAAAAGTGTCAAATGCTACAGAGAAGTCCTGAAAAATGAGAACCCACAAAAGGCCTTTAGATTTAGCATTTAGGAGATAAATATAGTAAAGCAATTAAGGTTCAAAACTATATTATGGGTTTAGAAAGCAAGTGACCACAATAGATAAGTTATCAAAGAATATAAACAAAAACAACTTTCAATAAATAAACAACTTACAAACTAGAACTTACCATTTGAAAACATGTTCTAAAGCATTAACAGTATGAAAAATCCAAATAAAAACAACTCAGAGGTTTTATTTCACTTGATGCAAATGGGCAAAGGTGAAAACAGGAAGTGGTTGGGAGAAAACAAGCTGACTTATACAGTGATACTACAAAGTAACCCAGCAATTCTGAATTTCAAACTGAAATTATGAAAGAAGAGTGAGTAAACTTTCCAAAGCCTTTGACTCAGCAATCCAACTAAGAATTCAAAACAGTAAAAAAAGTTTCAATATATGTCAAAATATTTATAGCAGCATTCTTTGTAGTAGCAAAGAACTAGAACCAAATCAGGTGCTAATTTATTAGAAATTTGATAAAAATTTGATGAATGTGATAGAATCAATGTTTTCCTGATACAACTTCTTTCCTCCCACCTACAACATAGTACAAAAAGACAAAGTTGTCCCCTGGACCTAAATGGTCTCAACTTCCCTGACACAGCCTTCCTTTCCTTCTTTGCCTCACCCCACCCCTAGCCAACATGAGGTAGACCCAAGACAAAACTATCCCTGAGACTAATTGGTCCTGGCTTTCCTGACCCAGATTCCTGGTCATCTGAAGCACAAAAAGTCCCATTCACATAGAGTCTAGGATTCTCATACCTGGTAGGTGCCTAAGATAACTTGAGACACCATACCCTGATGACCCATTGATCAGATGTGCTCCCAGGAAGAGATCAAAGAAGCTAAGTACCAGCCTTGCTGAATTAGAGCAAAGCAAATCTCTGTAAATGTTCAAAAACTTTCAAGTGTCTCATTTCATCCCAAAATCAAACCTAAACTAAGAGGGTACTAGCTGTAGAGTCACACTTCTAATAATTAGGGAGACTGGCAAAGATGGCATGTCAAAGGGAAGCAGTAAAACCCAGGCCTCTCCTATAAGGACTCCAAAAAAGATCAAAGAAGATAGAGTGGTGGTCAGAAAGTTCCAGGAGAGAGAACTGTGTTTCTGACTTCCAGGGGTAGAGTCAAAATGGCAGACTAATCCTTAGCAGCTCTGTGCCACCATGAGAATCCTTCTCAATGATTAAAATATCATCATAAAACGAATACAGGAGTGAAAGATCCAACAAGGAGACAGAGTGAAACAACTTTCAAGAAAAGAACCTAAAAGGTAGGCAATTAACTTCTGGGGCACTCAGGTGAGAGGAGAACAGACCCAGAAAGAAGCTATAGCAAGGAGGGAAGAGCAAGCCAAGAGCAAGTCATACATCCCCACCCCACATCTGCTGTCCAAGGTTCAGGAACCTCTGCCCAAGCCAACATATAGACTCTGAGACTCTGCCTGAGCAAATAGAGATAAAAGCCAATCCGTACTCCTTGAAATTTCAAGCCTGTGAGAAGTCTGGAGCCCCAGCCCAGGGAATTTCTAATCTGGGTTTGGGACAAGGACTCAATTCTCACTTTAGGGTGGATGATAGAACTAAGTACTAAGTACTGATCTTTTTGCCTAAAGCTCAGGACAGAGCTCGAAGACAGGAAAATCAAGGGTGTGCCTGATTGGATCAAGTGCACAGTGAGACCAAAAACTTGAGACTAAGCCTGAGGCTAGAATTTGATCAGTCCCTGACCTGATCAAATCAGTGTGAGGTCAAAAGCTTACACCTAAGCCTGAGGCAAGTCTTTAAGCTATCAGTATTACAAGGGACAATTGAATCAGCATTTGTAGGGGGTTCTCAGAGCTCTCAGCCCTCAGACCATCACATCATTCCCCCAAAGCCTACCTATATTAGAAAAGAAAAATGAGCAAACAACAAAAAAGCACCTAACTCTAAAGAGTTTTTATGAAGACAAAGAGAAAGGTACAGACACAGAAGGGGACAGTGAAAGCAAAGGAAACACACCCAAAGTCCAAAAGAAAAATATGAATTGGACACAGGTTCTGGAAAAACCCAAAAAGGACTTCAAAAATCAATTAAGAAAGGCAGAGGAAAAGTGGAAAAGAGAAATGAAAGTGATGCAAGGAGAAAGGAAAGGAAAATAATTCAAGAAGAAATGGGCCAATTGAAAAAGGAAAACCAAAACCTGAAAGAGGAAAATCAGGCCTGAAAAATCAGAATTGACCATCTAGAAACTAATGATTGGGGGGCAGCTGGGTGGCTCAGTGGATTGAGAACCAGGCCTAGGGATGGGAGGTCCCAGGTTCAAATTTGACCTCAGACACTTCCCAGCTGTGTGACCCTGGGCAAGTCACTTGACCCCCATTGCCTACCCTTACCACTCTTCTGCCTTGGAGCCAATACACAGTATTGAC
>NC_058130.1:133275027-133408705 GCF_016433145.1 Gracilinanus agilis | reverse complement strand
AAAAGGAAGGAAGGAAGGAAGGAAGGAAGGAAGGAAGGAAGGAAGGAAGGAAGGAAGGAAGGAAGGAAGGAAGGAAGAAAGGAAGGAAAAGACATGGAATGGGATATTCAGGAAGGCATGGAATGGGATATTCAGGAAGGCAAAAGATTTAGGTTTACAACCCAGAATCACCTATCCAGAAAAACTGAGAATATTCTTTCAGGGGGGAAAATGGACATTCAATAAGATAGAAGGGACCTGGGGGTTAAGATGGCGGCAGAGTAAAAAGCAGCTGCTTGACCTCTCCTAACTCATGCATATAGGACTCCTCAAGAAGACATAAAAACAAATCCAGAGGAAAGAAGGGACCCCACAACAGAGCGCAGCATCAAAGGTATGTGGAATCCGGGCATTTCCATGCTATAAAAGGGTGAAACGGCTCTCACAAAAACACGAGTGGAGCAACCCCCTCCCCCACCCCACACCACCTATAATGCCAAAGCCAGCACACAAGAGTCAGAGCAAGTTTGGGGCACCCATTAAGTCACTGGCAGCTCACCAAGGCTTGTTCCTGAGAGCAGCAAGACTTAAGACCCCCCAAGAGGCTAAAGAATTCACAGACTCTGAATACAGACCCTGAACCCAGGCACAGGCGAAGGGGCTGACACAGGTGTGAGCTAAGGCGCGGACTAAGGCGCGGACTGAGGCGTGGATGAAGGGGCCGATTCTGAGTGCAGGAGCAGACCTTGAGTGGAGACCCAGTGCAGAGAGGTGCTTGACTGCGGAAGCAGCTCCCTGAGACCGTTAAAGGAGCTTCAGGCAGAAGAACAGGCAAGGAGACCACCAGGAGGCTTGTCGCAGAACAACTAGACTTAAGATCGCAGGAGTCTAAAGAGCACAGACAGGTTCTGGGCGCGAGCATAAAGCTGAGAGGGCACTCAGCTTACAATGGCAAGCCAGAATCATCAGGAAAACCAGAAGAGAAAGATGAAAAAGAAAAAAACCTTTAACACTTGACAATTTTTACACAGAAAAAAATCCAGACAACAGAGGAAACAGCAGAGGAAAACAAACAAGTAACCATATCCAAACCTTCCCAAAACAATGAAAATGGGTCACAAGGTCTTGAAGAGTTCGAATCTGAGATCATGAGAAAGATGGAAGAGATCTGGCAAGAAAATAACAGTTTAAAAGGCAGAATTCCACAATTGGAAAGTGAGGCAAGTAAATCAAAGACCAGAAATGACCAGATTGAAAAGGAAAACCAAAGGTTTGTAGCCAAAAACCAGTCTCTAAAGGCTAGAATTGGACAATTAGAAAAAGATGCCCCCAAATCAAAAGAATTAATAAGCAAATTGGAGACCAAAATCAAACAGCTGGAAAACAGGTAGACCAAACTGAAAAGGAAAATCAAAAGCTTATAGCAGAAAACCAGTCTCTAAAGACAAGAATTGGGCAAGTAGAAGCCAATGATCTATCAAGACAGCAAGAACAAATAAAACGAAGTCAAAAGACTGATAAAATAGAAGGAAACATGAAATATCTCAATGAGAAACTGACAGATCAAGAAAACAGGTCTAGAAGAGACAATCTGAAAATCATTGGTCTTCCTGAAAAAGCAGAAATTAATAGAAATTTGGACTCCATATTAAAAGAAATTATTTAGCAAAACTGCCCTGAAGTTCTACAACAAGAGGGCAACATAGACATTGAAAGGATCCAAAGATCACCCTCTACACTAGACCCTGAAAAGACAACCCCCAGGAATATAATAGCCAAATTCAAGAACTTCAAAGTAAAAGAAAAAATTTTACAAGAAGCCAGAAAGAGACAATTCAGATATCAAGGAGCATCAATCAGGATCACACAGGATCTGGCAGCCTCCACACTAAAAGACCGCAAGGCTTGGAATATGATATTTAGAAAGGCAAGAGAACTGGGTCTACAACCAAGGATCACCTACCCATCAAAACTGACTATATACTTCCAAGGGAAAGTTTGGGCATTCAACAAGATAGAAGATTTCCAAGTATTTGCACAGAAAAGACCAGGACTAAATGGAAAGTTCGATATCCAACAACAAAAATCAAGAGAAACATAAAAAGGTAAATAAGAAACAGAAGAGAAAGTAAGAAAATTCATATTTTTTAAATTTGCCTCGTTAAGGGCTTCAATAAGATCTAATTATTGGTACTCCTATGTGGAGAAATGTTATGTATAATTCTCTGTAGTGAACTCTGTTCACCATTATAGCATTCACTATTATAATAATTAGAAGAATTATTCATAGGGAGAGGTTGGAATACTAAATGGTCTAAGATGATATGGGAGGGAGGGAAAGAGGGGGGTGAATAGTAGAGGACACTAAGAGAATCTTGAAGAAATAAGAAAAATAGGATATTCTATTACACACAAAGAGGGCATGGGAAGGGGAAGGGATGAATACTATTATAAGAAGGAGAGGAAGAGAGCATTAAGAGGTAATATTTAAACCTTACTCTCAGAGTAATTAACCCTGAGAGGGAAGAGTATCATATCCATTGGTATATAAAACTCTATCTAACCCTACTGAGAAAGTCAGAAGGGATAAACCAAGGGGAGCAGGGGAGTGGGGAGGTCAAAAAAGGGAGGGGAGAAGAAGGGGGAGGGAATTCATTAGGCCATAAAAATAAAAAGAGGGGAATAATAAGGGAGGGGGTAAAAAGGGAAGTAAATCAAGGGAGGGAACAAGGGTTACTGGCTTAAAGCAAACCACTGGTTTAAAAGGAAATAGTGTAAGAAGAAGGGATAGAACTAGGGGAGGATACCCTCTGAATGTGAATAGGATGAACTCACCCATTAAACAGAAGCAAATAGCAGAGTGGATTAGAAACCAAAATCCTACCATATGTTGTCTGCAAGAAACACATATGAGGCGGGTGGACATACACAAATTTAAGGTAAAGGGCTTGAGCAAAATCTTTTGGGCTTCAAATGCAAAAAAGAAGGCAGGAGTGGTGATCATAATTTCTGACAAAGCCAAAGTAAAAATAGGTATGATTAAAAGAGACAGGGAAGGTAATGACATCCTGAAAAAAGGCAGTATAGACAATGAGGAAATAACAGTACTCAATATGTATGCACCAAATGGTATAGCATCCAAATTCCTAAAGGAGAAACTGGCAGAGCTCAAGAAGGAAATAGATAGTAAAACATACTAGTGGGAGATCTAAATATTCCTCTTTCAGATCTAGATAAATCAAACTGAAAAATAAATAAGAAAGAGGTAAGAGAGGTGAATGAAGTCCTAGAAAAATTAGATTTAATAGATATGTGGAGGAAAATAAATAGGGACAAAAAGGAATACACCTTCTTTTCAGCTGCACATGGTATATTCAAAGATTGACCATGTAATAGGGCATAGAAACATTGCAAACAAATGCAAAAGAGCAGAAATAATAAATGTAACCTTCTCAGATCATAATGCAATATAAATAATAATTAGTAAGGGTACCTGGACAGGCAAATCAAAAACTAATTGGAAATTAAATAATATGATTTTCCAAAACCAGCTAGTCAAAGAAGAAATCATAGAAACAATCAACAATTTCATTGAAGAGAATGACAATGATGAGACATCCTACCAAACTCTGTGGGATGCAGCCAAGGCAGTACTCAGGGGGAAATTTATATCCTTGAGTGCATACATTAACAAATTAGGGAGGGCAGAGATTAATGAATTGGGCATGCAACTTAAAAAATTAGAAAGCAAGCAAATTAAAAATCCCCAGATGAAAACTAAATTAGAAATACTAAAAATCAAGGGAGAAATTAATAAAATCGAAAGTAAAAGAACTATTGAATTAATAAATAAGACTAGAAGCTGGTATTTTGAAAAAACAGATAAAATAGACAAAGTACTGGTCAATCTAATTAAAAAAAAAAGGAAGAAAATCAAATTAATAGTATCAAAGATGAAAAAGGAGACCTCACCTCTAATGAAGAGGAAGTTAAGGCAATCATTAAAAACTATTTTGCCCAATCATGTAGCAATAAATTTAACAATCTAGGTGATATGGATGAATATTTGCAAAAATATAAATTGCCTAGATTAACGGCAGAAGAAATAGAATACTTAAATAATCCCATATCAGAAAAAGAAATTGAACAGACCATTAAAGAACTCCCTAAGAAAAAATCGCCAGGGCCTGATGGATTCACAAGTGAATTCTATCAAACATTCAAAGAACAATTAATCCCAATACTATACAAATTATTTGATATAATAAGCAAATAAGGAATCTTACCAAACTCCTTTTATGACACAAATATGGTACTGATTCCAAAGCCAGGTAGATCAAAAACAGAGAAAGAAAATTACAGACCAATCTCCTTAATGAACATAGATGCAAAAATCTTAAATAGAATACTAGCAAAAAGACTCCAGCGAGTGATAAAAAGGGTTATTCATCATAATCAGGTGGGATTTATACCAGGAATGCAAGGATGGTTCAACATTAGGAAAACCATCCACATAATTGACCATATCAACAAGCCAACCAACAAAAACCACATGATAATCTCAATAGATGCTGAAAAAGCCTTTGACAAAATACAACACCCATTCCTACTGAAAACACTAGAAAGTATAGGAATAGAAGGTTCTTTCCTAAAAATAATAAACAGTATATATCTTAAACCATCAACAAGCATCATATGCAATGGGGATAAATTAGAAGCCTTTCCAATAAGATCAGGTGTGAAACAAGTATGCCCATTATCACCTCTTTTATTTAACATTGTACTAGAGACACTAGCAGTAGCAATTAGAGAAGAAAAAGAAATTGAAGGTATCAAAATAGGCAAGGAGGAGACTAAGCTATTACTCTTTGCAGACGATATGATGGCATACTTAAAAAATCCCAGAGAATCATCTAAAAAGCTAGTAGAAATAATCAACAACTTTAGCAAAGTTGCAGGATACAAAATAAATGCACATAAATCATCAGCATTTCTATATATTTCCAACACATCACAGCAGCAAGAGGTAGAAAGAGAAACACCATTCAAAATCACCCTAGACAATATAAAATACTTAGGAATCTATCTACCAAAACAAATACAGGAATTATATGAACATAACTACAAAACACTTTCCAAACAAATAAAACTAGATCTAAACAATTGGAAAAACATTGATTGCTCATGGGTAGGACAAACTAACATAATAAAAATGACTATTCTACCCAAATTAATTTACATATTTAGCGCCATACCTATCAAACTACCAAAAAACTTTTTCATTGAATTAGAAAAAACTATAACAAAGTTTATTTGGAAGAACAAAAGATCAAGAATATCAAGGGAAATAATGAAAAAAAAGAAACGTGAAGGAAGGTGGCTTAGCAGTACCAGATATTAAACTATACTATAAAGCAGCAGGCATCAAAAAAAAATAAGGTACTGGCTAAGAGACAGAAGGGAGGATCAGTGGAATAGACTTGGGGTAAGTGATGTCAGCAAGACCCAAAGAGTCCAACTTTTGGGACAAAAATCCACTATTTGACAAAAACTGTTGGGAAATTTGGAAAACAATATGGGAGAGATTAGGTTTAGATCAACATCTCACACCCTACACCAAGATAAATTCAGAATGGGTGAAAGACTTGAATATAAAGAAGGAAACTATAAGTAAATTAGGTGAACACAGAATAGTATACTTGTCAGATCTCTGGGAAAGGAAAGATTTTAAAACCAAGCAAGAGTTAGAGAAAATTACAAAATGTAAAATAAATAAGTTTGATTATATTAAATTAAAAAGTTTTTGTACAAGAGAAAACAATGCAACCAAAATCAGAAGGGAAACAACAAACTGGGAAAAAATCTTTATAACAAAAAATTCTGACAGAGGTCTAATTACTCAAATATACAAGGAGCTAAATCAATTGCATAAAAAATCAAGCCATTACCCAATTAATAAAAGGGCAAGGGACATGAATAGGCAATCTTCAGATAAAGAAATCAAAAGTATCAATAAGCACATGAGAAAGTATTCTAAATTTCTAATAATTAGAGAAATGCAAATCAAAACAACTCTGAGGTATCACCTCACGCCTAGCAGATTGGCTAAAATGATAGCAGGGGAAAGTAATGAATGTTAGAGGGGATGTGGCAAAATTGGGACGTTAATGCATTGCTGGTGGAGTTGTGAACTGATCCAACCATTCTGGAGGGCAATTTGGAACTATGCCCAAAGAGCAATAATAGAATGCCTGCCCTTTGATCCAGCCATACCATTGCTGAGATTGTACCCCAAAGAGATCATAGATAAACAGACTTGCAGAAAAATATTTATAGCAGAGCTCTTTGTGGTGGCAAAAAACTGGAAAGCAAGGGTATGCCCTTCAATTGGGGAATGGCTGAACAAATTGTGGTATATGTTGGTGATGGAATACTATTGTGCTCAAAGGAATAATAAACTGGAAGAATTCCATGTGAACTGGAAAGACCTCTAGGAATTGATGCAGAGTGAAAGGAGCAGAGCCAGAAGAACATTATACACAGATATATTATGGTAAAATCGAATGTAATGGACATCTGTACTAGCAGCAATGCAATGACCCAAGACAATTCGGAGGTATTTATGGAAAGGAACACTATCCACATTCAGAGGAAGAACTGCAGGAGTAGAAAGGCAGAAGAAAAACAACTGCGTGGACACTTGGGTTGATGGGAACATGATTGGGGATGTAGACCTGAAAAGACCACACCCATGTAACTATCAATAATGTGTAAATAAGTCTTGACTCACCACACCAGTGGAAATGCGAATTAGCTATGGCAGGGGGAGGGGGTTTGTAGGGGGATGGGGGTCATGAAAGGGGGTGAAGGGTAAAGTGAAAACATGACTTATGTAACCAGGGAAATTTTTTCTAAAAATAAAAAATTATTTAAAAAAAAAAAAGGAAATAAGAAAACCAAATTGACAGTATCAAAGATGAAAAGGGAGACCTCACCTCTAATGAAGGGGAAATTAAGGCAATCATTAAAAACTATTTCACCCTGGGGCAGCTGGGTAGCTCAGTGGAGTGAGAGCCAGGCCTAGAGACAGGAGGTCCTAGGTTCAAATCCAGCCTCAGATACTTCCCAGCTGTGTGACCCTCAGCAAGTCACTTGACCCCCATTGCCTACCCTTACCAATCTTCCATCAAGGAACTAATACACAGAAGTCAAGGGTTTAAAAAAAAAACTATTTCACCCAATTATATGGCAATAAATATAGCAATCTAAGAGATATGGATGAATATTTACAAAAATATAAATTGCTTAGATTAACAGCAGAAGAAATAGAATACCTAAATAATCCCATATCAGAAAAAGAAATTGAACAAGCCATCAAAGAACTCCCTAAGAAAAAATCGCCAGGGCCTGATGGATTCACAAGTGAATTCTATCAGACATTCAAAGAACAACTAATCCCAATACTACACAAATTATTTGATATAATAAGCAAAGAAGGAATCCTACCAAATTCCTTTTATGACACAAATATGGTACTGATTCCAAAGCCAGGGAGACCAAAAACAGAGAAAGAAAACTACAGACCAATCTCCCTAATGAACATAGATGCAAAAACCTTAAATAGAATACTTAGCAAAGAGACTCCAGCAAGGAATCAAGAGGATCATCCACCATGATCAGGTGGGATTTATACCAGGAATGCAAGGATGGTTCAACATTAGGAAAACCATCCACATTATTGAACATATCAACAGTCTAACAAACAAAAATCACATGATTATCTCAATAGATGCTGATAAAGCCTTTGACAAAATACAGCACCCATTCCTATTGAAAATACTGAAAAGTACAGGAATAGAAGGACATTTCCTAAAAACAATAAACAGTATATACCTAAAACCATCAACAAGCATCATATGCAATGGGGATAAATTAGAAGCCTTTCCAATAAGATCAGGAGTGAAACAAGGATGCCCATTATCTCCACTATTATTTAACATTGTACTAGAAACACTAGCAGTAGCAATTAGAGAAGAAAAAGAAATTGAGGGTATTAAAATAGGCAATGAGGAGACTAAGCTATCACTCTTTGCAGATATGATGGTCTACTTAAAAAATCCTATAGAATCAACTAAGAAGCTTGTAGAAATAATCAACAACTATAGCAAAGTTGCAGGATGCAAAATAAATGCACATAAATCATCAGCATTTCTATATATTTCCAACACATCACAGCAGCAAGAGGTAGAAAGAGAAACACCATTCAAAATCACCCTAGACAATATAAAATACTTGGGAATCTATCTACCAAAACAAACACAGGAATTATACAAAAACAACTACAAAACACTTTCCAAACAATTAAAACTAAATCTAAACAATTGGAAAAACATTGATTGCTCATGGGTAGGACAAACTAACATAATAAAAATGACCATTCTACCCAAATTAATTTACATATTTAGCGCCATACCTATCAAACTACCAAAAAACTTTTTCATTGAATTAGGAAAAACTATAACAAAGTTCATTTGGAATAACAAAAGATCAAGAATATCAAGGGAAATAATGAAAAAAATGTGAAGGAAGGGGGCCTAGCAGTACCAGATATTAAACTATACTATAAAGTAGTAGTCATCAAAACAATATGGTACTGGCTAAGAGACAGAAGGGAGGATCAGTGGAATAGACTTGGGGTAAGTGACGTCAGCAAGAAGTATATGATAAACCCAAAGAGCCCAATTTTTGGGACAAAAATCCACTATTTGACAAAAACTGTTGGGAAATTTGGAAAACAATATGGGAGAGATTAGGTTTAGATCAACATCTCACACCCTACACCAAGATAAATTCAGAATGGGTGAATGACTTGAATATAAAGAGGGAAACTATAAATAAGTTAAGTGAACACAGAATAGTAGTATACTTGTCAGATCTCTGGGAAAGGAAAGATTTTAAAACCAAGCAAGAGTTAGAGAAAATTACAAAATGTAAAATAAATTATTTTGATTATATAAAACTAAAAAGCTTTTGTACAAACCAAAACAATGTAGCCAAGATCAGAAGGGAAACAACAAATTGGGAAAAAATCTTTATAACAAAAAACTCTGACAAGGGTCTAATTACTCAAATATACAAGGAGTTAAATCAATTGTATAAAAAATCAAGCCATTCCCCAATTGATAAGTGGGCAAGAGAAATGAATAGGCAATTTTCAGATCAAGAAATCAAAACTATCAATAAGCACAAGAGAAAGTGTTCTAAATCTCTAATAATTAGAGAAATGCAAATCAAAACAACTCTGAGGCATCACCTCACACCTAACAGAATGGCTAAAATGAAAGAAGGGGAGAGTAATGAATGCTGGAGAGGATGTGGCCAAATTGGAATATTAATGCATTGCTGGTGGAGTTGTGAACTGATCCAACCATTCTGGAGGGCAATTTGGAACTATGCCCAAAGAGCAATAAAAGAATGCCTGCCCTTTGATCCAGCCATACCATTGTTGGGATTGTACCCCAAAGAGATCATAGATAAACAGACTTGTATAAAAATATTTATAGATGCACTCTTTGTGGTGGCAAAAAACTGGAAAATGAGGGTATGCCCTTCAATTGGGGAATGGCTGAACAAATTGTGGTATATGCTGGTGATGGAATACTATTGTGCTCAAAGGAATAATAAACTGGAGGAATTCCATGTGAACTGGAAAGACCTCCAGGAATTGATGCAGAGTGAAAGGAGCAGAGCCAGAAGAATATTGTACACAGAGACTGATATACTATGGTAAAATCGAATGTAATGGACTTCTGTACTAGCAGCAATGCAATGACCCAGGACAATTCTGAGGGACTTATGGTAAAGATGCTACCCACATTCAGAGGAAGAACTGCAGGAGAGGAAACACAGAAGAAAATCAACTGCTTGAATACATGGGTTGATGAGGACATGACTGGGGATCGAAAGTACCACACCAATGCAACTATCAACAATTTGGAAATAGGTCTTGATTAATGAATGACACATGTTAAAACCAGTGGAAATGCATATCAGCCAGGGGAGGGGGGGAGGTCGGGGGGTGAAGGGGAAAGTAAGAGCATAAATCATGTAACCATGTTAACTTTTCTAAAATATAAATATTAATAAATGTTTACAAAAAATAAGATAGAAGATTTCCAAGCATTCCTGAGGAATAAGCCAGACTTAAACAAAAAAATTGAAGTCCAAATACAAGACACAAGAGAAACCCAAAAAGGTAAATAAGAAAGAAAGTTCCAGGAAAAATCACAGTGCATCATATTTCCAGCTCAAGTCAGCACAGGGAGATAGCCTAAAACATATGGGCCCTGGGAAGACAATCCAACCAAAGAATCCCAGAATAAAGCCCTCCAGCATCCAGACTAGGCTTAGACCCTCAGCTATGGATCAGGTAAGGAAAAGATACAAAAAGTTGAACCTATTACTATATTGCTGACCCAAAAAGGGAGTATTGAGTTTTCTAGTACAAATTGGGGCCGGGCCCTACTACTTACAGCTCTTCACCAAAGAAGGGAGTGCAATGTGATGTTCTAATCCAGGAAGAGGACCAGAAATTCAATTTACAGACTAGGGGAGAACCCTGAAACTAAGTAGGGTAAGGAGCTTAGATCAAGGTGATTCTGCAGTTCTGTCATTCTGAAACTGCCAAGCCTTCCAGCTAGGTGACAGGAGTTGGGGTCAACAGTGTTTTCTGGAGCTCCAATAAGAGCCATGTCTATAGTTATGAGGACAGTTGGGTGGTAGAGTAGATAGAATGCTAAACCTAGAATTGGGAAAACTCACCTTCCTGAGTTCAAATCTGGCCTCAGACACTTCCTAGCTGTGTGACCCTGGGCAAGTTCCTTAACCTTATTTCCCTCATCTGTAAAATGAGCTGGAGAAGAAAATGGTAAACCACTCCAATATCTTCTCCAAAAAAAGCCCAAATGGGATCATGAAGAGTTGGACATGGCTGAGCAACAATATAGCTCTAGGATCCAGAGCCTACACAGCTCAAACTTTGAAAGGTTGGATCATATGGCTGAGAGAACACTGAGAGTTTGTAGTCCCTGTATTCAGCCATCCTCAAGATCCTTGAAGAACATAGCACTCAAAACCCAGAGAAAGCAGTGTCAGAACTCCAGATAATAGAGATCAGGACCAAACAAGACCTCAACATTACCCCTGAAAGTGCATAGAACCCGACCCTAACACAAAGTCCCAGTTTAGGAATTAAAGATGGAAGAATGAATAAGCAAAAAGGCACTATAAAGAAATATTATGAAGCTAGAAATGCCCTAGTCACAAACCAAGAAGAAAGGGATAACATAAAAATAACCACAAGCAAAACCTCAAACAAAAACATAGCTTGGCTAAAAAAGTCAACCAGGATTCCTGTAGAAAATGAAACATGAGATTAAATGAGAGCTATGAAGGAAATAATTGCAAAATAAATGAAAGCTTAAAATGAAGACTTAAGAAGAGTCATAATATAGACTCCCTGAACATTGGAATGAATAGAAATGAATGACTTCTCAAGGCAAGAAATATTAAAACAAACTGAAAGAAGGAGATGATGATGACAATGATATAAGGTGGCTCATATTATTATATTACAGCAACTAAAGTACAAAACAGAAGAGGAAAAAAAATTGGAATCATTGGAATATCTGAAAGGCATGACCAAAAAAAAGAGCCTAGATACCGTATTTGAAGAAACCACAAGACTGCCCAGACCTATAAGAGCCACAGGAAAAAGTAAGGATAGAAAGAATCCACCAGGGATCTCCTCAATTCTTGGAAGGGGAAAGTGAGAAATCTAGAACTTGTTATTAAAGGAATTAGTTGGAAGCATTTTAAAATGGAAGTGCTGAGCCCTAAGAACCACCAGGGTTCATCAAGAAAAGGTTATAATCAATTCATCTCATTATCTTCTTTGAAAAGATTAGTCCCCATCCCTAGTTCTGTGCTGTTTAACATTTTTATCATGACTTAGATAAAGATATAAATGCATATTTACCAAATTTTCTTATAAAATGAAAGATTTTTTTTAAAACCCTTACCTTCCGTCTTGGAGTCAATACAGTGTATTGGCTCCAAGGCAGAAGAGTGGTAAGGGTAGGCAATGGGGGTCAAGTGACTTGCCCAGGGTCACACAGCTGGGAAGTGGCTGAGGCCAGATTTGAACGTAGGACCTCCTGTCTCTAGGCCTGTTTCTCAATCCACTGAGCTACCCAGCTGCCCCCTAAAATGAAAGATTTTTAACACCTTAGATGACAGGATCCAAAAAGATCTTGACAGGCTAGAACTATGGGTAGAATCTATTAAGATGAAATTTAATAGAGAAAAGCATAAAGTCCTAAACTGGGGTTCAAAAAGTCAACTTAAAAATATAAGATGGGGGGCAGCTTGGTAGCTCAGTGGATTGAGAGCCAGGCCTAGAGACAAGGGGTCCTAGGTTCAAATCTGGCCTCAGATACTTCCTAGCTGTGTGACCCTGGGAAAGTCACTTAACCCCCATTGCCCACCCTTACTGCTCTTCTGCCTTGGAACCAATACATAGTATTGATTATATATATATATATATGATGGGGAGAGGAAGCACAGCTAGACTTGAATTCATATGGGGGGGAAAAATCTAGGTTTCAGTAAATGGTAAATACAATTGAAGTCTATGCGATAGGTCAAAAAAGCTAACACAATCTTAAGCTGAATTGTGTCCAGAACAAGGGAGGTGATCATCATACTATGGCTAATCAGAATAAATCTGGAATATTATATTCAGTTATGGGCACCACATTTTAGAAAAGGTGTTGACAAGCACATTGAGAAAAAAGCAACCAAGTCAATGAGAAGACTGAAAACCAAACCACTAGGTAAGGTTTGGTTGAAGACACTAGAGAATGTTTAGCTTGGAGAAGACTCAGGAGAAACTTGTCATCTTCAAGTATTTGAAGGCTAGTTAAATGAAAGATGGAGTAGATATGTTCTAGTTGGTCCCAAAGGGAAGAGCCAGGAATTACATTTAGGAGGGATATAAGAGAGAAGACTTTGAAGTGCCACAGGAAATAGACAGACCCTTGGGCCCTCCTGGATTCTTGGTATCTTGGCCTGCCCACAACTGTCTGTCCCTTGTCCTTGTCCTTGGGCCTTGAAGGCCCTGTACCCTGACCTTGTCTGTGTATCCCACAGTCTTACAGACCTGGCAGCAAATGTGAAGGTGGTCTTGATGGTGTCTCTGTCATGGTGTTGGAAGAAGAGCCAATCTGGACCCTATATCTCTGGCAGCAGAAATCCAAGCATCTTCAAGGATCCCCAGCTTTTACAACCCCAAATTTCTGAGATTCAGAGGAACCCATAGAGATGTGGACACAAACCTCTTCAAATCAGAAGACTAGTTCCCTAGTTTTCTCCCTGCAGGACCAGAATGAACAATGAATCCAGAAGAAGTTTCCATGATTTAATCTGTTTCATATCCCTCCACTCTCTGGCAGACAATTCTGCCTCAGAAATTCTGGAGTCATTTGACTACCACTAGTTTTATCAGCTAAGACCTATAAAAGATCCCCTGCCCTTTTCTCTGGCTTCTTTTTGGGACAAGAAGAAGGTGGAAAAGAAAGTCAAGGCCTCATGATTACTACTAGACCTAGAAGAAGCTTTCTTAACTCAATCTGGTTAAGATAAGTCCTTGTTTTCCTTTGAGAAATATCAAAAAAGGAAAATCATAGTTAATCAAGCATTAAAGTCCCTACCTCAATAATGAGAGATGTAAAAAAGACTATGGTCAAACTACTAATGAAGCTTTTTTTTAAAAAAGAGGTATATAGTCACTTGTAAGGAAGGAAAAATGATACCCCAACTAGCCTTGAAAATATAATCCTTTATACATCCCTATCCCAAGCAAAAATAAATCTAGTCCAATGGGGGAAAAAGAGATTAATACAAGAAAAATCTTCCTAACAATAAAAGCTGTCCAAAAATGGAATGGGACCTCAATTAGAGATCTTCAAGTGGAGACTATATTATTTAATTCTCACAGGAGCTGTAGCAGGGATTCTTTCAGCTACCTGGGGGATTAAAGGATCTTATATGTCCCTTCCAATTCTGAAATCCTTTGATTCTTTTTTTTAAGTTTATTTATTTATTAATTTAGACTATTTTTTCCATGGTTACATGAATCATGTTCTTTCCCTCCCCTCTTCTCATCCCCCCCTCCTGTAGCCAATGAGCCATTCCACTGGGTTTTACATGTGTCAAGACCTATTTCCATATTATTGATATTTGCACTAGGGTGTTCATTTAGAGTCTACATTTCCAATCATATCCCCATTGAACCATGTGATCAAGCAATTGTTTTTCTTCTGTGTTTCTACTGCCACAGTTCTTTCTCTGGACGTGGATAGTGTTCTTTCTCATAAGTCCCTCAGAAGTGTCTGGATCATTGCATTGCTGCTAGTAGAGAAGTCCATTACATTTGAATGTGCCACAGTGTATCAGTCTCTGTGTATAAGGTTCTCCTGGTTCTACTCCTTCACTCTGCATCAATTCCTGGAGGTCTTTCTAGTTCACATGGAATTCCTCCAGTTCATTACTTTTTTGAGCACAATAGTATTCCATCACCAAGAGATACCACAATTTGTTCAGCCATTCCCCAATCAAAGGGCATCCCCTCATTTTCCAATTTTTTGTCTCCACAAAGAGTGCATCTATAAATATTTTTATACAAGTCTTTTTCCTTATATATTTATATATTTAAGTCATTCACCCATTCTGAATTTATCTTAGTGTAGGGTGTGAGATGTTGATCTAAATCTAATCTCTCCCATAACGTTTTCCAATTTCCCCAGCAGTTTTTGTGAAATTTTGGGTTTTTTTCCCCAAAGCTGGGATCTTTGGGTTTATCCTATACTATCTAGCTAGGGTCATTTACCCCAAGTCTATTCCACTGATCTTCCCTTCTGTCTCTTCACTAGTACCATATTGTTTTGATGACCACTGCTTTATAGTTCAATTAAAGATCTGGTACTGCTAGGCCACCTTCCTTCACATTTTTTTTCATTATTTCCCTTGATATTCTTGATCTTTTGTTATTCCAAATGAACTTTGTTATGTTTTCTAATTCAGTAAAAAAGATTCTTGGTAGTTTGATAAGTATGGCACTGAATAATTAAATTAATTTGGGTAGAATTGTCATTTTTATTATGTTAGCTTGTCCTACCCATGAGCAATTAATGTTTTTCCAATTATTTAGATCTAGTTTTAATTGTGTGGAAAGAGTTTTGTACTCGTGTTCATATAATTCCTGGGTTTGTCTTGGCAAATAGATTCCTAAATATTTCATATTGTCTAGGGTGATTTTAAATGGAATCTCTCTTTCTAACTCTTGCTGCTGTGATGTGTTGGAAATATATAGAAATGCTGATGATTTATACGGATTTATTTTGTATCCTGCAACTTTGATAAAGTTGTTGATTATTTCCATTAGCTTTTTAGTTGATTCTCTAGGATTCTTTAAGTAGACTATTATATCATCTGCAAAGAGTAATAGTTTCGTCTCCTCATTGCCTATTTTAATACCTTCAATTTCTTTTTCTTCTCTAATTGCTACTACTAGTATTTCTAGTACAATGTTAAATAATAGAGGTGATAATGAGCACCCTTGTTTCACTCCTGATCTTATTGGGAAGGCTTCTTATTTGTCCCCATTGCAGATAATGCTTGCTGACGGTTTTAAATATATACTGTTTGTTATTTTTAGGAAAGGTTCTTCTATTCCTATATTTTCTAGTGTTTTCAATAGGAATGAGTGTTGTATTTTGTCAAAGGCTTTTTCTGCATCTATTGAGATAATCGTGTGATTTCTGTTGGTTTGGTTGTTGATATGGTCAATTATGTGGATGGTTTTCCTAATATTAAGCCATACTTGCATTCCTGGTATAAATCTCACCTGATCATAGTGAATAATCCTCATGATCACTTGCTGGAGGCTTTTTGCTATTATTCTATTTAAGATTTTTGCTTCTATGTTCAGTAAGGAGATTAGTCTATAGTTTTCTTTCTTTGTTTTTGGTCTGCCTGGCTTTGGAATCAGTACTATAGTTGTGTCATAAAAGGAATTTGATAGAACTCCTTTGCTTATTTTGTCAAATAGTTTGTACACTATTGGGATTAGCTGTTCTTTAAATGTTTGATAGAATTCACTTGTGAATCCATCTGGCCCTGGGAATTTTTTCTTAGGGAGCCCTATGGCTTGTTCAATTTCTATTTCTGATATGGGATTATTTAAGTATTCTATTTCTTCTTCTGTTAAGTGAGGCAATTGATATTTTCATAAATATTCATCCATATCACCTAGATTGACATATTGGTTGCCATATAACTGGGCAAAATAGCTCTTAATAATTACCTTAATTTCCTCTTCATTAGAGGTGAGGTTGTCCTTTTTCATCTTTGATACTGTTAATTTGATTTTCTTCTTTCTTTTTCTTATTAGATTAACCAGCACTTTATCTATTTTATTTGTTTTTTCAAAGTACCAGCTCCTAGTCTTATTTAGTAATTCAATATTTCTTTCACTTTTGATTTTATTAATTTCTCCTTTAATTTTTAGGATTTCCAATTTGGTTTTTATCTGGGGATTTTTAATTTCTTTTTCTAGTTTTTTAATTTGCATGCCCAATTCATTGACCTCTTCCCTTTCTGATTTGTTGATATATGCATTCAGGGATATAAATTTTCCTCTGAGAATTGCTTTGGCTGCATCCCATAGATTTTGATATGATATCTCCTCATTGTTATTCTCTTCAATGAAATTATTGTTTCTATGATTTGTTCTTTAACCAACCAATTTTGGAGAATCATATTTGATTTCCAAATAATTTTTATTTGCCTCTCTATGTACCCTCTTACTAATTATATTTTTATTGCATTATGATCTGAAAAAGTTGCATTTATTATTTCTGCTTTTTTGCATTTGTTTGCAAAGTTTTTATGCCCTAGTACATGGTCAGTCTTTGTGAATATACCATGTACTACTGAAAAGAAAGTGTATTCCTTTTTCTCCCTATTTATTTTAATCCTTTGATTCTTAGTCATCGTCCATTAGACATGTTTGAACTGGTCAAACTTAACCTGGTAGTATTGAAGAGAATGAGAATCCCTGACCACCTTACTCTCTTTAAATAAGACTCCAATTATCACAATCAATCAGTACATAGACAAAGAAAGTGATTAATCTGGGACGATGATTGGTTAGTGATTAATATAAATTATAGTAAGATTAATAGAATTCTAGTAATTATATTTTATAAGGGAAAAGTTTAAACTCATGCAGTTAATCTATCTACTCCCTCTTTTTATTGTAACTCTCCATAAGCTAGCATTTTGCAATAGGGTGTGATTCATCAAGTAAGTGGAAAGTTTATCAATCATATATATGGCAAGTCTAGATGATAAATGGTGGGGCCTTGGAGATGTGCTGACCTACTGAGCAAAGGTCAATGCCACATAGGGAACACCAGGAGAAGCATTGGTGTCTTATGACAAAAAATAACTCAAGAAGCTAGCACCCAATCATTGCTAGAAAAATGTAAATCCAACCCATTATCCATGAGCAGAAGGCTTGACCATATTTGGCATACAGAGATACCCTGGGCAGAAAGATGCCTTGTGGAGATATCTCTGGTGTTCGACTCTCTTATGATTGGTAATTGACCTTTGGGGTGGGATCCTGAGTGATGTTAAATAAAGGTATAAAAAAGGGAGAAAACTCTCATTCAACTGTCTTATGTGGGAGGAAACCTAAGGATACAGTTTTGCTGAGAGACATTGGTCTCAATAACAATAAACCTATTATTGACTTGGAGGTTTGGCTCTTTGTTTTCTTTCAGATTGGCTGAAAAAAATATTTGCCACAGAATAATAACATAAAATGTTACTTTCACTTCACTTGTTCTGAACACTTTTTCTGCTGATTTAACCTAAGATTGTTAATAATTTTTCAACTGCCATGTCACAGTGTTGACTCTTTACCAAGCAACAAGTTTACCAAGTCCTCCAGATCTTTTTCAAATTGTTCCCTCATCCAATTCTTGTGCAGTTGATTTTCGAAATTCAAACTTTATCCCAACTAAACTTCATTTTATTGTAACTGGCACATCATTTTAGTCTGTTGAGGTCTTTTCCAAATTTCTACTCTCCAATATATTTGCTATCCCTCTCAGTTTCCCCTAATTGTGAAAAATAAAATTTTATATGCCTGCCATCTACACTTTCATTATCATTAAAAGGCTGAATACAACAGGGTCATTAAGTCAGAGGAACACCTCAGAAGAATTCTTCCTCCTAATTAGCATTAATCACTATAATTTTTGACTAGTTATTCAACCAATTTTGAACCCACCTTACTATACTTACCCTCAACCCACATTTCCATTTTGTCTCTAGAGATATCTTTATAAGAGTTTCAGTTAAATGTTTTGTTGAAACATAGGTATTCTTTATGTGTGGCATTCCCCTGATCAACTGGTCTAACAACTCTATCAACAAAAAGGAAATGGGATTAATCTAGCATGATTTATTCTTGGCAAACTCATGCTAATTTTTGATGATCACCACCCATTTCCTTTTCTAAATGCTCACCAAAAAAATCCCTTTAATAATGTCTTCCCAGATTTTTGCTGTTCTTCCCCTCTTTGAAAGTCAGGACAACATATGCTGGTCTGTAGTCTCACAAAAATCTATTTTCTATGATTTTTCAAAGAACTACAACAGTATTCATATCCATAAGTTTTCAGTACCAGGGGTTCTAGTTTGTTTTTTGGCCTCTTGAACTAACTAAAGAAATTTGAGTATTCTTATCTAATTTAGCTTGAGTTTCAATTCCCTGTTGACTTTTTACTCCATATCTCCACTATCTGAAGATTATTCTCCTTGCTAGAGAAAATAAAATCGATGAGAGTTGAGTAATTCTGCCTTCTCTTTACTGTCATCTCCCTTGTCTTGCCTCAGCAAAGCCCCCAAAGCCCTTGATATCATTAAAATTCATTCCTGGCAAATCTCAGTCCATTCTGGTCAGTAATTGGACAGCAGAGAACCTTCTCAAATTCTTCATCTCTTGCTTTGAGTGAGCTAGGACCCTAACTCTAGAATTTTTGCTGATGCACCTGATGATCAATCCAAAGGGAAGAAAGTGTGAGTCAAACATCCTGAGATAACTGTGTTGTGTACTCCTGGACCTAATTATGGGAGTGTTTAAACAATATACTGTGTCCTAGAACTTCTGGGTCCAAATCAATCCTGGGAGACTTCTTGGTCTTGAGGAGCAGTGGGTTGATTTAACAGCTAGTTGGTAAATGTTCATTATTACATAGTTGCTGTGTTATTAAGTACTGTTCATGTACTTACTGATTTTATGCTAAGAAGCATATTTATAAAGCATTCTAATGTGTGAGTCTCCATTGGGGAGCCAGCCCCATTATGCCAAGGTCATCTGACTTAGTGTCCATTGAAATGCAGAACACTGAACAGGAGGCAAGGTCTCAGAACTCATTTTGAATGGGTAGATGGCCCTGCTTTGTAGGGAGCCACAGAGTTGAAGGATTGAAGGTCTTGGATTCTCTGGTAAATATAGTACTCAGTGTTTCTACAGGACATTTTTAAACTGCCAGTTTGAGCATGGGATCCCCCAAGTAAATAAGCTGTCAATACCATAAGAGTAGTTAAACAGGAGAAAATATATGAGGGCCATTAATAACACTGAAAGTAGGGGGCTGCTGGATTCCTATTTTAAAATTTTTGTTATTTTGAAATTGCCAAACACTAACAAACATGAACATTTCCACAAAATAAAAATAAAATAAATCTCTATTATGAGCAGCTTTTTAAAAAGTATATGATAGGGGCAGCTGGGTGACTGAGTAGATCCAGAGCTAGGCCCAGAGATGGGAAGGCCTGGGTTCAAACTCTGCTCAGACATTTCCTAACTGTGTGATCCTGGGCAAGTCACCAGTAATTTCAATTGCTTAGCCTTGCCCATTCTGTCTTGGAACCACTGCTTAATATCAGTTCTCAGTCAGAAGGTAAAAGTTTATATACATATAATGCATTCATTCCAAAGTTGTGCTACCTGTGGCTCCCTCTTCTTAACCACCTGTTTACTTCCTCAATCCTCCCCTAGTTCTTTTTTGAAGCCCCTATCTTCAGTTCCCAGCATTAATGAAAACACCATCTGTTCATGGAAGGCCTTAAGTTCTTTGTCTGGTACGCCATTAATCTCTAACAATGTTTTCCAAGTTTTCATATGAATTAATCATCCACACTGTGTAGTAATTCTCTGGTTTGACAACGTTCCAGGAGGCTTTTCAACATGTTCCAGATAGACACCAAAAGAAGCCAGCATACCTCCCAACTATTCATGTCACATTGACTTAAGCACAGAGCCACCTTAGCATCTCTTGGCAGGAAGTCAGTAATTGTCATTATTTGGGGCAGCTAGGTATACTGCTTAGTGGATAAAGAGCCAAGCCTGAAGACAGGCAGTCCTGGGTTCAAATCCAGCCTTAGATATTTGCTAGCTGTATGACCCTGGGCAAGTCACTTGACTCTAATTGCCAAGCTCTTCTGCCTTGGAACCAATACTCAGTATCATTTCCAAGACAGAAGGTAAGGGTTTTAAAAAATTAAAATAATTATCATGATTCTATTCTTCCTGGGAATTAGCCATGGAGATCTATTCTCCTGATGGCTCCAGTGATACCTCATTATTCAGAGAAGCTGGAGAAGCTGCTTCTCAAGAAGCTCAGACATAGTCTTGATTCCAAAGGTTCTATGATATTTCTTCCCTTTCTTCTCCATCACCTTCTATTCTCCAACCTCCAAACACAAGTTTAAATTCCCTTTGAAATGATTTTTATTTTCTTCTGGAGGGTCTTCTTTCCTTTTGAGGAACATTTCTTGCCTTTTTGCTGTTCTAACTACACTTCATCTCCCTCCCTCCAATAAAATGTAAACTCCTAAAGGGCAAGGATTCTTTTCTGATTTTGTATGCCTAGTACATAATGATTAACATTTCTTGAACAAAATATGTCTCAGTGAGGCCTTCTCTCCTCTACCCAGCTGGAAATGATCTTTCCCTCCCCTGCAAACCCTAATCATTTTGTATCTTTCCTCATGCCCTGCTCACATCTTACCCATAATTATGTCATTTCCTTGAACCAGCAAAGTGGCACAGTGGGTAGTGTTTAAGCAAGGCGTCAGAAAGATATGAGTTTGAATCCAACCTTAGACACTTACTAGCTATGTGACCCTAGGCAAAGACACTTAACTTCTATTTCCTTATCTGTAAAATGAGGATAGGACCCACCTGCCAGGATTGTTATGAGGGTCTAATAAGATAACATATGTATCCTCTACCAGACTGAGAGTTTCTCAAAACAGGGAATGTGTTCCATTCATCTGTCTCTCTTTCACAGTAGTTCATCACAGACACTGTCAGTAAAAATTCATGATATGAGTGATTGCATGTTCAACATGCCCATGTTTGTTTTGCAGTAATGATTTCATTTAAACCAGTAATCAAAGTCTGTTTCTGATGTTTCGGCTTTTAACAATTGTTTTCTTCACAAGGGAAGGCTTAGGTACCTTGTTATAATTTCCCAGTATAACATGGAAGCTGGAAAACATCTTGGGCATTCTTCAGCTCCAAAATGACTAAAGATTCCTAGGGCACTGACAGTAAGTGGGCATTTTGCATTCTGCTCAGAAGACTGGTCTATAAATACCTGCCAATAGTCCCTGCTAGCCTCACTAGAATTTCCATTTCCTGATACCATACCATAGATGGCAAATCAATCATTAGCACACATGATAAAGATGACAAAATGAAATTCTGGTCCAAATAGAATCCTAAAAGTGAACTGGTCAATGGAATGGCATAAGTATGAATAGGGTGGCATAATAGTTTGGCAGGATCCTGTCCACAGTACAGATGCTAAATCATTACTGGGCACTGGGTCTTCTCAGCAAGAGGCTGACTTGCAATTCCTTTCACCTCAAAGCCGTGCTCCTTAGAAAGGAAGGACTTATCAAGAAGATCCGAGATAACTTCAATTTAAGTTAATGAGGAAGAGACTCAGGTCCGGAAAAACCAGGATACCGAAGCCAAAGGAGGAGATGGTATTAAGAAGGAGAAGTCAACAACATTGAATATAGAAATCAAGGAAGATGAGGACTGAGAAAAATGCCGCTGGGTTTGCTAGAAGGTCACTGGCAATCCTATAGAGCAGTTTTAGTAAAGTGGCTCAGATTACAAAGGATTGAAGAGAAGTGAAGCAGGAGGGGAAAGTTAAAGTAGCCTACTCTTTCAGGAGTTGGGGGGGGAAAAGACAGATGGACATTTAGGGTTTGGGGGGAGGCCTGCTCAAGTCTGGAATTACAGAAAGAAGCCAGGGTTGGGGGAGGTTTGAAGACTAGAGAGAATGCTTTGGCAGTAAGGGAGAGGCGGAGCCAAGGGTAAAGGAGCGAGTTTGGTTAAGAGCTCAAGAGGACCATCATTCCCTTTATGAAGGGGGCGCTTCAGAGGTGCGGGAACTTGGCCCAGATCACCGCGTCAGGTCTGAGTTGACCCCAACTCCAGAGCGAATGGCCTAGAAAGGTTGCGTGGGTGCGGGGAGCTACGGACAGGAGAGTTAGGCAGGATCCGCGATCGGGTCTAAGGACGGTCTAAGAAGGGTCTAAGAAGGGTCTAAGGAGGGTCTAAGAGAGTCAGAATCCTGGTCTATTTCGTCCCAGACCCACTCCGGCGCTGCCCCGCCCCCACGCTAACGCTCCGCCCCGCCCCCTCGCTCCCTGCGCCCTCGGCTGCGGCTGTGCAGAGAGGCTGGAGCTCCTGGCCAGTCAACCGCCCCTATTCGAATTCGCGTCCTCACGCGACCAATCAGAGGGCCCGGCACCGCGGGGAGGCCCTCGCGAGCTGCTCCTGCCCAGTGCCAGCGCCTACCGCCGGCGCCCCGAGCCAGCCAATGAGGACGCCTGCTGTGTTTGAAAAAAAGGGCGCGAGGCAGGGGGCGTGGCCTGGGGGTTTGAGGGCGGCACGCGCGGATCTGCCCAGGACACTACGAGCTTGGGGCGCTCGGAGGAGGCGGTCGTTCGGCAGCAGCAGCAGCGATGAGGGTCCGCGGAGGGGGTGAGTGACCGAGCAAACCTTTGGGACTGGGGACTTGACGAGGATGCTGCGGACCTGGGGGACTCTCCCTGGGCTCGAGGTCCCCCGCCGTCCGCTCTGCGCTTCCCTGCGCGGGCTTCGCCCCAGACCCCCTGCTCTCCGTGGAGGCCGTGCGTTCTCCTTAACCCGACACCCAAGTAACGGGCGCAGGGAACCCCCTTGTGCGCCCTCCGACTGATTGCAAGACCCTCCTCTCCCCGCATAGCTGGAAAGGGACCTCCACGATAGTCCAACCCAGTCCTCTCACTCTCTTTCCCCTCGTTTTACACTGGGGGAAACGGAGACATGGGGGTGTGAAGTGACCAGCCCGCTTCACATAGGTAAATAGGGGCAAAATCGGTACTTGAACTCCACATACCTTGCTGCCTCTTCCAGAAGCGTTCTCGCTCTCATCCTGAGATCGGGGGCTGCCAGCGCCTGGATTCTTTAAAGGGCTGCCAACTTTCTCCAGGTGCCTACCTATTGTGGGCAGCTCTTTCGATGCCCTTTCAGAGAGGCCTTTTAAATGGACAAAATGGATAACGAATGCATAGCACCCTAATCTTCAAAGGCCTAATAAAAGGAAAAGATGTACCCCCACTGTTTCTTAACTGTTAGATTTTCGTTGAGTAACAGACCTAACTTTTAAAGCAGCCTGTCCCCAGGAAACACTGTTGCCTTTACTTCAACGTTATGTTGAAAGAAGAGGTTTGAATTAAAAAATGATTGAGAGGCTGTTTTCATAGGAGAAATAGACCTGGTTTAAAATTTAAACCCTTGGAACTCACAAACCTTGTTTCAAAAAAAAAAAAAAAAAAAAAAAAAGGTTATAGCAAGCAATTCATAGGATTATAGATTTAGAGCAAAAAGGATCTCAGGGCTCATTTTTGTCCAACTCCCTCTTTGCAGTTGAGAAAACTGGGGTAAGTTAAGTAATTTGCTTAAGGTCGCACAACAATATTCTCTCGTATGGCTAGCATCTTGCTGTTGGGGTTAAGGGCAGGCTTCTGACTGAGAGATGAGAAATGAAAAAGTGAGAGGAAGCAAAGAAAAAGGAAAGAAGTAAGCAAAAGAGCTAGGGACAAGGAGAAGAGGCTGTGGGAAAGAGCTGTTTTAACTATTTTTGATGCAAACCTTCCCAAAGTACATTGCATAACTTTCTGCCTTTTCTAGGCAAATCCTACATTGGCTAGAGACTTGGATCTGTATATTCATTGGTTGGTGCCACCTCTGCAATTTATCATCTTAGAGAGTTTCCTAGAACATTTGAGGGGAACATTTGCTAAGGCTCCTATATTTAAGATGCAGGATTTAAACTCAAGTCTTCTGGTCTTGGAGCCAGCTCTGGCTACTACTCCATACTCCCTCTAGCTAACATACTTTAATCTTTTCTTCAATCAGTAAGCATAAAAGTGCCTGCTATGTACCAAGAATTGTGCTAAACCCTGGATATACAGATAAAAGCAAAAAATGGCCTCTGCCCTCAAAAGAGTTCACAATCTAATTAGTGAGACAACTAATAACAAATAAGCCGAATAAGTAGGAAATAGTTAACAGTGGGAAGGCACTAGAATTCAGAGGTATTGGGAAAGGCTTCCTGTAGAGGGTGGGATTTTAGCTGGCACTTGAAGGAAGCCAGAAGGCAAAAATGAGAAAGGTGAGTGGGGAACAGCCAAGAAAATGCTTGATGTTCTACAACAAGCATTTTCTTGAGGCCAGTGTATCAATGTGAGAAGGTACAAAAGGAATGGAGAAGGGGTCAGTGACAGGAAGCTAGTTATAAAGGATTTTGAACAACAAACAAGATTTTTTTATTTGATCCTAGAGATGTGATACAAAGCTATTGGCGTCATTTGATGACAAGGGAGACATGGTCAGACTATTTATTTAGAAAAAATCCAACTGAATGGAAGTTGAACTGGAGTGTGGAGAGAGTAGTCAGACACACCCAATAGCAGGCTATTTCAGTAGTCCAAGTGTGAGTTGCTAAGGATCCTGCACTAAGGTAGTGGTGGTATCAGAAGAGAAGGGATTGTATGGCAGAGATGTTACAGAAGGAAACTAGCTTGGCCTTAGCAACAAGTTGGATATTGGGGGGAGTGGGAGAGACAACATGCAAGAGTGAGGAGTTGAGGGTGTGACATTTAGGCTTTCAGACTGGAGGGGATGGTGGTACCCTCAATAATAATGAAGAAGTTTAAAAGCAGGAAAAATTTATCAGGGCAAGGAAATGGGTTTAATTTACAGTGTGCCCAAGTTTAAGATAATCTACTTGAACATCCTGTTTCAGTTGTTGGAAAGGCAGTTGGAGATTTGAGACTAGAGGTCAGCAGAGAGGTTATGGCTAAATGGATAGATTTGAAAATCATCGCCTTCATGATGGTAATTAGGTCCTGAAGAGATGACCAAATGAAATAGCATAGCTTGAGTGTGACTTGAATGGGGATCCAGCAAAGGAGACTGAGGAAGAGTAGTCAAATAGGTAAGAGAAGAACCAAAAGAAAGAGTGTAGTGGTCAGGAAAACATATTGAGAAGAGAGTGACCAAAGGTGTCAAAGACTATAGATAGATAAAGAATGAGGTTTGGAAAATGACCATTGAATTTGGCAATTAGGAGATTTTGAATACCTGAAAAGAGCAGTTTCAGTGTAATGATGAGTTTAGAAACCAGATTGTAGGCAGTTTTAAAAAAATTTTAAGTGATAAAAGAGGAAGTGGAGGTACCAATTATAGCCACAAAGTGCAGAAGAGATATAAGACAATAGTGGGGACAGAAAGTCAAGTTTGAGGATGGAAGAGACTTGGCTGTGATTGTAGACAGTAGGGAATGAGCCAGTAGGCAGGAAGAGATTGAACCATAAGACAGAGTGGGGATAACAGAGGGCATGGTCTGCTGGAGAAGAGATAGAATGGGATCACTTGGGCAAGTAGAGGAGTTAGCCTTATCAAAGAGAAAGACTGCCTCTTCATATGAGGCCTAAGTCATTGTAGAAGACATCTAAGTGATAGGAGATGAAGAGAGAGCTCTCAGAAAATGGCCTCAATATTTTCAGTAAAATACGAGGCAAGAGCGCAAGGAGGCAAAGCCATACATAGGATGTTGGAAGAGTCACTGTGGAGAATAGGATAGTGAGTTGATAAAGTGAGATGTAGAAGGATTATTTAGCAGCAGTGAGTACCCTGTAGACATAGTTTAATATAAAATTTTAGCAGACCTAGTCAGAACAGTTGCGTGATTTTTCTCTACTTTCCTTCTATAGCACGTGAAGGGCAAAGGCAGTAGTAGCTTGGGGGGAGTAGGGGGACACAATTGGCAATGTGTTTGGGGTCAGGTCACTCTCCAGATCTCAAATAAGCAGACCTTTCCCTTCAGTCAGCTTTTTATGTGTATACTGCACAACTTTCCGGTTGAACTGGACTCTATCTATACCTTAGAGTCCAGATGCAAAGGAGACTGTGACAAGTACAGGGGAGATGGCCTGGAAGAGAGATGAGGGAACAGGAAGTCACAGCAGGGTTTACTGTAGGAAAACAGAGGGAGAAGTGGAAAGCTAGTAGATTGTGGATGGAATGTCTTGATTTCGGGGGGGGGGGGGGGGGAGTTGTTTGGTTTTTATGGATCGTTTCTTACTGTCATTGTGTGGATCAGTAACAACTCACATACCTTTCTCATTTCTAGTCTTGTTCATTAAACTTGTTAGAATTGTGTATAAAGAGTAGGCTCAGTAGGTCCCCAGAGATCTTTCTCATGAACAAGGTGCATAGACTTTTGGCTTCTATTTTGACCATTCAGGGGCCTTTTCAGTAACTTGTTCTTAACTGTCTTTTTAGAGAGGCAAAGTTCCTGATAAATGAGGTATAACTGTTCTTTGCTTAAGCACTTGTCCTTTATTGTAACATTTTGAGATTTAGATTTCAATCTTTCCTTAATATGTGTATTTCATTATGACTTGTTTTTCACTTCACCATTCACTGAATTTTGTTATGGTTGTTTTAAGTGATCCACTGTAGGTGCTCCAAGTGTTTTTGTCTTCCTTCAAAGCGAAGAATAAAAAAGAGGCCCCGTGTCTTAACTTTATTGAGTCTCCCCGAAGATGTCCTCTTCCATATACTGAAATGGCTTCCTGCGGAGGATATCCTTGCCATCAGAGCTGTAAGTTACAAGTATATATCATTTCTTGGCTTGCCATTCATTAATTGGGGCATCAATGTATCAATTTTTTTTTTAAGCCATCAACTATTACCAGGTACAGAAGAAAATTCTACACCTTGGTAAAATGGATACTATTGAAATTTCACATCAGTGTTTTCTTAATTTGTTATTACAGGGAAAGAGTTAATGTAGCAAATCTTAAGGATTCTTTTGTATTGAACATTTGCAAATGACAAAAAACTGAGAAGGATTCCTAACCTGTGGGTCAAGGGTTAGGTTCCAAAAGGATATTGACAGACTAGGACAGTGGGCCAAATCTAATGAGATGAAATTTAATAAAGGGTAAATGTAAAGTAGTGTGCTTGAAGACAAAAATTTAACTCATAAGCAGAGGATGGGAATAGAGTTTGAAAACAGTTCCAGCAGAAGAGCTAGAATTTTAGTGGAATGTAAGCCCAGTGAGCCAGATGTATAGGAGGCAGAGTAGTGCATTAGAAAAGAAGATAGATTTGAAGAAGTCCAAGATTCAAACCCCAGTTCTGCTGCTTTACCAAATGACTTTGGGTGAGTTCTCAGCTCAACTTCTCTGGTGTCAATTTCTTCATTTGTAAAATTGGAAGGTTGGGCCAAATGACATCTAAGATCTCGCCCATGTCAAAAACTGATCTAATGACAAAAATATGCCAAGTATGATTTGGGAGCCTAAAAAACTAACGTGATCTTGGCTGCAATGAAGAGCTATCTAGTGTCTAGAATAAGAGAGGGAATAATTGTATGCCATGGCCTCTGCCCTGTTGAGACCACATTGTAGTTACTGTGTTAAATTTTGGATGCTACATTTTAAGAATGGCATTGACAAGGAGACTACTGGGATGGTCAAGCTGACTGAACCATACAAAGATATACTAAAGAGACTGAGGCTGTTTAACCTACAGAAGAAAAAACTTAGGTAGGAATTAATATCCGCCTCTAGTATTTGAAGACCTTCAAAATTGGAAGAGGGTTTTGATTTATTTTGCTTGACCCTATAGGGCATCTCTAGAAGCAACAGGTAGATGTTTGAGAGGCAGATTTTGTTTATCTCAGCCAAGTTTGATAAGAGTTTTCTTGGCTGAGATACTAGAGTGACTGACCATTTCCTTCTCTAGCTTATTTGATAAGAAAACTGATGCAAACAAAGTTAAGACTTAATGTAAGAATAAGAATTACAAATTTAAAACTGAAAAAGGAAGTTAGTTAAGCCTCTTTATTTTACAAATTGGTAAACTAAGGACCATTGAAGTTATAAAGCCAGCTCCGGGTCACACTGGTGGTAAATGGCAAAGTCAGGATTCAAAACTGGTCTGCTGACTCTCCATTCAGTGTTCTTTTAACTTCATCCTACTGTTCCCCCTTTAAAAAGTTGCGTGGAATTTTTGTTGTTATTATTCTGTCATTTTTAGTGTCCAACTCTTTGTGACCCCATTTGGAGTTTTCTTGGCTGAGATACTAGAGTGACTGACCATTTCCTTCTCTAGCTTATTTGATAAGGAAACTGATGCAAACAAAGTTAAGTGACTTTCCCAAAGTCACACAACCAGTAAGTTTCTGAGTCCAGATTTGAACTCAACAAAGATGAGTCCTGACTCAAGGTCCGGTGCCACTTAGCTGCTCCTCCATAAAATTAGAACTGTCCAAAACTATCCTGGATTGTCTCTGAAGGTTGTGGTGTGTTCCCTATCACTAGAATTCTAAAGACTGAGGCTGGGCGATCATTTGTGAGGGATATTGTAGATGAGATTCCTGATCAGGTATGGGTTAAACCTGATAACCTTCTAATTAATTTTCTCTGATTACATGACCCTGTTCTAAGCTAGTATTTTGTATAATGTTATTGCCTTGGTGTTAAAGAAGTTTCTATTATGTCTGGTTGAGCTTAGTGTTTTTCAAACCCTCGTTTGTTTTGTTTCCCTTCGTAAATGGGAAAACTGTTAAAAGTTAAAAATACATTCTCAAGCACAAGTGCCACTTAATATTTGGAGCTGGGAGGAACTTTGGCAACATTCTTCTCTAACCCCTTCATTTAACAGATGAGGTGACTGAGTACCAGAGACAAGTGTGTTATCCATGGCAAAAGCAGCAAGTTAGTGGCAGAGCTGGGACCAGATAGAACCCAGGTTTTCTAACTCCCAGGGCAGTCTTTCTTTGGTTGGTTTTGGGATTTTTTGCTAGAACTCAAAATGCCTCTTATCCCATAACAAATATTTTTGGGCTTGGAAAACTTAAGTAAGTTTGGAGTGAGTTGGAATTGGTGTGTATGCTATCCATCAAGGCAAATCATGACTCCTCCAAGATTTAGTAGATTGACCATATGAGTTGCAGTAGTTGAAAAATTCATCAGGTGGTGTCCAACTTTCTGACAATATAAAGTTTCTGAATTTAGCTAGGCTTGTCCTTAGGTTGTCAATTTGTAATTCATCATTGATAAGAGCTTCGTTTCATATTTAATTTTATAATTGTTAGATTTGACTTATCTTTTTACCATTCTTTAAATTGTTGGCCAGAAGGGCTATAAACTTTCCTGGTTTTCTTCTACAGTTCAACTCAAAAATATATTCTCAAACCACATTTGACATGAAGAGCTGGAAGGGACCTTGGCAACTATCTGATCTAATTCCCAAATTTAATAGGGCCTGACATTAAATATAATTCCTATATTTTGTGCTACAAAACCTTTCATTGTTTCTAACCTACCTTCTTACCTGTCTTTTTTTTTTTTTTTTTTTTTTTTTGAGTCCAAAACATCCCTTTAATTACATCATCATATTTATTTTTTGCCTGTTCATCTTTTTTCTTTTCAAGTCCAACTATATCATTCAATAATTTAAGCAACACTATGCTGAGTGTGTAATTTTATCTCACTGTGGAAGTTATTTTAACATTGGAGCTTTAGAAGTCATCTAATCCAGTCCCCTTCATTTACAGATGAGGAAACTGAGGCCAAGAGAGTAAGCAACCCAAATAGTTTCGAAGTACAAGTGTGTGCTCTTAAGGATTTCCCTCCTTCCCGCTACCAATTCTGTCCACATTATTCCCTGTGCCCTGGACATCTATTCCCTTCTCCACTGCCCTCATCTCCACCTTTTGAAAATTTACCCACTCTTTAAAGCCCAATTTAAATGTTGCCTTCTCCAGGAAGCTCTTTCTGATAACTTTTTGCTTCCTAGTCACAAATGATCTTTCCTTGCTTTGATCTTACGTTGTATTTTGTACTTGTGCTCCTGTCATGTTCTCTATATGCTATGCTGTGAGAGAGAGAGAAAGAGATTGAGAGATTCTTCATATTAGTTCAGTTCCATGATGGCAGAGACTTTTTCATTTTTTAATCATTGTATCTCCAATGTTTTGCATCCAATTTGCATCCAATGCAAATATTAATTTAATTAAAAGGGGCTGAATTTTCATTGTATTTGTATACCCCCACGCAACACCCATTTTACTCTGCTTATGATAAATGCTTAATAAGTTACTTTTGAATTAATCCAGAGTATTTCAACTTTCTTTAAAAGAATCCTTAGGAAGACATTTTAATTGAGAACCTTTTGGTCTATAACCCTTTCTGATTTTTTTGTAGGTACATCCGCATCTTAAATATCTTGTAGATAATCATGCCAGTGTTTGGGCCTGTGCAAGCTTTCGGGAGATGTGGCCTTCTCCAGATAACCTAAAGCTTTTTGAAAGGTAATCTTTGATATGTCATTTTAGACCATTGATCTCCAGATTAAATTGCCAAATTCAGCAATGGCTAGTTGTTTCAATCAACTATAGAAACTTCTAACCTGTGGAATACTAAGATTAGAATTTTAGAGCAGCAAGGATCTAAAAAGATCTTCTAATCTACCTTATTTTACATCTGGGGAGATGCTTACTTGCTCTTTCTACCTACATATTCCATTAGTATCTCAAACCCTGTCCAGAATAGAACTCAGTTCTCCTACTCCCTAAACACAGCATTAAACACACAGCCATTTTTCTTTCCATTAATCTAGGTTTGGGACCTAGGAGTTTTCCTAAATTCTTTACTCAATCATCATCCATAGTCAAGTCAGTTGCTAGGTTTTGGATCCACCTCCGCTAGGCTCTCCTCATCTTTTCCTGCTCTCCAGCCTATGTTTATGATATATACATATATAATATATGTGATTGTATCTCACTCAAACTTATACATTCTTTACATCCATCAAACTGACTTACTTGTTGTACCCCATCCATAATATTCCTATCTCTACCTCCTTGCTTTTGCCCAGCTATTTCCCATACCTGTAGTGCTCTTTCTCACCTTCTTCTCTTAGAATCCTAGTATCTTTCAAGGCTCAGCTTAAATGTTACCAACCTTCAAAAGACTTTAAGTCTGGAAAGGTAATGCACAATCTAGATTGTAGAAGATTACAAAAACCTCAGTTAGAGTGAACCTAAGAAGCCATCTAAACCAGTAAATCTGAACAAGAATGGTTCTGCAACATAACTAATACTTAGTCAGGCTTTGCTTAAAGACCTTCCATAAGGGGAAGAAAGTCGTTTGTAAATCTTAAAGTTCAATAGAAATGTTTGTTGTTATCTAATTAAGCAGGTACCCAAAGATCTTTTAATGAAATAAAAAAATCCAGTAGAAACACTAGGCTTAAAAGTCATAAACATAGGTGTATTTGTTTTTAAAATAGTCTGTAAATAAAACATCCTTTATTCACATTCATCTCCATGAACCTAAATTGACATACTGTTACTAAATTAAACCTTTGGGAATTAATCTCCTACTTTCTTATTTCTTAGCTGTGTGTATCATCAGCATTTATAGGCTGTAGTATGTTACCATACGTTTGTGTCTATCTTTATAATTCTCCCCCAAAGCAGGAAGGGGCTAGCTATTCCCTTCTATTTTGTATCCCCTCTATGTAACATTTACTATAGCTCTGTCCTGAATCATCCTGATAGGCACTTACGGGGTAAATGAATAAAGAAATGTTCGTCCTTATCTTGAGGGCACACATGTTGCGTCAGATCCACTTCCACTCGTAATGAACCAATGGATTTGTCATCTCAAAGTTAATTATACAACAGTATCAGAATGAAGCCAATTTCATGGTTTCATATCTTCAGAAAAATAAAGAGTTTTAAGCATTCTAAACATATTATGTACAAGTGAATTGAGGCAATTTTATTAAGTCAGAAGAAGATGAGTGCCTGGTTTCAAATGCCTCTCTAACACCAGCCTTGGAAAGACTACAATCAGTCCTTTGTGCTTTTTTTTTTTTTTTTTTTTTTTTTTTTAGGGCTGCTGAAAGTGGTAATTTTGAAGCTGCTGTGAAGCTAGGGATTGCCTACCTCTACAATGAAGGCCGTAAGTGTACAATTGAGCAGGGACAGAGTCTCAGACAAGGCTGTGGGAGTCTTGATGTAAATCAGAAGCATTTAGCCCCCACCTTTGATCTTTAGTTGTGAAATGTTAAAAATAGATACTACCCATTTTGAACTTCTGGAAGTACTTCCAGTCTTTGAAGACCAATCATTTTGAATTAATGTTGTTATGCTTATGTCCAGGTACATATCCCTTATCGTTGATGTCTTTCGTTGGCTTTGGTTAGGTGACTTTATTAAGGAACTTATTTTAACATAGCTTATAGAGTAGATGGTTCAGTGGATTGAGAACCAGGCCTGGAGATGAGAAGTCCTAGGTCCAAATCTGGCCTCACATACTTCCTGGCTTTGTGACCCTGGGCAAGTCACTTAACTCCAACAGCCCAGCCTTTATTCTTCATCTGCCTTGGAACTGATATTTAGTATTGATTCTAAGACAGATGGTAAGAGGTTTGGTTTTTTAATACAGTATAGTTTTATAGATATTTCCAGAATTTTTTACCAAAATAGTGCTAAAAATTTTGACCCTGTGCTAAATGATATCTTTGCATATTTTTCTATCAAGCAAAGTCAACGCCTTATTAAGCATTTACCAAGTTTTTTTCTATCCATCTTTCTAGTGTCTATATCAGATGAGGGTCGTGCAGAAGTGAACGGATTAAAAGCATCACGTTTCTTCAGCTTAACGGAACGCCTAAATGTTAATGCTGCTCCATTTATCTGGCTATTTATTCGCCCTCCATGGTCTGTGTCTGGAAGCTGCTGTAAAGCTGTTGTCTTTGAAAGTCTCAAAGCAGAATGTCAGTTTCAAAAGGTAAATTATAAGGACCCACACACTTTTATAATGTAATTCCTTTCATTTGTAGATCACCTTAAAAAGTCTAAAGTAGCATTTTACTTGTAGTGAGTTGGATAAATGTTTATTTTTAGAGCTTCAGAGTGCAAAGTATCTCAGTTTTAAGCAGCAAAGTCAGGACCCTAAGGTATGGGAATAAAAGCTTAAAAATCTAATCAATAAATGTTGAGATAAACTGATATGTATTCAGCACCATGGAGATTACAAAATAAAGCATCTATTCCTTGACCTAGGAAAACAAAACACAAAAATTATAAAAAGCAAAGATGATCATTGTTTAAGATGATTCAAGAATATGATTAACCAGTCAGTGAAACAGGGAATAACTGCTTAGAGGAAAAAAGACATTATTTTACCTTTGGATTGTCAGGGAAGGTGGCTGTAGAGACAGGGACAGAGGATTTGAAGTGTGTCTTGAAGAGGTGGTAGGATTTGGACATATGAACAGAATGGAGGGGAATGGGGTAAGCAAAAGAAAAGAAATGGGAAAGCAAAAGTTGTGTTTTTTAGACACTGAAGAGACCTACCTAGCTGAGGAAAGGGACTCTTATAGGGAAGTAGTGAAAGTTAAGATGGTATCTTCCTTGCACACATGTAATCAGTCTTTGTTGAACTGATTGAAAAAGACAGATTGGTGTTAAATTGGGTATTCCTTGAATGCCGGATAAGAAGTTGGTACATGATCCTAAAGCCGATGGGGACCTTTTGAAAGTCTTGGAGCAGAGAAATGATAAAACCAAAGTTGTGTTTTATAAAGATTAATTGAACATAGATATAGATGTGCAACATGCTTCGGAGGAAAAGGCATTATTGTTGTGTTGTATTTGTAATCACATCAGATATGAATGAAATGATAATAAGCTAGACGGGAATCTTCAGGACAGTTCTTTGTGCCATAGTAGGTACTCGATGTTTATTGAATAAAAAAGAAAGAACAATGATAAGAAACCTTGTGTAGAGGAAGAATGGTTACAATTAAAATACTAATTGGATTTGAGAGGCCAGGGTGACATTGGGCTTTTCAATAGAGTGTGGTGGTAGAACAATAATAGAGAAGCCAGAAGGGAGGGGGCAGCAGAAAATGAGTTCTTTTCGGGATATGTTCAGTTAGAAGTTATAGCAGTATGTTCAATATAACTAGAGCTGGCAGTTGCATCTGGATGTGTGAAAGATTGGAAGTGGGCATTCCTGCCAAGAAGTGAGAAGAAAGCAGAGAAAAAAGAAAAAGTCCAGGGAGGACTGAGCCCTGGGAGACACAAGCACCAGTGCCTGGAGGGAGAAAGAGCCAGGAATGGAGATAGAAAAGAAGCAAGCAAAAGAGTAGAAAGAGGACCCACTGAGTCTGGGTTCAGATGCTCAGGAAAGCAACAGTGTCAGGGAGGTCTAAGTAATCTGCTCCAGAACAATAACAAATTAGCTAGAGGCAACAAGATAAATTGAAGATCTTTTTCTCCTTCCTTTAAATCTGGAAGAGAGTGCTCACTTGATGGCATTTAACCTAGTATTCACATATAGGAGGGCTCTGGGCCCTAACCCTTAGAGAGAGGGTTGTGAAGGAAGTTTTTCAAAGCTTGAGCAATGACCTTTTAAAGTAATTACCTTTCCTTTCCTTTTAAGGTTCATAAGGGATCTATACTCTATTGTTTGGGGAAAGTTTTAAGCCTTTTTGAGGTAAGGTAAACAGTTATGTATAGATTTGAAATTCTTTTTTTTTTTTTTTAAACCCTTAACTTCTGTGTATTGGCTCACAGGTGGAAGAGTGGTAAGGGTGGGCAATGGGGGTCAAGTGACTTGCCCAAGGCCACACAGGTGGGAAGTGTCTGAGGCCAGATTTGAACCTAGGACCTCCCGTCTCTAGGCCTGACTCTCAATCCACTGAGCTACCCAGCTGCCTGAAATTCTTTAAAAAAAAAAAAAATTAAAAGTCTTACTTTCTCCTGGTGATAATAGTCCAGGTTATGATGTAAGGTGACAGCACCTCTCTTATCCAGGGTGACCCCGCTTCTCTAGCAGAACAAGTCATCCAAAAGCAGGAAAAGAAAAGGGCTCACAACCACTCTGGGCCTCAGTTCATCAGGGTTGACTAACTGGTCTCTAACCCATGGCAGGTTAGAGGAGGCGGCAGGGGGTGATCACGAATACCCAAGTCAAGCACACTGGATGGCCGTGTGGAAAGGAAAGAAAAAGTCATAAACATGGCAGAGAGCAATTTGGGGGGGGTACTTTAGTGGAATGATAAACTTGTATTCCCTATTACAGCCTGAAGGTATCCTTTATTATATAGCCCCAGTCAGCTATCACAGTGTAAATCTCCAGAGTATCAATCATCAGCTTTGGAGGCAGTGAGATGGCTTGGTGGATATCCGGCTCAGACCTGGAGTCAGAAAGACCTGGATTCAAATGTGGCCTCAGACATCCCTAACTGTGTGACCCTGGGCAAGTCACTTAACTCCAACTGCTTTACCACTCTTCTGTCTTGGAACCAATACTAGTATTGATTCTAAGACAAAAGTTATAGGTTTTGTTTGTTTGTTTTTAAGATAATCAACTTGAGGGAGGGTCCACAACTCAGAGCTGGTTGAAGCAGTTGGAAGTCTTTCCATATAAGCCATTATCTATTCATCATTCCACATTAGGGGGCTTTTTAAAGATATCAGCCACCCTTAATGTAACCCATTCCAGGTTTTTAATCATCCTGCTGTCAGTTTTCACCTACTAATAAGTCGTATTGTTACTCTTCCCCCCAGCCTTGAACCTTCCTTTTCAAATTATACTTTTTGTCCACATAGAAAGTGATTTTGGTTCACCTGAAAGTGTTTTAAAATACTAGGTTGTGCTGATATTTGATCACACTAGGTATTAATGTCTTTTATTGTGTTTAACTTTTTAAAGCCAAACTTGAGGGGGGGGGGGATTATAAATAGTGACATTTCTATAATATTTTTAAGATCTACAAAGGGTTATACAAAGTTGTATCTACATGTAATCTGGGAAATATATGTAAATATCTAAAGTATATTTTATATATGAATATGTATTTATATATTGATATAAATGTTTTATAAGGGGAGGCATAGCTGATCCATAAGGATGGATATTGTAAGAGTAGAATCTGGGAGATGCCACCTAAAAGTATATATATTTTTTCTATGGACACGTGGGTATAACAGTGTACGATTAGAACAAATTATACAATATTCGACTACTTACTTAGGCTAGTGTATACCCAATGCGCAAACAGATATGAATGATTGACCACAGAAGTTTATATACAGCTGACTTTTAGTGAAAGAGAAATGATGTTTTGACTTATTCCTAGGATGAAGAGAAAAGAAAAGAAGCACTTGAAATGTTTGAGGAATCATCTAATCAGGGATGTTTAAATAGTTCTTACCTCCTTTGGGAGAGTAGTCAGAGGACTGCTGTAAGTAAATATGGATCTTCCTGCCTTGTACTTCCCCTCTTGGTTGTTAGTGCTCCCTACCCTCATTTATTTTATACATGTTTTCTACCTTTGTGTCAAGGGATTGTTTAATTTTTGTCTTTGGGCCATCAGCACCTAGTTTTATACCTGACATATAGGCTGATTGGTTAAAAATGAAAAATAGTGTTGTCTTGCTCAAAACAGATTTTTTTTAATATGATAAAGTCACATTAAGAGGGCAGCCAAACCTCCCTATCTCCTAGCCCAGTGATGGGCAAACTTTTTAAAGAGGGGGCCAAAGGAAAGGAAATGCTCATCTGTCAGTCTGTTTCTAAGGCAACTCTTTCGAAGTTTCATTGCATTGTATCCTACTCGTTGTATTCATCAGATTAGGAGTAATGTCACAGCTGGATAGAACATTTCAGGGCCCACCCCCCCCACGAAGGCTGGAATTTGACCATCACTGCCCTAGCCTATATATACCCTTCCAAAACTTGAGGACTCTGACTGGTTTTATATTGGTCGTACTTTCCAGAATTTGAGAGTTGTTAGTTGGTGATGAGGGTCAATGATGGGCCAAGCCATGACATTCCTGTAGAATAGAAATAGTGGAGTTGCAACTGAGTTCCAAAAAAGAATCTAAATTCACAGTGATATTCTTCCATTGACAGATGTCAGATCCAGGAAGATATCTCCAGAGCCTCCGGAAACTCAGGGACTATGCAACCAAGGGCTGTTGGGAAGCACAGGTAAAATCTTTTGAAACCTTAACATTACCATTTAGTTATACTGGTTCCCAATTTATATTACTTAAATGCATTTTATTTTTAATTATTTTTTCTCTCACTTCACAAAACCTTAAGAATTGGCTAGAGTAGAAATTTTTCTATATTTTACAAATGAAGAAAGAGGCTTCTCTCAGAAGGGTGACACTGATTTTTCAGTGGCTGTTCTTGAGTTAAAAACCAGGTTATCTTAACTTACTGACACAAAATTTGAGGAAAGGGAACATTCCTTTTCCCTTTGTCAGTCTAAATCCCAAATATCTTTCAAGGCTCAGTTAAATCCTATCATATTGAAATCTTTTCTGACTAACGCTCACCTCTAATAATAATCTCTAAACCACCTGGAATCATCTGTATTTGAACTCGGGTCTTCTTGATACCAGGCCTAGCACTCTATTCATTGCACCACCATACCAAAGTTAGTGAGTTGTCCAAGGGCATTCCTGAGATGAGAACTAGGTCCTCTGCCTACAAACCAACTCTTATCACACTGCAAGAAAGCCTTAGAGTGGTAGGGACAAAAAGGACCTTAGAAATCATCTCTTCCAAACCCCCACATTTGACAGATGTGAAAGCTCAGGCCTCTGGCTCCAGGTCCATTCCCTTTTTGCCACTAGGAATTGTCTCCAGGTGTGTACCTCAGGTTTATTTTTAGTTTTGTGTTTTCTTCTTAAGATATCTTTAGCCAAAGCTTGCGGAAATGGAAATCAGCTGGGATTAGAAGCAAAATCTTCAAATGAAGTTGTATTGCAGCTCTTTCAGGCTTCGCACCCTGTCAGTAAAGAGAGCATCTTCACTGTGCAGAAGGGAATGAATGACACAATGAGGTAAGCTCTCAGGTACGAATAGCTGGACCATTCTGTAAGGTCACAGGAAACATAGAATTGTGCTCTTTGGATTCTTTACTGGATGTTGTTTGTTTATCTAGCATTATTAGGGATGAAGAATTACACATAAATCATCTTTTCAACTTAAATGCCTTAAAGCATTGTTAGTTGTTGTTTTTACATTTATTTTAAAATTTTGCATTTTTAAACACATGTAAAAAATTTTAGTTATTTTTTGTTTCCTATTTCCTGCCCACTACAATTATATTAAAGATAACCTTTTTTTAAAAACCCTTACCTTCCACCTTGGAATCAATACCATGCATTGGTTCCAAGGCAGAAGAATGGTAAAGGCCAGACAATGGGGGTTAAGAGTGTTACCACCAGCATAATCAGGCCCAGGCAGGGTTCCTTTGACTGGGAAGGACTACTGACATGAAGGGGCAAGAATTGGAGAAAGAAATAGGAGCCAAAATAAAGGTTGGAAAGAGTGCTCTCACTGGTGCTCCAACTTGAAGCATTTATTAGGCAAACCAATACACATTGATTACATGATTGACTTCGGTGGCGGACAGGAGAAACAATACAAATCAAAGATACAAGATCTGGTTTTAACACAGGTTAGCCAGATTCTTGTTACTTGAAAGGCTCATTTTTTTTTTATAGCTATTTGACTTTTAATGAGGAAATTTGAGAAGAGGGCCTTGGAGACACTGGGTCTGGGAAATCCTAGGTCTATAGTAAATTATTCTACTGCTTGATGTGCTAAATCCAAGGATGCTAAGTAGCAAGGCTAGGATGAACTCCTTCAGAAGAGGCCAGATATCTGTTGAGTTAAGAGTTTGCCAAGGAATTTAGAACTGTCCCCCAAAACCCTTTCTTTTTGAGGATTAGGACCCTTAACTCATGAGTATTTCTGATATGGCCACAACAAGAAAAATGCCTTTGCAATAATATCTTGCTTTTTACAGAATCCTGGCTTTTGCCATTAGACCCAGTGTGGTAACATCATTTCTCTCATGCTACTTCAATCCTTGAAATCCCTACAAAAAGACTTACCCAGGGTCACACAGCTAGGAAGTGTCAGAGGCCAGATTTGACCTCCTGTCTCTAGGCCTGGCTCTCAATCTACTGAGTTATCCAGCTGCCCCCAAAGATAACTTTTTTTTTAATATATGATTTGGTGGTTACTATTATAACAACAATTATTAGACTCCATTATTATGTCATATCTTCAGGGTCTCTTTTAGGTACATGCTATAAGGCTGCACTTTCACTACAATCCCCCAACTGCTCTGCTTTTTTTAACGTTTCTCCTTCAAGATTAGACTGTGTTTGACTATCTATTATTATCCCTCCTTGCTCCTATCAATGTTCCTTTTTATCAAAGGCCCTTCATTCTCACCTCACTATAGCTATAGACTAAGAGATCAATTAGCTAGGCTTGGTGGCACCAATTAAATAAGCATTTATAGTCTTCTTGACAGACCAGAGTACATGAGTATTAGTTCATTCATTTCATGCCCAGAATTCTATGGTATTTTTTTCCTCCCATTCTGGGCCACGGTCTAATTAGTTGAGGTTCTTGGATAAGTGACTTCCAGACAAAGTGAAGTATTACTGCTTATTCCCTTAACCTCTTCCTAAAAGACTTCTTTCTCACCTTTGGATAAATTTCTCTTTTTCTTAGAATACTTTCTCATTTTGATGTAACCATCTTGAAATGAAGATTTTCAAATTGAATAGCCAGCTCTAGTGTCAATGCCACGTAAAAGCAAAAAATGGTCCTTTAACCCATGGCCCTGAGGCTGACATCCACTTTATAGAAATTCAGACAGTCTTGACTGAGCAGTCTCCTTGCCTGTATAATGGAGGATAAAAAGACAGTTCTAGGGGCAGCTAGATGGCTCAGTGAATAAAGTGCCAGGCCTAGAGGCAGAAAGACTTGGGATCAAATCTGGCTTCAGACACTTCTGCAGGACTCTGGGCAAGTCACTTAAGCCCAATTTCCCAAACCTTACCACTCTTCTGCCTTGGGATTATATTTATATCAATTCTAACACAGAAGGTAAGAGTTTGGGGGGTTGTGTTTTTTTAAGATAAGTCCAAGGGGCAATAGGCTCATGCCAAGGCTGATTCTTTGGAATCAATAATTTCACCTGAATTAATCACATGTCAACTTTATGCACCACCATGAAAGCAGTTGCCTAGGCCATAGCTTATTCACTTGCTTGTTGACTTATCCATGGTCAAGATTAGGTTTAGAATTAGCTTGTTTTATAAGGTTCCTTCCTATAGGAAGCCTTTTTTTTAAGTTGGAGATTTGTTAGTTTTCTTAAATAGAACTTCTTCATTGCTTTTCCTGGTGCAGACTTATGGATTTGAGTGCTTTTTTCATAGGTACATTTTGATTGACTGGCTAGTGGAAGTTGCCACCATGAAGGATTTTACAAGCCTCTGCCTTCATATGACAGTGGAATGTGTAGATCGTTACCTGAAGCTAAGAGTGGTGCCTCGAGCCAAGCTGCAGCTTCTGGGAATTGCTTGCATGGTCATCTGTACCCGGTGAGATACTTACCTAACTGTCCACAGATCTTGTGAGCAGGCTAAACACTCAAGTGAATTCCTGAGAAGATGCTAATGATCTGAGTGTTTTATTTAGTGACTGTTGGCTTTCTTTTCCTTTCTTTTTTTTTTTTAAACCCTTACCTTCTGTCTTAATATGAATTTTTAGACAGAACAGCAAGGGCTAGGCAATCAAGGTTAAGTGACTTACCAACATCACACAGCTAAGAAATATGAAGCCAAATTTGAACCCAGGTCCTCCTGGCTCCAGGCCTGGCAGCACTCTATCCACTGTACTACCTAGCTGCCTCTGTAACTATTAATTTTCTATGGCTTTATGGACCCTATGGTGTGCTCTACAATATGAAAAATCTCCAAAAACCCAAACCCAGTCTCTAGAATCCTTGGGTATCAGATTTAGGCAGGCATTTTCACCTATTAATTAAATGCAACTCACTTGAAGAATCTTTGTTCCTCTTGGTTTTATGGGGTAGGTATCTTGCTTAAGAGTCAGGGAAAATGCCAGCTTTCTGTGCCCTCATCCACTTTCTAAAATCTAAAATATACTTTTCAAAACCTAATCTTAAAATCTTAAATTTATTCCATTTTTACTTTTAGAACTTTAGAATATTTTTAACTCTTTTTAGAATCTTGAAAGCAACCTTAGATCTTTAGCCCAACTAAACTTAGTACAAGTTAAACTTCCCAATATTGGAAACCAACAGCCACTGCTTACACCTTGCTATGGGACGACCAGTACCCTGTGATCAGTGACCCCCTATGCACGTATGGGGGCATCTTCTTCCTGCTCTTCTCTGAATTCTGTTATCACTCCAGTATGAAGGGCAAGCAGCTACCCGGGGCTGCCCAAAGTCAAGGCGAACTGAGCCAGACTGACCTCACCCACCACCTTTGTGCCTCAGGGGTATTCTAAGGGCAGCCATTCCATTTGGGCAGGAGCTCTTGCGGATCCATGATTGGCATCTCAGTCCCTGTTGGTGTGTCACAGGACCTGGCTAGAGTAGGGGGACTGACCCAGACCCACGAGCTGGTACACAGGAACTACAACCACCACCACCCCCTCCCAGTACTTACCCCCAACCACAGGCCTGTGGCCTTTTAACTTCTCTCACACCAAAGAGGTCAGCAAGAATCTCCCCCTGGTCACCAGGGACTTCATTCTCACCTACACATTCCCTAATGGTGGAGGGGCTCCAGGCTCCTCACTCACATGTGATAGGAAACATCAAAAACAAAACCAAAAACCCTTATCTGTTAAATATATTTCATTCCAGGGGAGTTTTCTTTACATTAAAATGAAATCTGTCTCCCTCCAACTTTCGTCTCATAGGAGAAACACAAAACAAGCATATTCCCCCTGGTTTTAAAAAAAAAAAAGGTATTTTCATGTCCCTAAATCTACTTCAGGTTAAATGTGCCCAATTTCTTGAACCATTTCTCATATGACATGGTTTCCTAGCACATCACCATCTGAGATAATCCTTTCTGGATTTTCTCTCATTTTTTCAATGTCCTAAAATCAAACATTGTGCTACAAATATTCATCTGACCAGTAGAGACTAGAACATGGCTGTCACCCAGATGCATTTGGTTAATGCAGCCTGTGGTATTGAAAATCCCAGGGGCAGCTGGGTAGCTCAGTGGATTGAGAGCCAGGCCTAGAGACGGCAGGTCCTAGGTTCAAATCTGATCTCAGACACTTCCCAGCTGTGTGACCCTGGGCAAGTCACTTGACCCTCATTGCCTACCCTTACCACTCTTCTCCCTTGGAGCCAATACACAGTATTGACTCCAAGATGGAAGGTAAGGGTTTTAAAAAAAAAATCCCAGCAGCCATTTCACAATGTTGATTTATCATCAAACAAAGCCTTGCTGTGTCTTCTCCCCACCTCCCAAAAAAATTTTTTTAATTACAAATACAAACAAAATAAGGAATAAAGCCCCAAATTAACAAAACTTCCTGCATTTTGTAATTTCTCTCTTTAGAAATTTTTGCATTTACTAATTACTTATCAGTTCTCTTGATCTCGTTTTTTAAAAGTCACCTTTTGGTTTTATGATTTCAATTATTCTGTCTTTCTACCTTACTATTACTGTTGTGACCTTAATAATCTTCTGACTTCTCTCATTTGGTGTATTACTTTATTCCTTTTCTTTGAATACACATTCAAGTTTATTTTTTTCTCTTAATAACAACACTAAATTTACCTCTGAGTACCTCTTTGACTGCATCCCATTGATATGTAATATCAGTGTTATCTATGAGATGATCTATTATTGTTTTTATAATTTAGGCTTTAAGAATCATTAAATTTCCTGGTAAAGCTACACCTTTTAATCATACTATAATTATTTTTGGTTTAATTTCTTTATTGTCATGCCCCTCTGTGGGGAATGGCAAACATGTCCCAGTGATTAGCCAGAGGCTGGGCAAGAAGGGTCAAGGTCTGTATGAGAAGCCAAAGAAGCATGAACCAAAAGGCCAGGCTGAGCTGGTACCAGAGTTTCTTAGAACTGAAACTGAAGGGACTGAGACAAGCAGGAAATCAGTTGCCTGGAGGAGGTAGGTGAGAGGGGAGAGCAAGGAGGACAAATAGGACTCAAAGGTCTTTGGGCAGATGGTGATACCCAGGAACATAGCTAATGAAGTTGAAGCCCTTGAAGAATAATGCCTGGCAGAGTAGGCATCCCCCCAGCTCCTGGGCAGTCAGAAGTTGTTCTAATGTGGGTCATGATGATTATTCCACCCTTTCTTGAGATGTGCATCAAACGTGGCTTTGACTGTGTGCAGGGAGCCAAGAGATAGAGTTCTTTGGGAGAAGCTCATGCAGAGTCAGAGTACACAGAGGCAGCGTATCCTGTGAGAAGATAGCCCTTAAGCTATCCACAATGATGAGTAATATCTTCGGGTCTTTAAAATGTATGCTCCCCTTCTGGTGTCTAGTAGAAACTGTTTAGGAGGCTTTGTGAAATGAACTTTTAGGGCAGAAAACCTAAGGATTGAGCAGCAAGCAGGACCCAGAGAAACCAAAGCACAAACTTGTGAGGAAAATGCTTTATGTCTTCCATTGCGATAGAATTTAGAGTTACCACTAGTTTTTCGTGGAGGTCAACTTTTTCCACTGTAAAGTGGATTCCTTTCCTATTTGTTAGAGTAGCAACTCATATTTATAGAGCTTCTTATATATCTTTTTGATATAATTAAGTACTGAAGATATTATCCCATTTTGCAGATGAGGAGTCTTAATTTGGGAGAAGCTAACTGGCTTGTGGTCATCTAGTATATGTCAGAGTTAGGATTTGAACTTGGGTCTTTCCAAACTATTCTTTCCGCTTCCATTCTGTGTTCCAGGCCTCCCATCTTCCCTTCAAACTGGCATCTTGTGATGATGATGATGATGATGATAGCTTGAATTTATAGAGCACTTTAATGTTTGCAAAGTGCTTTACAGATAATTGCTCCATTTAGCAAATAGCCAATGGTGGTGTAGGAAGACAATCCTTGCTAATTCAGTACACAGATTAGGGTCCCACGAATAGATGAGAATACCATAAAAAGAACTACCTGCCCTTATGACCAATGCACAATATTGATTCTAAGTCAGAAGGTAAGGGTGAGAGAAGGTGGGAGACAGACAGAGAAACTATTTACCATCAACGGGTGTTAAAATCAGTCCTGAATCTGAGAAATTTTGAAAGTATAACATGGTGTTCATAGAGGCCGTGCCATTTCTGGAATGGCTTTACATATGATTTTACAATGATTTTGCATTTGTTCCTCCTCATTTGTACCAGGCTGTATATCCCTCAAAGGTCTAATTTGGGTGAATATAGCACTGTGCTTGTCAGTTAGTCTACCAGACTAGATATCAAGAATAAGGGAGTGCTAGTCTTAAATGGGGAAGAAATTCACTTCTAAGGTAGATAGTCATTCCCTGACTTTTTAAAATATGTTGTTGACCTCTTACTTTTAATGTCATAATCATTTCCAAATTTATCCCACTTGTGGTATGTGTTTTTATTATACTATAGAAGATCTTTTAAGATTTTGTCTCTGATTAACCATTTAGTATCAGGATTTAGGGTCAGCTAGGTCGCACAATGGATAAAGTGCTAGGCCGAGTCAAGAAGACTCACCTTTTCCTGAGTTCAAATTTGGCCTTAGACTTTTGCTAGCTGTGTGACCCTGGCCATGTCATTTAACCCCATTTGCCTCAGTTTCTTCATCTGCAAAATGAACTAGAGAAGGAAATGTCAAACCACTCCAGTATCTCTACCAAGAAAACCACAAATGAAGTCAGGAAGAGTTAGACACAACTGAATATCATCATGATTTAGAGTTATTGGACACCTTAGAGATCATTAATTGAAATCCAGCGAGACTAAGTTGAGTCAGTTCTTTAGGGTCTTTTAGGAGCCTAAATGACCATTTTTAACTTTGAAATGAAAAGGTTAGATTTACTAAAAACTGATTCTGAAACTGAAGCCCCATTTTTTTATTTATATAATTGTGTTCCAACTTCTTGAGTTATTTCTGCTTTTTCCAGAGAAGTCTAGCATGGTAATTAATTAGGAAGAAAGAGGGGAGGTATGGTATATAATTTCTGGTAGGATTCTTTTTTTTCTCACCAGTTTTGTCATCTAGTAATGATGTGTGAGAATTGAATTTGAAATTTATCCATGTTGGATTGATACTGGACATTTCTATCCATAGAGTCACAGCTTTTTGTGGGTAGCAGTTTAGGGAAATTTTCTTCAATAATCAATATTGGGATGAGATTTCTTTTTCCTTTTTTCAGCTTCTCAGGATGCTACCAGTTTCCCCTGTGCTACTTTCAGATCTTGATCCAGTTTTCTGGGCTCGTCTTTCCACTTCAGCTACTTTATGATTTATGCTTTTAGCTATATCTATTGAAACATTTAAATTATCTCTTCTGTTTTTAGTAATTTTGATCTTTTCTGGCATTCTTATTCCTGTTTTTAAGAGGAAATAGGAGCCTGGCTCCTTTTTTATAAACATCAGACTGCCTTCCCAGAAGTATACCATATACTGATTTTTAACACCAAAATAAAGAAATATGGGCCTCACATTTCTCCCTGTTAACTTGTTTGTCCCAACCTTTCCAAATCATTTGAATCCTGAATTATATTAACCTTTGTTTAGTAGCCACTAGTGCATGAGAATAATAGAGTCAGACTGTGTTTAGAGAAAATTGTTTTAGCCACTATGTAAAGGTTAAATTGGGGAAGAGGAAGAACTGGGTTCAGAGAGACAGTTTAGGAGGCTACTATAGTAGCCCAGGTGTAGATAATAAGGTTCTGAACCAGTATGGTGGCTTTGCGAGTGGAGAGAAAGGAATTAATGGTGAAGGATAATGTGGAGGTAGAATCAACCAGACTTGACAACTGGTTGAATGGGGATCAGGGTGGGGAGGGGGTGATATATAAAGAAGAATGACTGCAAGGTTACAAATCTTAAGTGAATAGAAGTGCTGGAATACAGGAATAGCAGGGTCAGATAGGAGGATTGAGGAAGAAAAATAATGAATTTTCTTTTGGACAAGATGAACCCAAAATGCCTGAAAGAAATCCAGTTGCACATTTCCAATAGGCAGTTGCTAATGCAAGAATGGAGCTCAAGAGAAAGCATCTTTTATTCAGAAGATACATGATGAATTTTTCATTTCAATGTCTTAGAGTCATTTCATATGAACATCAGTTATCCCTGTGAGACAGAATTTGTGGAAAATTTAATCAAATCTGATTCAAATCCAAAAGCCTATTTTGAGATAAAACTTTGAAATCTGTAGACTAAGGACAGAGCCAGGAGATCATGGTTTCAAAACTGGCCTCAGACACTTCCTAGCTGTGTGACCCTGGGAAAGTCACTTAACCTTCATTGCCTATCCATTACCACTCATATTTCTTGGAGCCAATACACAGTATTGATTCTAAGAAGGAAGGTGAGGATTCTTTTTAAAGGAAGAGAAGTCTACATGGCTGTTAGAATGCTAATCAGCCTACCTTAAATATCCAATATCTATAAAAATCTAACAGTTATGTGGAAAATTTCAAGCCCTTTTTTAAATCTCTAGTCTAGGCCTTGTCCCATTCTTTCTGTATAGATTTTAGGTTGCTCAGTGATAGGTTTTGTTGGTTTGGTCATTCATTTCCAGGCAGATAGCTTTCTTTTTAACCTGTCCTAACTTCCTTCCCTAATATATATGTCATTTTTTCCTCCTCTCCCCTCTTTTTTTTATCTGTGTCTCCACAGCACTCATGTATAGCTTAGCTGCCCAGTGACACTGAAGGCTAAAGAAGTTACTTCATCTCTTATTGTGTAATCTTTTTTCCCTGCAAAATGTCAAAATTTCCCAATGAAATCCTGGTCATTGCCAAACCCCACAAGCTTTCAACATTTAACTAAAATATGGTATATATCTCTTAATATTGCAGTTTCATTAGCAAAGAGATCTTGACAATTCGTGAAGCAGTTTGGCTAACAGATAACACTTATAAATATGAAGATCTAGTAAGAATGATGGGAGAGATTATTTCTGCCCTGGAAGGAAAGATTCGAGTAAGTTTTTTATTTTTAAATAAAAGTTGTATTTCTCTCTGCAATGAGTGGGGTGATTTTGTCATTGAGGAGGTAATGATCAGCTGCATCATAAGAAGGTCATTCCCAGAGTGGGAAGGCTTAGAGCAGAATCAATCATTGGGTTCCCCCAGCAATGGGTGGCTCAGTGGATTGAGAGCCAGGCCTAGAGATGGGAGGTCCTAAGTTCAGATCTGGCCTCAGACACTTCCTAGCTATGTGAAAAATCAGAATGGCATTATAGTTAGGGCACTGGATTTGGAATCAATAAGATCCATGTTCCTCACCTTTGAAGTGTAGGGGATAGACCTCAAAGGGTCCCTTCTAGCTGTAAATATATATATATATATATATAAATCTAGCTATAAAATGAATTTTCCTTGTTCATGCACATAAAAATTCTCATTTTAAAAGTCATCTTTCTGGTGCTTTACTGGGGCAAGCAAAGGATTCAAGGCTCTCAGAGAGTGCCAGTGAAGTACAAACTCTAGCAGAACATACTGGAAAGCCTTCAGGTCCAAAGCCAGTGACAGCCTGTATGTCCTTAAGACAGTGTGTCTCTAAGGATCAGCCTAGCTAAGTGCAGAAAGGCTCATCACCAGAGACCATAAGCTCAAGTATAAAAAAAAATTACACTTTGTATCAGCAGAGGGAGCACTGCCTCTGATGAAATTGTGTCTTTTCAATGCACATTGCTATTGAATCTCATTACCATCTCTGAATATGTAGCAATAAGTTTCTAAGGATCCACGTAGCAAAATCCGTGTTTACATTTCTAGAATAAAGTATTTTTGAAGATAGGTTTAATTTATCTCATTTATACACACACATATATAAATTTATCTAAGATAAATTAAACCTATCTTCAAATATACTTTATATTATTATATTTTATTGTTATATTCTATTATTACATATATTATGTATGGGGAATCAGTATCTAAGATAAATTTAAACCTATCCTCAAAAATATATTATTCAAGGTATATATCAAAATGTAAAAGTTATATTATTCAAAGGTGTATATATATATATAGTAGGGAATTGTAAAACACAGAACTGTATGTGCTCTGAAATCTAGCATTTAATCAATTGGAGTGTTCTCTCTTTTATTAGATTCCTACTCTCGTAGATTACAAAGAAGTGCTATTAAATGTAGTCCCAACAGAGAGAAGAACCCTTCACCTGTACAGCTTTATCTGTGAACTCTCCTTGTTGTATACAAGCCTGTCTGTGTACTCCCCTGCCCATCTGGCTGCTGCAGCCCTGCTGCTGGCCAAGTTGATGCATAGGCAAGGTAAGACACACTCTGTAATAATAACAGCCCACGTTTGTTTAGTTCACAAAGTTATTTATCTGCATTATCCAACTTGGTCCTCATAGGCATCCTGAGGATGAGGTAAGGAGTACGGCTGCTATCTTCCTCATTTTATAGGTGACAAACTCCATTCAATCTAGGAGGCTGTGACTCACATAGCTGGTCCTGCCATGACCAATGCTCTCATCCGATACCCCACCTAGTCATAGGACTGGTGCAGAATTATCCAGCAATAACCATTCATAATTCATAAGATACCTTTATTTCTTCAAATCTTACTTGTTTGTACTTCAAGGGGAAGGAGGAAAGTCAGCACTATAGGATAACCTACTGATTCTGCTGCCTCCAGGGTGGGATGGAAGCCCCTGGGCTATATGACATCTCCAAGGGGGTTACAGGAGATGGGAAGAAGTGAGATACAGCTAACAATTGTGTTTTACAGCAGATATCCAGAGTAACAATTGTCTGTATGTACATCTTCCTCTGAGCTCTCTGGGTACAAGTTTAGATGCTTTTAATTTTAACTGGTTAAGGAGATGAATTCATGTGCAGACAGCCCTTGTGTACATTTACTCTGCTGTCACCATAGGTAGGTAGGCAGGCAGGGGAACGACATGATTTCCTCTCTAGTGGATGATGAGACTTAAAGACCTTGAGAGTAGAATGACCTTGAAGGCTTCACAGATCTGGCAAGAAGAGGCATGGTTATGCCTATTTGGGTATTTCTTGAGTCTTTTTTCCTTAACCCTCGGGCAATTCCTGACTCCGTCCAAAGTTCTTCTCAGCCTTTCCAGGCTTATCTTCTTAGTCTTTGGGGAGAGTGGAATGTCTTTCTCCCACTTCTCATCCCTTCACCTACTTCTCCCACAAGAAACAACTCTTGCCCCAACCATTACCAAAAAAAATAACTCCTTCAGGCTAGCAGTGAACCTGCCTGCCTCTAGCTTTGCACCCCTGAGGCAGCAACAGCACAAAATGCATAGAGGATTCTGAGAAGAGTCTCGGGCTTCCTCCCACAAATGGCTTTTTGGTCTGGAGAGTAACAAGTCAAAATACAGATCACAGACCTAGATACCTGAATGCCTTGGCAATCATGTCCATTCCTAGTGGCAGTTAATGAAGAGGAAAGAGTCATCATCTCACCAAGACAGCAATCTACTGAATGCAATGCTAAGAACCAATCTGAAATGTCTAGTCCATATTGTCAGAATGCTATTATCACTTTAATTTCTCCTTTACCCAAATATGAAGTATTCTCTTGTTGACAGTTTAGTCTGGCTTTGGTATTTGTCAAATTCTTTGCATTTCTTTCTGTAGTAATTAACAGGTGAGCAGGTTTCAATGAGGAAATTGGAATGTGACCAATAAGGGTTCTCTGTCTGCTGTGATCTCTCTGTGGTTTCATTTAATGACAAGCCAGTTTTCACTGTGTGATAACCCATCTCTAAAAATACTGCATAACCCTAAGGAATTGGAGTCCTTTTCTGATTCCTTATATGCTTTGTAGGTCTCTTGCTTATATCATCAGAGCCAGGGAAGAGAAGCCTTCATAGGTCTATGTGCATTGACTAGACTCCTACTGATAGAATTTGATTGAAATAGGAACACCTGAGTCTTTGGGGACTATTTCTTAGCACTAAGAAAGAAAATGCCCTTGAGAAATGATTGTTATGATACTGTAGAAATACTCTTTTGTCTAATTCTGACTGTCTCTCTTTCCCAGCACATCCCTGGACAAGTCAATTGTGGGAATGCACTGGATTCTTCTATGAAGACCTGATACCCTGCGTTTTGAGCCTTCATAAAAAATGGTAATTTTGTTTTAAAATTCACAGTAATTTGAAGAGAAAGGAAGCATATGCAAGTCCTATTTACCCAACTTCTGAGCAGCATTAGGGCCTAAAACAATTTTTCCCAAATGATCTGAGGACATTTTTTCAGTAGCAAGACCCACTTTGAGAGCAGACAGCTGTTGTGCTACTACACAGAAGCCTTCTTTGTAGTGGGGCTAAGCTATAATATCCAGCATTCAAAGAAAGTTTTATTTTTCTCTATCCCGGTGGTTTTGGTGTCAGTGATAGTTACAGGGGTTAGTAAAGTTAATATCTCTACAAACACTAAATGAATAGGTAGAAAAATCATAATTTATCCTTTATCAAAGATGTCTTCTATGCTAATACAAAGCCTATTCTGTCAAGATAAGTGGATAGACCTTGGAGGTATGATTCTTTTAATTTCTTCTCTAAGACACTACATTCTTTGGCCAGATCGTAGCATAACAAACCATTTCAGTAATCAAATAAGAAACTCCCCTGAGAAAAACAATTGTTGCTCAGCAAAAAGTACTAATATTGGCCTTTCTTTGTCTCTGTGGCCCCCCACCCAATTTGACCCCTCAGAGTAACTATAATACGGTGATAAAGGCAGATTGGGTGAGCTCTTCGACTTCTCTCATAGCCAGGTACATACTCCACGGGGACCCTAAATGATTGTCAAGGGCTTATCACTGATCTAACAAATGTATTTCCCAAATGAGCAGCTAAATGGCTCTGTGGATAGAGTGTCAGGCCTGGAATCAAGAAGACTCATCTTCCTGAGTTCAAATCTGGGCTCAAATACATACTACCTGGACCAAGTCATTGTGTGCCTTAGTTTCCTCATTTGTAAAATGAGCTACAGAAGGAAAAAGAAAACCACTCTAGTAGTATTTTTGCCAAGAAAACCCCAAATGGGATCCTAAAGAGTTGGACATGACTGAAATAACTGAACAACAACAAAAAATTTCCCAACCACATTGGAACATCTGTATTTTCCATCTAGTTTAATGTTGACTTTTTAAGCCTTCATTGTCACCAAAATGGAAGTGGCTAAAAACGAGAACATCAAACATTCACTTTTCTGAATTTACTCCTATCACTTCTTTTTCTCTTTCTGTGCTTTGTCCTCTTAGCTTTCATGATGATGCCCCAAAGGATTATAGGCAAGTTTCCTTGACAGCTGTGAAACAACGTTTTGAGGATAAACGATACGAAGGAATTGGCCAAGAAAAGGTACTCTTATTTATCCTTTACCATTTATCTAAAAAGGACTAGCTTAAGAATGCCCCAATTTGGGAGAAGTGTGTATAACTAAGCTTACCTGCCCACCTGTTCAAAGACCAAATGATGCTTTGTGCTAACTTAGAAGTTGTTTGTATCATTTGTGTTTTGGTATTGGATCAGATAGAGAAAGAAGAGGCACTTATTGTTTGTCCTTTTTTTAAGGTAATGGGTTATGGCCAGTTGTGCAAGCTGTTAGGAGTGAAACAAGAGGACACAGAACCTTCTTCCTCTCCCAATGTGGAAGAAATTCAGACCTTCCTCAATTCACCCTCTGGGAAGAGAACCAAAAGGTAAGTGAAATTTTTGTCCACACTGATAGTCCTTCTTACAATGGCTCTGTTTTCTCATCAGATAGAATGTGCTGCTTTTTTACGTTTTGCCTCTAATATGATTTGTGATCAATATTGTCAATGTGTTGTTTATATCAGGAATGGATTTTTTACAACTTTTCTCAGAAAAGGAAATGGATCTAGCTGCAAAGAAATTACCGCAGGAAAAAATTCCTGGCCCTGATGGATTCATGGGAGAATTCTATCTCACTTCTAAAGAACAGTTAGCAAATAAATTGTTCCATTTGATTAAAATTTGCTGAGAAAACTGGAAAGCAGTCTGGCAGAAATTAGGCTTCGACCAAAACCTCACATCATATTCCACAATCCCTTCTAAGTTGTTACTCAACCTTAATATTAAAGATCATGCTGTAAAAACATAAGAATAATAGACCATATACTTCTCAAAGCTATGGGTAAGAGATATATTTTTAACTAAATAAGAGATAAAGGTATTTGCTAAAAATAAAATAGAGACTTTTGATTACTTTCGAATTAAAAACTTCTGCACAGGAAGTGATCAAATAGGAAAAAATCTTTGTGTCAAATTTCTCTGATAAGGATTTGGGATCCAAGATATATAAACAAAATAAAAGATTAATAGCCATTCCCCATAGATAACTGGTCAAAGAATACAAACCAACAGTTCTCAAAAGTATTCACAACATGAAAAAGTGTTCTAAATCACAAATAAAGAGAGAAGTGCAAATCAAAACAATCCTGAGGTTTTACCCCACACCCTGCAAATTGGTAAAAATGACCTGAAAATGGCAGTAGTTAATGGTGGAGGGGTGGCAAGACAATAGGTACATTAGTACATTGTTGGTGAAGATAGGAAATGGTACAACCACTTTGGAAATCAATTTGGAATTATGTAAATAAAATGATTAAAATGTCCATTCCCTGGGAACCATAATTGAGACTCCATTATTGGGCTTATACCCCAAGAAAGCCATCAATAAGAAAGTCCCTGTGTGCTCCAAAGTATTTCTAGCCGTACTTTTTATGATAGCTAAGAATTGGAAACAGAGTAGATGCCCATCATTTGAGGAATGGCTGACCAAATTGTGGTACATGGATGTAATAGAGTATCAGTGTGCTGTAAGAAATGATGTGGGTGATGAATACCCAGAGGCATGGACACATCTATATAAACTGAGGTTGAGCGAAGTAAGCAGAGCCAAGAAGACAACCTACACAGCAACTACCACAATGTAAATGGAAAGAACAACACCTAAAAAATCAAAAGTAAATTTAACAAAATTAGAAAAATTGAGCAAAGAGAGTGAGAAGACACCCCTACCTGTTTGTGGAGACAGGAAGTCCACAGGTGTTACACTGCACATATTTTCGGACTCGGTCTATGTATTGATCAGTCATGCTGATTCTCCCCCCCCCCCCCCCCCATCTAAAAAATAATATGTGGTATGGAGTGGCTTTTGGGGAGTGGGGAAGGATAGAGACTTGATGAAATAAGAAACAGAAGGTAGCAATAAAAACATTTTAAAAAACAAAAGTAAGAGAAGAGAATATGATAGCTTGAGATGGTGGGTAGTATTAAATAAAGATCTTATCAGGGAAGAATAAAAGGATTACCAAGCAACTGTAGAAAGGTCCATTTGAGATTACATAACATATTTGTCTTTACTGGCCTGGTAGGCATGGGTGTGTGACTTCTGCCAGTGGCTCCAGTAAGAGCAAGAAAAATAATGAGGAGGGGGCTGATGTTTGAACAAGCACTTAGTGATGCGATGCTTACCCTATAGCACCAGAGGGAGTAAAATGACTTGCCAAAGGTCACACAGCTAATTATTCAGTGGCACTCTCAGGACCAGAATCAGCCTTCTGTGTCTTGACTGCCAACCCAGGATTCCTGGTTTGTTTTGGGTTTTGTGGGGGCGTCTCCACTATGCCACATGTTCTATTCTGTATTTAATTTGGACTGTGTTCTCCTTCCTCAGAAGAAGGGAAAACAGCATTCAGGAAGATAGGGGCAGTTTTGTAACAACACCCACTGCTGAATTATCCAGCCAAGAAGAAACTCTGTTGGGCAACTTCCTGGACTGGAGTTTGGACTACTGCTCTGGGTATGAAGGAGATCAGGAAAGCGAAGGAGAGAAAGAAGGAGATGGTAAGTGCTGGGCTGTACATTGGGGTGAGGACACGCATCCCTCGTGGATCTGTGCTAGCCTTAATAAGCAGAACTGGCCTTTGTCTAAAGATCCTGAAGGCCACTTAAACATGCACCTGGTGATGGCAGTCTCCACTTTTTTCTCATGCCCAGAAGGACAGGCCTATTCTTGCTTAAGTTTCATTATTTCAGCAAGCCTAGAGAAAGGAATAAATGGTTATTTCTGCTGAGAATGGTGCCTCTGCCACCACCTCAGCTGGAGATCTATATATATCGTGTGTGTGTGTGTATACACACAATACCATCTTACCCGTGCTAGGAGAGGGACGCGTTTAATTCACAAATTTATAAAAGGTTAATATCCGTTCCCCAGCAGACAAATAGTCACATAACGTTAGCTGCACCTGGTCTCTGTGGTCGTCATTTCCAAGGCTACTGCTTCTAATAACCTGAAAGTCTATATTCCTAAAATAAAGGTTTTATTCACTGAACTGAAAACTAGTGAGGTTTTAATGGTCCGTGAGGGACACCTGGGTGCCACCTCCTGGCTCCTTGCCACGGCCGGGGCAGGGCAGCGGGTGAGGCCAGGCCGGGGTCTTCACCTGCGTGTTCTGTTGTGCTCCCACAGTCACGTCCCCCAGCGGCGTCCTCGACGTCACGGTGGTGTACCTGGATCCAGAGCAGCATTGCTGTCAGGAGTCCAGCGACGAGGACAGCCGGCTAGAGGAGCGCAGCGACGGGCAGGATGCGCCTGGCCTGCGGCCGGAGCCCAAGCTCCCCGACAAACACCGGCTCCTTTTCCAGGACAGGAGGGAGCCCAGAACCGAAGCGACCTCCGGCTACTCCTCGGTCAACAGCGCCAGCCCCACGTCCTCTGTGGAGAACAACTTTGGGGCGTTTCTCAAAACTACCTCAGCGCTGTCCCCGGGCAGTGACCGGAACACTCACCCGTGTACGCCCACCTCCTTGGAATCATGTTTACAGTCTCTTCACACCAGTCCGGTAGAGAGCGGCCTCCACCGGAGACCGGTGAAGAGGAAAAATGTGGCCGAGCACAGTGACAAGAAGAACTTGGGATTCTGGAGTCTGTGATTTGTGTATGTGATGTGTGTCGCTTTAAATGTTTACTAAAAAAGGGAGAATTTCTGTAATGCCTTCTAAGGGCTGTGGGGGGGAGGCCAAAAATGTAGACCTTGTAAACTCCAAAGGCAACAGACAAAGAATCTGCTGGGTCTGCCGAGCGGTGGCCTAGGCCTGCAGAAGACGGAGAGAAACCGCTGTTGGCCACGAGTGGAACTTCTTCCACTTAGTCCTATGCAAAACAAAAAGCAGACAGCGGAACTCTCCATCCAAAAGAACAGTACCAAATGCTTCTCTCTGGAAATGTGAGCCCAAAGCTATCATGCCTTATTGCTTCTCCACCTTTTCTTTTTGTGGGGACCCCGGAGGGTGAACACCCCTCTGCTAGCTCTTCAGAAGTGCTTTCACTGAAGGTCTTTTTTCAGGGGAACATTTTACTGCATAAAATCCGATGTCAGGGCCCAGTCTGGTGCCTGTATTCTGGGCTTCCAACAGCATTGAATTAATCAGCACATTCCCTGGAAAACACTTTATTGATGTTGCCCTTCAGAGTGACAGGATACCCCTAGCATTCGGCGTGGTTTCCTTGTGCAGTACAGTATTTGGGCCGGGCCTTAGAGACCAAAAGATCTCATTCCAAATGGATTCTATCCCCATAGAGCCCTGGAACTGGGTCCAATGGTGGCAGAGGTTATTTAGAGCTAAAAAGAATGGTATGTTTTAGCTTAGAACTCCCCATCACTAACCAGGTTGTCTGAAGCCTTCACTGCCAAGTGCCTTCCCCAACCACTTTTAGCTCTTTACAATAAAAGAGTCAAACGCCTTTTTTTTTTAAGTAACCTCATTGCTGTTTGCATCTTTACTATCTCTACATCCAGTGTTGGTGCCAAGAACTGCTCTTTTGTACAATGGGTTTAGGACCACTTTAGTATCTTACCATTGCACTGCCCTCAATTAAATTCATCCTATAAGATGAAAATAAACTCAATTTCAAGGGAAAAGGGAATTTTTTTTAATTACAATCCCTGTTTCCAAATGGCATCATGACAAACATATGCTGAAAGCATTTTCCTCAAGATGTGATTTCTTCAGTCTCCTTCCTGCCTGGGAATGTCCAAAAAAGATCGGGGAGGGGGTAAAAAAAACCCAAAGCAGTTTGTGTTTGAAGGGGTTTTTCATTGTAAATTGTCTGAAATGAAATAACACTGAAAATGTAAAAGTCATTGTTTTACTTTTATTAATTTCTGTTGAGTGAAATGCCCATTTTTAAGGGCCCCTTTAACAATGGAATGTTGAAGAAATAATGTGTGAGCCAATCGCTTCTCATTCTACATCTTCCCCAGGAATTAGTGCAGCAGACAGGATTTCTATGGAAACATGCCCAGGAATGTGATTGTTTGGAGGCTTTAAAACTTAGAAGCTCAAAACCAAGGAAAATTTCAACTGCTTTTAGGTCAAAATGAAAAAACACAGGGCATGAGGGTGTTGTTGGAAGGACATTCTAGATATTTGAGAAGTTTAAGGGCCAAGCTAGTGGTTTTATAGAAGTAGTAAAAAGTTCCATGATAACTGCAAATCTTAGGTTGCTGTTGGAAAACAACTCTTTCCATCCTTTTCATTCCCACTCTTAACCCCGCAACCTGCTTACATGGGTCTTGAATTAATCCCTGCCATTGGTCCTTTTAGAAAAATAACAGAGATAGCTTGGAAATCAGGTTTAACTGCAGTAAAAAAAAAAAAAAAAAATGCCTGAATCCCATGACATTGGTTGAAATACAAAGTTGGCTGGGCTTGAGAGCCTGGAGAAACTGGAAATGGATTCAAAATCCCTCCTCCAGCTTGTGCAAAAAAGGTAACTACTTTTTTTTTCTTCTTAAGTCAGACTTCTCTAAGGAGAGAAAGAGCCAGGATTGTTTCCCAGCTCCACTGGGACCCTATATATTTCAGCATTAATGTTGACCTAAGAAAGGAGGCAACTGGACCTTCTGTTCAATATCATTAACATATAGTGATAATAGCGGGATTCAACCTTTCACAAACATTTAGTCAACCTCTTACTAGAGGGAGTTATAACTGGGGCAATACCTCACCTAAAGCATATCAAAATTAATGTTCTATTGACTACATACTGGCCAAATTATGCTTCTGAGAATCCATTGTGTCATGGTGAATTTTTTTTTTAAAACCCATAACTTCTGTGTATTGGCTCATAGTTGGAAGAGTGGCAAGGGTGGGCAATGGGGGTCAAGTGACTTGCCCAGGGTCACACAGCTGGGAAGTGTCTGAGGCTGGATTTGAACCTAGGACCTCCTGTCTCTAGGCCTGACTCTCAATCCACTGAGCTACCCAGCTGCCCCCATGGTGAATTCTTGATGTTTTCTCCCATTTTTGCCAAACTGGCTATCTGATTCTGAGACTGATAGATCTAAAACACAGTTTTTAAATTGACTCTAGATGTGGTTCACTACAGAGCACCAAGAAACTAGCACTGCACCTCAAGACATGGAATGTTGGTTTGGGGTCACCTGGGACTTTAAAATGGCTCAGCCACATGGATTTGCTCAAACTGAACACTAAGCAAAACCTATGGAGAATCAGAATTTGGCTGAAGCTTTCGATAATTGTGGAATCAAAACAACCCTTGCCTCTCTTTATATCCCGTTCTACACACAACACTGCGTTGATGCACATTAATTACACAGTAAGCCAAGCTGAAAGGAGAGACAGTCAGGTGAGATACTATGTTTGGTCAGTTTGACTGGATTGATGTGTAAGTCAGTCTAAAAATGTAGCCTGGAACGAGGTTGTAAAGGTGTTTAAATGCCAGGGTTTGCATTTGATTCTAGATGTAGCTAGAAACCCCTGGGAGCTTCTCGAACAGGAGAGAGATCAGAACTGCTGTATTTGACCAAAGACCAGATGGGAAGAAAGATGGGGTGCCTGGAAAGCCAATAATCAATAGCTGACTTTTAAAGTTCATAGCTAGGAAAAGTGGAAGTATGACCCACATATGAGCTGTGTTCCTATTCTAACAATCACCGGAAATGTTCCTTGTTCTCCTCACTGCCATTCCTAGATCTTCTATGCCAACCTCTCCTCCCTTGAGATCTGTGTTTTTTAAATATCTTAAATATGCCTTATGGCTCCTAACCCTGTTCTTTGTCTTCCATGTGTTCAGTCCCTGCACTCCTACGTTCTTTTACAGGCCATCACACCAGCCACATTGCATTCCCTTCCCTAGCTTGACCCCTTGGTGAATCATTTAAGCTCAATACTATGCTCTAGTCTTGAATCCCTTATTGTCTTGTCCCATCACCAATCATGCCAACCCCTAACCTTGGTTTATTCCTGCCATCCTTCACTCCCATTCATATGAATGAAACTGGAAGAAATCACAAACTAGGCTGAATAGGTTCACTGAAATTTGTTACATGTTGACAGCATGAAAGCAACCCTTATCTATCTCCCTCATTAATTCACTTTCCCACTCCCCACAGAGTCTGTTCCAAACATTCTTGTCTCTCCTCAATCCCTCACAATATCCCCTTCCCCCATTTCCTCTTAGCTGAAGACTTTGCCCAATTTCATCAAAAAAAAAAAAAAAAATTGAAGCTATAGCCTCCCTCTTTCCCTCTCATCTCAAATCACTTGGCCATCTTTCCCTCCTATTACAAGTGTCTCTCATGCAGGTATATAGTGGATAAAGCTCTGGGTCTGGAGTTAGGAATATCTAAATTCAAATACAGCTTTAGACACTCTGCAAGACTCTAGGCAAGTCACTTCACCTGTGTCTGCCTCAGTTTCCTCAACTGTAAATGAGGGTAATAACAATCCCTACTTCTCAGGGTTGTGAGAATTAAATAAGATAACTCACTTAGCAATGTACCTGGCACATGGTAGGCATTTAATAAATGTTATTCCCTTTCCTTGTCAAACACCCCCACACTCATCCATTCCATTCCTTTGCATCTTTTCCAGCAAATTGTCCCCTTTAAACATCGCCACCCACTCTCTAATATTTAATCTCTTCCTATCCCTGCTATCTATAAAGACACCCACAGCTCCCCTATCCTCAAAAACAAAAACAAAGACAAAAAAAAAAAAACTCTTCATTTGATCTGATCATCCTATGTCCTTCCCTTCTTGGCTAAACCCCTTTAAAAAGCTATCTACATCAGTTGTCCCTACTTCCTCTCTCTATTCTAAATCCTTTGCAATCTGACTTCCAATTTGTTCATTCAATTGAAATTATTTTCTCTAAAGCTACCAATGATCTCTTATCAAATTTAATGGCCTTTTCTCAGTCCTCTTCCTTCTTGAACTATCTGCAGTATTTATTTACCCTGTTCTGTATACTCTTTCTCTAGGTTTTTGTGACATTGCTGTCTCTTGGTTCTTCTGTCAAACCAATCTTTCCCAGTTGCCTTTTCTGGATCTTCATCAAGATTGTACTCAATAATCATGGGTCCCCCTAAAGATCTGCCCAGGTTCCTTTTCTCCTTCTATACTACCTCAATGATCTCATCAACTCCTATGGGTTCAATTATCTCTCTGCAGGTGTCTCCCAAACCTATAGATCCTACCCAAATCTCTCCTAAACTCCAGTGTCACATCAATGAAATCTAGAATTGGATGACCTGATAGCATCTCAGCTCAACATAAAACATTTCTCCTTATCTTTCCCCAAAAAACCTCCTTTCTTGCCAACTTTCCTGACTGTTGAGAGCACCACCATTCTTCTAGACACCCAGGTTCTCAACCACAATGCCATCCTCAGCTGCTCACACTTACTCTACATATCCAATCTGTGGTCAAGTTTTTGTCATTTCTACCCACACAATAGCTCTCATATACATCCCTTTCTCTCCATTCACACAGCTACTACCCTGATATTGTCTGCCATCATCTTATGGCTGGACTATACTGCAATAGCCTTTTGGTTGTTCTCCCTGCCTCAGATCTCTCCCATTCCAATCCATCCTCCACTCAACTGCCCTTTAGAAAAATGCAGGTCCGACCATGTCACACAATCAACCTCAACTCAATAATAAATTTCAATCCTCACCCCCCATTACTGCCAAGATCATATAAAAATGTTCTATTGGAAATGTAAAGCCCTTCACAATATGGCCCCTTTCTGTCACCCACGCCCATCAGGCTCTCTGTCCTCGCCTCTGACTCCCAGCTTGAAGATGCTCTCAAATCTTGCCTTCTGCAAAAGGCTTCCTTCTCTCCAAGATTACCTTCCACTTGGGCTGTTATCTGCATGCTGTCTCTCCCTTTAGAATGTGATCTCCAGGAAGGCACAGCCCATGTTTTTTTGCCTTTCTTTGTCTTTCCAGATCATAGCACAGTGCCAGGCGCATAGTAAATATTTAATAAATGGGGGGGGGGGGGGAGGGTTTGACAAAGCTAATCACACATATTTACAACTATTTATATCTTATAAGTTTCTCCATGCAATTTACCATAACATCTTACTGGTTACTTAAGCTGAAGCTCCTCCTATTTTCTTTTTACTCATCTTTATATTTGTGTAAAGATATATGTTTTTCCATATTTGTGTGTATATATACACACACATTCTTGATTACCTTATGCTATTTATGAGCCTTCTGGAAGTGGCTCATGTAACAAAAGATCAATGTTCACTTTGGGGGATTTCTCACTTTTCTGGCTCATTCCTCTCCCCCAGATAATCTGGAATTTCACTTTCTGATACCACTCAACATATCACAAACTCCTCTTTGCTGGCAAATTCACAAAATCCAAAGAAAAGTCAATGAAAACAGAACCTAGGGAAGGAAGCCAACATATTATCTGGTAGCTTCCTGTGTTTTCTAATTATTCTTGTTTATCAAATGAGGCAGTAGGGGACACAGTGGTTAGAGTACTAGCCTGGAATAAGGATGTCCTGAGTTCAAATCAGTCCTCAGACACACACTAGCTGTGTGACCCTGGGCAATTCACTTGCCCCTGTTTGCCTCAGTTTCCTCATCTGTCAAAATGAGCTGGAGGAGGAAATGGCAAACCACTCCTGTATCTTTTGCCCAGAAAACCCCAAAAGAGGTCACAAAGAGTCATGACTAAAAATGACTAAACAACAACAACCAAGTACAAAGTGAACTAAAACAATCACAGAATTCAAGCTCAGAAAGGCCTCCCTCTGCAACTATCCAATATACCCATACATGAAGAAATCCCCACTATGACATCCCTAACAGGTAGACATCTGGCCTCTCCTCAAAGACTTCTTTTTCTTTTTTAATTTTTATAACCCTTACCTTCTGCCTTAGAATCATTAACTAAGTATCATTTCTTCCAAGTAGTAAGGGCTAGGCAACTGAGGTTAAGTGACTTGCTCCCGCAGTTAGGAAGGGTCTAAGATCAGATTTGAACCAAAGATCTCCTGTTCTTGACCTGGCTCTCTCTCCCCTAAACCACCTATCTGCTCCTCCTTAAAGACTTCTAAGGAGGAATCTATCACTTCTCAAGATCTAATTGTTAGATCAATGGCACATGAAAAAACCAGTAGAATTACTCATTGGCTATGGGACGGGGGTGGGAAGAGGGGAAGAAAAGAGCATGAATCATGTAGCCATGGAAAAATATTCTAAATTAATTAAATAAAAATTTTCAAGTAAAAAAAAAAAAAAAAAAGAAGGGGGCAGCTGGATGGCTCAGTGGATTGAGAACCAGGCCTAAAAACAGGAGGTCCTAGGTTCAAATCTGGCCTCAGACACTTCCTAGCTGTGTGACCCTGGGCAAGTCACTTAACCCCCATTGCCTAGCCCTGTAACAAATAAAATTAATATAGAATGATATATATATATATATAAAAGATATTAGGGTTTAAAAAAAAAGAAGAAGAAGAAAATAAAGATCTAATTGTTAGGAAATCCTTCCTGGGACCAACTCTAACAGCCTATTTGGAACTTCCACCCATTACTCCTGGGTCCAAATAAAACAAGCCCAATCCCTCCTCCACCTGATAGCCCTTCACATATGTGTACACCGCTGTCATGTACATCTTGACTCTTCTTTTTTACAGACTAAACATGCCCAAATCCTTTACCTAGTTCTCAGATGCTATGAGCCCAAAGCCCCTCACCATTCTGATTGCCCTCCTCTGGTTCCTCCCCAACTTACCAATGTCCTTCTTAAGACATGGGACCCAGAAATGAGCACAATACTCCAGATTAGGTCTGACAAGGACAGAGTATAGTACAAATATAAGTTCCCTGTTCCTAGAAGCTACTACATATAGCCTCAGGATGCATTAGCTTTTTCAGTGGCCATAAGAATGCTGATTCATTGCAATCCCCTGACTAGGTTCTTGGCTTTAAGAGGAGTCACAGAGTTATAGTATTTCAGGCCTGGATGGAAGGGAGCTCAGCAGCCATCCATAATTTAAGTCAGACCCAAAAAAGAATCCCTACTACAACATATCAAACAAGTGGTCAGCCAGCTTTTGTCTGAAGACCTCCAATTTGGTGAAATGCACTACTACTTCTCTACTCTATTCCATTTTTAATAGCTTTATTCATTGGGAAATTTTTCCAATATGAATATGTAAGAAGTTAGGAGGATCATAGATGTTATATCCCTATAATTCCAGTGCCCAGAAATTCACTAAGAGCATATTGCGAGACTTCATCCATGTTCTGTTTTTTTGTTTTGTTTTAATCAAATCTGGACAATCGTTTATTGTGATATAAGCCTTTACAATTTGTTGGAAGTGCGTATGGTCCATGGGATAAGGTTGCCTAATGACCTACAATTGGAATGATTCGCTCCCTGTGATTATTAATCACTTTTGAGTGGAGCCCCATACCTTTCTGGGGAACTTTCTGACATCATTTCATTTATTTAACTAGCTTACTCGTTCTGGTGAAGGGTGAGTTTGGACCACCATCCAGATTTATTGTTGTTTAATCAATTAGTCATGTCGGACTTTTTGTGACCCCATTTGGGGTTTTCTTGGCAAAGATCCTGGAATGGGTTGTCATTTCCTTCTCCAGTTCATTTGATAGATGAAGAAACTGAGGCAAAAAGGGTTATGACTTACCTGAGGTCACACAACTAATGTGTCTAAGGCTGGATTTGAACTCAAATCTTCCTGACTCCCGGGCCAGCATTCTATTGACTGTTCCTCCTAGCTACCCCATTCAGATTACCCTGTGTGTTAAAGGTCCCTTTGGAAATTTTTGTTTGGATTCTAATTGAAATTCAATGTGGGGATCCTTAAAGAAATTTAGAGTGCCTGATATATTCAGGAACATTGAGGAATTTTCATTTGGGACAGCATAGTTCCTAACCTGAAGGCAAGGGAGAGATTTTCAGTCATTTCTCTTCTATAACTCATCTCTCTTCTTCCAGGACTTGTTCTCTTTTGAATGCACAAATGGCTCTTTTCTCTGCTTCGAGGAGGCCATGGTCCTGGAAGCTGCTTCCTGCCTTGAACCTTAAGTGCCTCTGTCTGAGAACTTCTGAAAAATATATGTCTCTGCTCCGGGCCTCAAATGACTCCCTAAATTGCTCTCTGCTGGATGTAGTATCTCTTACTGAGTGATAGCAAGATAGGATAGCCGATAATACAGTGATTTAAGACAATTCCAAAGGACTCAAGATGAAAATTGTGAGCCACCTTCAGAGAAAGAACCAAAGGCTGAATGCAGATTGAAGTGTACTATCTTTTTTTTAAAACCTTTACCTTCCATCTTAGAATAAATTCTAAGCATATTTGTGTGTACACACACACACACACACACACACACACACACACACACACACACACAAATAAAAAGATGGGATAATTGATGTCGAGGAAGGGAAAGAGAAAATTATTCTCCTACCTGCTGTTCTCTATTATAGATTTCTTAAGACAGTGGTATCTCTTTTGGCTCCAAAACTATGGAATAGCCTTGGCTGTTACTTTATTGGGACAAGAATACTTACATGATTGCCCCCTTCGTAAGAAGATAAGGAAATAACCTGACCTTCTGGAAGAAAGAAACCTTCTAAAAGGGAAAACTTTGGTTTTCACTTCTGAAGAAACAATCAACTGACTACCCCCCCACCCCCCCACCCGCTTTCTGTGGGGTTGGGGAGCACGTTTGTGTATTCTGAGTCTTTTTGCATAAAGATATATGCAAGTAGGCAAATAGGGGTAGAGTTTTAGCCTGGCACTGGGACTGGCACTGGTCTTGGACCATGATGTGATTAATTAAACAATAAAGGTTGGTTTTTAGCTCAGAAGATTGTTTTCCTAGTATTTTATTTTTTTAACACTATGTTCCTACTATGCCATCTTAGTAAATGCCTCTTCTTTGAGTTACTGGAGTCCATTGGCTATCAATGATGAGTGCATCAGAGATGATCTTTGAGCTAAAATTTAGGGATTTAAAATTTACCTGCATTCCTTCAAGTTAGATTTGGGAATGTATTTCCCCTAAGGTTATAAGGTTAGAACTTTATATAGAAAACATATAAAACCTCTATTTTCTCCTTTGGTCCCAAAGGGAAGAACTAGGAACAATGAGTAGAAATTATCAGTAGAACAAGCCTAATCCTTCTTCTACATGATAGCCTTTCCAGTACTTGAAGATGGCTATCATGTTTCCCCCTAAGATTTCTCTTCTCAACTGTGGTGTCAATGGATGGTCAAATATATTAGATTCAATGAGCAACTGTTCCTCAGAGACCTGTACAGACTCAGCCACTTACAATCTATACACTGGACAGAGCTCCTAACTATAACTCTAGTATGGCACCTCAAAAACATCTGTCTTGAGATTTTTTTTTACTTATTCTTACCTCTACTCAGAGGCAGAACCAAGAGGAAAAGGTAGATGGTGCAAAGGGTTAAATTTAGGCTCAATTTTACATTTCCAAGAGTAGAATGAATTGCCTTAAGAAGTGGTGGGTTCTTCCTCCTTCAAGCAAAGACTGAATGACCATTTGTCAGGTACATTGTAGCAGATGATTCCTTTCTAGTATGGGTTGATTTAGATAGCTACTGAGGTCTTTAATGAAACTGAGATTCTGTTATTTGTGATTATTTCTCACTGGCATTCTTCACCATGGTTCTATGACATACTCAACGTTTATCACTCTCCTTGCAATTCTCAGTAATTCCCAGCAGATGGTGGCATTGTCACACCCAGTGATTTTTGACGCGTCATTAGAGAAGAAAGATCATAAAACATGCAGTGGAATGATGGAATTGAGTTTTTCATTCATACAGAAAAGAAAGCTACCTTGAAAAAGTGAAAAGGGAACAAGATCCATCTGTTTCACAACTTTACCTAAGACCAGCTCTATTCCTGCCCCTTCTCTCAGACACTAGAAAATGAGATCCAAATGGGATGGGAACTTCCTACCAACTCTGATATTGTCCAGGTAGAGGAGGCATCTTGAAATCCAAGGAAGCTGCATGATTGAGGGAACTCAAATATCTGCATATACTAACTTCTCTCCTATATCCATTAAATGATTCAACCCTTGTGGTGAATGTGCTGGATTTCCCCAGATGTAGAATCCAGTTACCTCGTATAGACTCTAAAAATGGATATGCAAATAACAAGAACCCTTTTTGTTGTAGATGTTGTTTTAATTTAAACTTGTATGTTCTCTTTTCCTTTGTAAATAAAACTGTGGTCTAGAATGTATAGAGACTAGGATATAAAAAGAAGAAAGAAACAGATATCAGACCAAGGTACCTACTCACAGTAGCAATAGCAAGGGCATATGTTAGTAAGAATCCAATACAACAGATCTCTGAAACTAGGGAGCCAAAGGGATCGTAGAGACTCTGAAGTTCCAATAGTAATAGTAACTCACATCTATACACTGCTTTAAGACTTACAAAGGGCGTTATTTTTAAGGTGACCCAAAATTCCAAGGTTATAAAAATGAAATCATTCTTGTCTCTTCTCAAGGAGCTTCCATAACTATTATGTCCAAAGCATGTGCTCATGGGGGGAAATATGAGGATATGTTTGTTCCCCTAAATGAATTTCATTGGATCATAACTTCAGCTATGGACAACTGCTGGCCACCATTGGCATTTTCTGACTAAGCTATACTGCTCTTTCTGAGCAATAACAGACAGGTGGTTTTTTTTGGAATGCATTGAGTAAGAGAGATTTTTCTTAAGGTAACCAAAGCTAATCTTAAGAAAAAAGAGAATAAGAAAATGATGAAAAGATTATATGTTAGAATGAGACTTCCTAAGATGAAATAAAGTGATGTATGAATGGTGAAAGATAGAGGAAAAGAAAGGAGAGACAAAGCTTAGTGACTCAATTTCTTTTGAAGAGCCATTGAATCATGCAGTTCTCAATCTTGGCCATTAAAGGATAGTATTGGCCTAGAATAACTTCCAGCCATCCTTCATTAGGAAGTTAAGGTGAGTCGGTGAACAATTTTTTTTTTTTAATCCTTATTCTGCCTTAGAATCAATACTAAGTATCAGTTCCAAGGCAGAAGAGTAGTAAGGGCTAAACAATTGGGGTTAAGTGATTTGCCCATGGCCACACACAAACAGATTTGAACCCAAGACCTCCCATCTCTGGGTCTGGCTCTCTATTCATGGAACCACATAGCTACCCCAAACAAGCAACGTATTAAGTACCTACCTGTGCCAGTCACGATGACAAAGTCACTGAGTGAACAAAGAAAGACAAAAGCACATAATGGCATTGTCACACCCAGTGATTCTTGACCTGGCCCCCATGAGCAGAGAAAGAGAAAGACAATAAAACATGCAATAGGGTCATGGACTGAAATTTTTCACTCATAAAGAAAACCACCTTGAGAGAGCAGAATCAAAGTGAGATGCCTCAAGGAAGAGACAACATACCAAAAAATTTGTATATACAAGCTATAACATCTTGTCGGTGTCTAAATGGAAGGTAATTCTAGAGAGAAGCCACCAGCAGGGGAGGGTACTGCTAGTCTCACCAGCACTGGGGAGGGGAGGGCAGAAGATGTGAAAAACATTGTGCTCAGCTCTGGAAAAGACACAAGATTTAGATGAGACTCTTCCTGTCTTCATGATGCTTACATCCTAGAAGCAATACAGGGCACAAAGGGCTTTATATATAAAGTGATCCAAAAGTCTAAAGATTTAAAGATGAAATAGTCCTTGCCTTTTATTAAGGAGCTTCCATAACTACTTACACAACATTACATGATACGTGCATTAGAGATGAATGAAGCATTGTGCTATGTGATATCTGAGAGAGATCATTACAACGAGGCTCAAGGAAGGGACGTTTACGTTGGACATTAAAAGATTACTTGAACCCAAAAGAGAAGCCAAATCCTAAAAACACATGGGTCAGTCATCCCAATGAGGAAGAAAAAGCTGAAAGGGATGGAAACGCGCCATTAACTCATCCACCAACTTTGATCTTCAAAAGATATGTGCAGAAACAAGAAGAAGTAATGAATACGAGAGTGTCACGACCCTGGAAGAATCATGGAGTCCAAAGCTCAGCATGAGCTGTGACTGGAAATGAGTGCTAACAACAGCAAAACGTGGTTCAAGTTCAAGTTGTTGGATTCCATCCAAGAAGCATTTATGAAGCCCCTATTATGTGCAAGGCATACTACTAGGTACTGGTGAGACAAAGGAAAAAGATGAAAACATTCTCTGTCCTCAAAGCGCTTCTATGCTCCTGGGATGTAGATGGGGGCACTTGTACACAGATAAGTAAACATGAAATGCATACAAAGTAAAATCAAAATAAAAAATGGAGGTTATGGGCAGTGGGGAAGTGGAAATGACTATCAACTGTGAGGATCAGGAAAGATCTTAGAGAAGACAGTGCTTAGCTTGCTTAATAAGTGAAGAGAGAAAGAGAAGGACGATTGTTATTTGGGTGGGATTAACTACACTGTGGGGAAAATAAGGCAAAAAAAATAATAATAAATAGGCTTGATAACGAAAGTAGCTAGCATTTATGTAGTACTTTAAGGTTGGAAAAGTGCTTTACAAAAACAACAATCCCAGGAAGAAGATGCTATTATTATCCCATTTCACAGGTGAGAAAACTGAAATCTTCTAAGATTTAGGAGTGTGTCTACTCATCCTTAGTATTTGTTGTTCTTAGATTATAGATACTAGGAGGGCAGTCCTTTAAGTCTGGATATACCTCCCACAAACCACCTACCTATAGGCACTGAATTGCCCAGGGTCACAGCTGTCATTAGATATCTGCAGCAGGACATGAACTCAGGGGTTCCGGGTTGATACCAGCTCTTTCCACTACATCATCTAGCTCTGTTCTGGACCTTTTTTCTCTCTACATTCTCTCACTTGGCGACCTCATTAAGATTTCATGGGTTCAATCATCATCTTCTTTGCAGATGACACCCAGACCTCCCTGTATCTTATCCTAATTTCTTCTAAGCATTAGTCCCACACCACCAACTGCCAAGTTGACAGTTTGAACTCTACATCCTATAAGCATCTCAAACTCAACATGTCCAAAATATGAACTTAGAATTCCTGTGCCATTCAAGGTCCCCTACTTCTGGCAGAGACCACACAATCCCCCCAGATAACAAGTATGCCATCTCAGTGTTAACCTAACCCTAACTTCCTTACACTCTCCTCTCACGCCACATATCTGATCAGCTGCCAAGTCTTGTCATTTCTGTCTTCCAATGTTTTTCTTATCCATCTCTCTCTTTCCAACCTAGTTCAATCTCTATTACCTCTTAATATTGCAATAAGCTATTGGTCTTGTCACCTTCATCCTCTTCCCATTGGAGAGCCCCAAATCCCCACCAAAATAATATTCCTAAATTACAGGTCTGACAATGTCATTTGCTCACTGAATGAACTCCAGCGACTCCATATTACCTCTAGCATCAAATATACTCCTCTCGGGGGCAGCTGGGTAGCTCAGTGGAGTGAGAGCCAGGCCTAGAGACAGGAGGTCCTAGGTTCAAACCTGGCCTCAGCCACTTCCCAGCTGTGTGACCCTGGGCAAGTCACTTGACCCCCATTGCCTACCCTTACCACTCTTCCACCTATGAGACAATACACCGAAGTACAAGGGTTTAAAAAATATATATATATATACTCCTCTCTTTGGCATTTAAACCCCCAGACTCCAACCTTTGTTTTTAGGCTTATTATATATCACTCCCTTTCACACATTCTTAGGTCTAGCCAGACTAACCTCCTTGCTATTCTTAACACAAGTTACTTCATCTACCACATACATGCCCAAACTTGGGTTCCTATGCCTAAAATATATTTCCCTTCTGCTGGAATAGATCCCCTTTTAGAATAGCTTGTCTCAGGGGCAGCTGGGTAGCTCAGTGGATTGAGAGCCAGGCCTAGAGACAGGAGGTCCTGAGTTCAAATCTGGCCTCTGACACTTCCTAGCTGTATGACCCTGGACAAGTCACTTAACCCCCATTGCCTAGCCCTTACCACTCTTCTGCCTTGGAACCAATACAAAGAATCGATTCTAAAGCAGAAGGTAAGGGTTTATAAAATAAAATAAAATAAAATAAAATAAGACTATGCTTTCAGGGAGCTCGTGCACTTTACTAGGAGGAGATGATAAATAAAAGAATTCAAACATAATATGGGTGGCAAGGCCCAGAGGCCCTTAAAAGTGCTTCAGCAGGTGAGATGGAAGGAATTGGAGGTCTCGAGAGCATAGATGTTAATGCCATGAAGATGAGAGATTAGATTTTTGTGAAAAATAGCTGGTAGGCCAGGATGGCTGGATCACAGAATGTGGCTGACAAAAAGTAGGGTTGGTGGGTTGAATGACTGGTAACCAACATTAAATTTATAAACAGGTATTTTAAAAAAATAAATACAGGAATAGGAATTGCCTAGGTAGAAACCTGGAAAACCTTCTAAGCAAAAGAAATGGAATGAGCAGAAATTTAGTCAGGAATGATTGCAGTCTCTAGAGAAGACAATGAGAAAACCAGTTAGCCAGAATACAGAATACTCCGAAGAAAGGAGAGGAGAGAAATGGTTATAAAAAGGTAGATGAAAGCAAATTATGGAAGACCTTGAATGTCCAGCTGAGAAGTTTGTACTTTTTCCTGTAGGAAAAAAAGGAGTCTCTTACAAGATTCTCCTGGGAATGGATAGAAAGAAGGGGTGGACATTGAGAAATGACATCCATTAATTAATTCTTTTTTTAAGTATCAACAGCATTCTTAATGTGGGGCAGCTAAGTGGCACAGTGGATAGAGCACTGGGCCTAAAGTCAGGAAGATCCGAGTTCAAATTCATCCTTATTTATACTAGCTATGTGACCCTGGAAAAGTCACTTAACGAGGTTTGCTTTAATTTCCTCCTCTGCAAATGAATTGGAAAAGAAAATGACAAACCATGCCAGTATCTTTGTCAAGCAAACCCCAAAAGGAGTCACAGTCAAATGCACTCCAAAAACAACAGAACAACATTTTTTAAAAAGAAAAGGGGAGTTAGTGAAGGTGTATGTGCAGAAGCCAACAAGCTCAGAGTTATGTACCAATAAGAGTAATCCATATCCAGTGAACTACAGGTGAGGAGAGACTGAAGACAGAGATACCAATTACGAAGCTATTACAATAGTCGAGAAGAAATGTTAAAAAAAAAAAAGAAGAAGAAGAAGAAGAAGAAGAAGAAGAAATGTGATGAGGGTCAGAAGAAGGGACAATGATGAAAGAGGTCTCAGGAAGGAAGAACCAACCAGATTTCAAAGCAGGCCTAATCATCTCTGCATTCTGTTTTTATGTTCTCAGGAATGATGGCCTGAACACCCCTCCTTACTGATATTCTCCCTCTGCTCTTCAAGATCATCTACCCAGTGGCCCAGCTGTCATCCTTCTAAACTTATATATAAATTTATCTCATTATATCTTGCTTCTCTTCCTTTCAAACCACATACATTCTTTCTTCCTTCATGTCCCTCCTAGAATCCCACTTCCTTTACAAAGCCTTCTTGGTCTAACCCTGACTAAACAAGAAAAGGCCATGCCTCCACCCTTCACCCTTTTACCCTTTAGTTTTATTACGCTCTGCATATATTGTCAATATTGACTTTTCCCTACTAATTTTATAAGTGTGTCCACCCATCTTTAGTATTTATTATTTCTAGATTATAGACTCCGGAAGGGCAGGATCCTTTAAGTCTGGATACACCTTCCACAAACCCCTAGTCGTGGACACTAAAGGGACTTTAGAAGCCGTCTCGTCCAACATGTTACAGAAAAGGGATCTGAAGCCAAAAGAGATTTAAGTCTATCTGGCTGACCTTAACTTACTGCTTTCTCCTGGTTCTCTTCTCCCTGTCTGACCATTCTTTTTCCATCCCAATTGGTCAGTCCATCTTATTTCCTGCTTCCTAACACCAAAGCAGGATGATCCTCCAAGGCTGTCCTAAATCATCTTCTTTTCTCTCTACTCTCTGTGTGTAGTGAGTGTGGCGATCTCCTCAGTATCATCTCTATGCAAGTATCTCCCAGATCTACACAACTAACCCTAAACTCTCTCCTGAGTTCCAGTCCCCCTCTATTACAAGTTTCCTGCGGTATATTTCTACATAGATATCTTCTAGGCACAGAAGCATTTACAAATTCTACTAAATATTTAAAGAACAAATAATTACAGTGCTACATAAACTGCTTGAAAAAATAGGTAAAGAAGTTCTATCAAATTTCTTCTTGGGTGGGGGGGACAGCGGGGTGGCTCAATGGATTGAGAACCAGACCTAGAAACAGGAGGTCCTACGTTCAAATCTGGCCCCAGACACTTCCTAGCTGTGTGACCCTGGGCAAGTCACTTAACCCCCATTGCCTAGCCCTTAACACTCTTCTGCCTTGGAGCCAATACACAGAATTGACTCCAAGATGGAAGGCAAGGGTTTAAAAAAATTTTTTTTTCTTCTTGACACAAATAGTCTCAATACCTAAACCAGGGAGGCCCAAAACAGAAAAAGAAAACTCTTGACAAACTTCCTTAATGAACAATCATGAAAAAATAATTTTAATAAAATACAAGCAAGAGGGGGCAACTAGATGGCTCTGTGGGTTGAAAACCAGGTCTAGAGATGGGAAGTCCTAGGTTCAAATCTGCCCTCAGACACTTTGTAGCTGTGTGACCCTGGGCAAATCACTTAACCTCCATTGCCTAACCCTTACTGCTCTTCTGCCCTGGAACCAATATTCAGTATTGATTCCAAGACAGCAGGTAAGATTTTAAAAATAAAATAAAATACAAGCAAAGAGATTACAGCGATATATCATAAAGATCATACACTATGGCCAGGCTGAATTCATACCAGCATAGAGAGCTGATTCAATATTAATAAAACTGAACGTATAACTGGCCATACAAATAACAAAAACAAAAAAAAATCATACACTTACTTCAACAGATGCAGAAAAGGCTTTTGACAAAATACAACACTTATGTCTGTTGCAAACACTAACAAGTAAAGGAAAAAATGGAAACTTTCTCATCTGATCCAAAATAGAACTCATTATCTTCTCCCCTACAAATGCCTTTCTCCTAACTTCCATATTTCTGTTAAGGAAACCCAGATTCTCAGTCTCTGAATCATCCCTGACTCTTCCCTCTCCTTCAACCTCTCATGATCAAGCTATTGCCAAATCTTAGTGATTATAGCTTTACGACATTTCACACATCTGTTTCTGCCTCTCTATTTATACAGGCACCACCCTAGTTTTGACCCCTAAGGCCTTTTGCCTTCGCTGTTATAATATCCTTCTAGTTGGCTTCCCTGCCTCCAAATTCTCCTCTCCAAAGAATCCTCCACACAATTGCCAAAATAATCTTCTTAAAATCTGACCATATCTTGTGGACCTAAATGCAAGGAAGGTCTCCAGCATGTTGGGGAGTCTCCAAGTGGTAAGCTTCAGGGAGAATTCTGATGAGTCATATAGGATGAGTATTTGAGTTATTTGGGAAAGCTCTGATCACTGTACTCTTTTCCTCAGAAATCTTTCTGTTCCTTCTGGGATAAAATGCATACTCCTTAATCTGTCCATAATCTGACTTTGACCAGTCCAGAATACCCCACTCCAGCTTTATTTTTCATTACTTAGTTTTAAATCTGTGACCTTTAAATCTCAGACCTGTGACCCTGGGCAAGCCTCTTAACTGCTGCTCACCTCAGTTTCCTCATCTGTAAAGTGGGTATAATAATAGCACCTACCTCCCTAGGTTGTTATGAGAATCAAACGAGATAATTTATTTGTAAAGCATTTAGCACCGGACCTGGCACAAAAATAGGTATTTCTTAAACGCTTGCTCCCTTTCCCTTTCCCCTTCAAGCCTTCAGACTCCCAGCTGACGTGGACTACTAGCTGTTCCCGGACCTCAGCGTGCCATTTCTCCCCTCCATGTATTTACACGGGCCATCATCTATTTACTTCCTCTTCAACTCTGACTCTGAATTCTTGGCTACCTTCAAGACTCAAATTAGACCCTACCTACTCCATGAAGACTTCTCTGATCTCCTCAGCCGTTACACTGATCTCTTCCCTCTTCAAATTAGCTACTATGTGTAAGTGTGCCTGCTGATGCCTCTTAGGGACAGATTATTTCATTTTTGCCTTCTTACAATAATGCCTTGAGCGCAGGCAAATGTTTATTGGATTGAATAATATACAATGATACATAAGTGCCTGGGGGTTGGGATGCTGTTACTGATCTGAGGGGAAATTGAGGAAGGTTGGGTTGAGATATGAGTTCGACTTTAAAGAAGGGATCATAATCCCACAAGCAAAGAGACAGTGAGAGGACATTTCAGATGATGTGAGCAAAGGTTCACAGAGCCTTTTCCCTCACAGGTAAGAAGGCATGGGGAATATTTGGGGAACAGAGTAGTCGAGTTTAATAGTGAATTCAGGGGAGGGATATGATATGAGGCCTTGAATGCCAACATTTCCCATGTGGGAATCAGAATTCCAGAGTGGGAAAATGGCTTGTCTAAAGTCTCCATCCTAATGACAGCCCGTATTTTGCTTTATGGGCTTTACAACCTTTCTCACGTTTGAGCCTTGGAATGACCTTTTAAGATGGGTAATGTGTCATTTGGAATGGTTGTAAGCCCTGGAAGACGACGTCTCCCAGGACTCTCTCTGCTACAACTTCCCTTGTCGGAGAAAGTAGAAAAGAGAAAGTTTGGCACCTTTTCTCTCAATGCTGGAAGCTCTCAACCCTGGAATCTCTGCTCTCTACCCTGAGACCCTGATCTCTCTTTTGGCGCCTTTTCCCCTTTCTTCCTACCTCCTAGTTTTTCCCTAGACCTTCCCTTTCCTAACTTAAACAAGACCTAGCTATTCAAAACCCTAAAGTTGCTCTCTGATCATTTATTTGAGCCCCTGAAGGGTTCTGATCGATGTCCCCCTGTCAGGGCTAGGACCGCTACCTTCCTTTCCCTTCCTCTACCTTCCTCTCTCCTTTCTCCCATTCCTCCAATCCTTCAACCTTCCTCCCTTCACCCCCTCATAGTAGTAAAGATATTATTAGCCCCACTTAATAGATAAGGAAACTGAGGTTCAAAAAGCTTAAGGGATTTACTCAGGGTCACAACACTAGAAAGTGGTATCTGAAACCAGATCTCTTGACTCTCTGTCTGGGACTCTTTCCACCCTCCACATTGCATCACATTTTTTGGCAATTGTATATGACCTTATATCTGTAGCTATATTTATCCATGCCTAAGTCCAGTCTTCCCAAGGGGATCGTAAACTCACTAAGGGCAGGGACCTTTATATCTGCATTCCCCAGAATACTAATGCTGGATCCTGCACGTAGTAGGTACTCAATAAATGCTGACCAATGATGATAAAAATAACTCCAGTGGGGAGTTTTGCTGGACCCCTGAGGATGGTGGAAGGCTAGTGGGGTGAAACATGTAGGGACCTACTGACTAGTCAGAGTGTTTTCTCCACTGATCTGGTGGCTGTCGTTCCTTGAACTGCTAAGGGATAGCAAATCTTCTCTTCATTTTGGCCTCTGTGACTTCCTTTTTCCTCCAGAATGAAAACTCAACCCAGTCATATCACTCCCTGCCTACTGTTTAGAGTTAAATAAATTATTTTATTCCAATGTGATATATCTGAAGTTCAAGGAACAAGCAAGTTGTCACACAGTAGGTACACAGTATTATTGCAGTGTCTCTCTCTGTCCAGATTAGGAAACTAGCTTTGGTAAGGAATTTCACAGAATTTCAGAATGTCAGACCTATAAAAGACATTAAAGGCCATCAGGTACAATCCTTTTATTTTACAGAAATGAAAGTTGAGGCAATTTACCCAAGGTTACACTGTTAGCAATAGTGACAGGTGAGGTTTCCTAGATCCTGATGTGGGTTCTTTTACATTAAACTATAATGACTCCCTCAGTCGGTAGTCTCTCTGCTTAGTCCCCTAAGCAGATCCTTTTTTGGCTAAGTTGTTTTTGTTGTGGTTTTTTTTTTTCAATGCTAAAAAATAACCTTCTGATCCTAGCATTCAAGGTCTTCTACAAGACAGCATCAGCCTATGCTTTCAGATTCATTTCACATTAGTTTCCCCTTATATATTTTAAAAAGGACACCCAAATCAACCATGTCTTCATTCCTCTCCAAGCTGCCCTCCTGATTCTCTGCATTTTCTATACTATGCCTCATCACTGGGTACCTTCATCTCTCTACCTCCCTACCCTCACCATTTCTTTTTTTTTTTTTCTGCTTGTTTTATATTTATATATTTCTAGCACTAAGCCCTGGCACATATAAAGTTTAATCAATGCTTTCTGACTTGACATGACTTGCATAATCTGCATTCTAGCCAAATGGACAATTAGTTGTTCCCTGACTCTTCTCTCATCACTACTCATTTGCATGAAGTCCCTCCTACTCCTCTGATGGTTGGAATCCTTCTCTTCCTCCAACAACAGTTTAGATGCTACACACAAACTTCTTGATTCCCTCTAGACAAAAATCATCACTCCCTTGAAACTTTCCAGTGTTCTGACTTTTCATAAGCACTTAATTATTTTGAAACCTAAATCATGGATTTTTTTTATGTACAAATCATTTATCAAGGTACATGTGTTATACCCCTTCTATTAGATCATAGGTTATTTGAGGAAGAAAATCATCTTATTTGTGTAGCAACCCCAAAACACAACACAATACACAGTAGACATCGAATAAATGTTTTGCCAACTTGAATACCTCTTGAAGTAATCTCCTTTTTTCTTTAATTTCTCCTTTGGAATCCAGATCAGTTCTGTTCTCCTCAAGGAAGGAAGGTCCCTCAGGCACTACCCTCAACTCCAACCCTCCCCCCCTTCCCCAATACCACCATTTTCCTGAATTAGCCTTCTCAGGTCATGTTTAGCTTCCCTCATTCCTCATATAATACCATCTTGATCTTAGCTTATTCAGGCCTTCCCTCATCTCTCATTCATGAAGATGCAGTAGAAAGATGCCTGATATGATTTCAGAAAAACCTGGAAAGACTGATATGAACTGATACAAAATGAAGGGAGCAGAACCAGGAGGACACTGTATGCAGTAACAGCAATAGTATCAACTGAATGACAATTATTACCAGCAATGCAAGAATCCAAGACAACTCCAAGGGATCCATGATGGAAAATTCTATACACCACCATAGAAGGAACTGATAAAGTCTGAATGCAGATCAAAGCGTATCACTTTTCACTTTATTTCCTTCCTGAATTTTTTCTTATATGCGCATTATGTAACATGACAAATAAGGAAATATGTATTGTATGATAGCACATGTATAAAAAACCCTTATCAGATTACTTACTGTCTTGGGGAGAAAGGGAGAGAATGTGGATACGAATTATTAGCAAACAAATGTTGACATTTGTTTTTACATGTAATTGGGAAGAAATGCAATAAAATATTATTTGGGGGGAAAAAAAGATGCCTGATTTAGAAGTTAAGAGACCTGGGGTCTGACACAAGCTGGCTAGGTAGCCTTAGGCAAGTTCCTTTCCTTCTTTAGTCTTCAGCTAATTCATCTATAAAATGACAGGGATGAACTTGAGGGTTTCTAAAAGGTCTTCTAGCCCTAACTACTGGAAGTGAACTGAAGTCAGCCCTTTGTCTTCTGTTCATCATTACAATAACACTGAAAAATATCCATATTTACAAGTTATGAAGATAAAATTGCTTTTATCTACAGAAGGAGGAGTCCTACCTGCTTGGAAAGAGGTCTAGTCACCGTAGTTAAGAAGACAAGGAGGTTGGGATTGAGAACAGCAGGTAGGAGACCGAATACAAGGAAAAGGAGGGAAAGAAAAATGTCCATTTCCTACATTTCACACAGTTAATATTCTTACTCTGGTGGCTTTGTGGTTTCATTAGCATCCACTGGCATTTGCCAGCCTTTCAAGATCCTCTGAGGCTTAGCCTCATCAAAGGGTGAGCTAGGGTTCCATTTGGCTCTACTTGAGTGAATACTCTTGTCCATGCCCCGCCTGATCCCACAGACCAGAAGAAAAATGTTCGTGGAAATGCTCAGCGCTCGATCCTTACAGATCCTCCCCAAGTCCTACCTCTCTTCTTTAAGGGATGGCCTAGAATCCCAAGATGGAGTCCAGAGTCCTGAATCCACGGGCCCCCAGTGTCACTGGACTCTCTGTGGGTCCAACTTCCCATAGGCTATTAGAATTGAGGAAGCCTAATGGGAATGAGGCAGGCCAAAGAGTCCATTGTTCAGGGTCCTCCACTGGCCCTGTTCTCTCTTCTCCAGAAAGCTGAGATCTGCTCCAGAGTTACCCGTGGTTGTAGGCCCCATTCAGGCTCAGGGCTCCCTGGCCTGTGGCTGCCATAAAATGGCGAAGTTAAGGGTTCTGGCCCTGGCTGTGGCTCACACCAACCTACTAGACCAGTAGTCCGTGGCCTTTCTTCCCAAGGATTTGCCATCCAGAATGTGCTACCAGGAGACTCAGGGGCCCAGGGTAGAACTGAGGGACAGGGAGGAGAATCTGGAATAGGTGCTGTAGCTTGTGCCTCTAAAGTTCCCCTAGGAATAGGGGTTTCAGTAACCTGGGCGTGCAGAAGAGGGGCTATTGCACCATACCAGTCTTCAGATCGTTCATGGGGTGTCCCCACAGGCTCAATCCACAGCTCCCCACCTGGACGCCAGACCAGGCTAGGTCTCTGGACACCAGGATCTGATCTGAGAGAACGGCGGAACAGGCGTTCAGCCAGGACTGCGGTGGCCAGGAGGAAGATAGCAGCCAGCAAGGCCAGGGCCAACATGATAGGAATGCAGGGTCCACACAGGATAGGGGGCCACTGGGAGGGTTGGGGCATGACTGGGTCCTCCATCTGCCCAGGAAGCTGTTCCAGAGGTCCAGACATCTAGGAGAGGGAGAGGAAATGGAAAGACAGAAATGGGAGAGTTAGGGAGAGAGAAAGAGAGAAGGAAGAAAAGGAGGGAGGGTCAAGAAACAGAAAGAGAAACAAGTACACACAGATATACAGAGAAAGACCAAGAGGAGGGGGAAGGAGGAGAGACAGGTAAAGAGGAGAGGTGGCACAAAGCCGGATAGAAAGAGAAAAGAGAGAGACAGGGATAGAGTGAGAGACAAAGGCAGAGAGAAGAGAATTACTTCAGCATTTTAGGCTTCACATCCATCCCAGAAGTCAGGTGTCCCCCACACTGGCATTTAAAGAGCAAGCTGGGTCCCTTTTCTCCCCCCTTCAGCCTTGCCTAAGAGGAAATAGTGGGGGAAGAAAAGACAGAAATATCTTTCTACCCTCTGGGGCCCAGTCAGCCTGTCTCTTCCCAATGTCTACAGTAGTTTCTGCTCCTTTTTCCTGCTGCTTTTTTTGTGTTTTGGGCAGGGCAGGGAGGTGGAGGGTGGGGGGTGGGGTTCCTGGATGCCTCAAGGTCTTTTTCCAAATCTATCTCTCCTTCTGTTTTTAGTCCCTCTCATTATCTCTCCCTAAACTTATCCTCTTGTCTTTTTTTCCTGGTCTACCTCTGCCTAAGTCTGTCTTTCTTGGACTATATCTCCATGTCTCTTCTGATTTCCGGGTTCTGTATCTCTGTTACTGTCTCTCCAAATCTGTTACTATCTTATCAAAATGGTCTGTTTTATACTCTCTTCATCTCTGGTTTTTTCTCTCTAGGACTCTCTCTCGATGTCTCTGTCTCTTTCTCTCAATGTTTCTCTGTCTGTATGAGTGTGCGCGCGTCTCTCCCTCCTCCCTTTTGAATTTCTTGAGGTCTTGGGTCAGTTTTTCTCTGTGTGTCTCTAAGTCTTTCCTATTGCCTCTCTGTCTCCATTCTATACCACCAGGTCTAGCTTTCTGTTTTCTCGAGGCCCATCTCTCTGACTTATCACCTCTCCAAGTCTCTCTCTCTCTCTCTCTCTCTCTCTCTCTCTCTCTCTCTCTCTCTCTCTCTCTCTCTCTCTCTCTCTCTCATTTGAATCTTCAGTTCTTTTTCTTTCTCTAGGTCCTCCAAACTCTCCTCCCTACCCATGCTCCTCACCTTGAATTCTTCAGATACTCCGCTGGCCTCTGTTATCACCCGATTTGAGGAATGGAGGAATGATTACTTCGATGCATGCTCGCAGGGCATCCAGTGGGGTGGAGTCCCCAGATAGGCATAAACAGGGCCCATTTGGGGCAGGCAGTTAGGAAACTGTGACCCAGCTCTCCCTGCCACCCTCTTCCTCCCAGGTGTTTCTATGGCAACAGGGGGATGTGGTCACCATGGTAAGAGCCATTTCCTGGGGTGAGGTGGGACCGGAAGAGGGAGTAGTACTCCTCTGCTCCCCAGGATGAAAACTTTTTGTTTTGTTTTGTTTTGTTTTTTTTGTGGCTGTAGCTCTCTCCTTTGTTCATAGTTTCCAGCTACTAGACCCTTCTACTGTCTTTCTGGGTATAGGGTCTGGGAATTTATCCAGAGGTCAAAGAGATAGCAATAAACCAGTCCTGAACCTATGAGACTATGACTCACTCATGGAGATTGCCCTACATATGCTTCTACCCATCTAGGCCCTATCTTTCCCATCCTCCTGCTTCTCCCACAAATCTCTGTGCCTGACCCCAATCCTTAAGTTCCCACCTATCTTTTAGTTCCTTTGGTTCTAGAGTGAAGCCTAGGGTTTTGGTTACTGAATGTTCAGGCTTCTGGGAGAGGCACCAGAGGATGTCAAGATTCAACTTAGACAGAGGTCAGAAGATCAAAGATTTAGAGTTTAAAGGGACCTTTCATGTTATCAAGTTCATCCTTTTCATTTTACATATGAGGAAACTGAGACCTGGAAAGGGGAAGCGACTTGCCCATATAGATAGTAAGTGCCAGAGTCAGGATTCAGACTCAAGTCCCCTAATTTTATTTATATACATATGTATATATATATATATATATAAAATGTTTCTTATATTGTGCCATGATGTCCTACTTCCCCTTAGCCACTGTTCTATTCTTTGATATCCCTGAAAAGCTCTGGGTTGGCTATGGACCTCAGTTTGATTTCATCCTATCCCTGGGAGATTACTCAAGTCTCTAGCAGCTTCTGTAATTCAAAGATAAGACGATTAACAACTGTTTATTGAATAAACATTTTCTAGTTACATAGTCTATGATCACTGTGGGTAGGAAAACCCACCCAATTCTAGACACTGAACTAGCTGATTTCTGGGGTTCCAATGAGCTCTAAAAAATTATATTTGACTATGTATAATTCTGAGGGCATTATGAAGATAAAAGGCATGGCCCCAAACTTTTTAATATGAGGACCTCTGAGATGTTTTAGAATTGGTTGAAACTGCTTTTCTCATCACAACTATCTCTCTGTTCTCTGACGTCTTTTCAACGAACTTTACTATCTATAGTGACTAGTCATATCTAACATCCTTTCTGATCACAGAGTTTTTCCACTGACAAAAGAGAACACCAAAGTTATAGGATTTTGCTGCTGATGGGTATACATAATTAAGGCAGAGCTTTAAAAAAAGCTACAATTGAAAGCTTCTATGGGGGATAAGGACCAAAGAACAGAACCAGTGGATGAGGATGAGATCCAGGAAACAGCAAGTAAAGCCTCAAAAAAAACCCAGAGAATTGGATGCAGGCTATGAAGGAACTCAAAAGGAATTTAAAAATCAAATAAGACAGGTTGAAAAAAATGACAAAAGGAAAATAGTAGCCTGAAAAGTAAAACTGACAGTCCTTGAGAGGTTTCCAATCCCACCAGTGAGTGACAAATTGCCCATGATTAAACAGGTATTGCATAGGCACTGATACCAAAAGAAAAAATGTGGGCAAGGTGATTGGGTCTTGTCTAAGGAATTGTTTGATGGCTCAAACTGACACTATTTTGAGGAAACAAGCTTTATTACAAAAGAATATAGGGCAGCTGGGTAGCTCAGTGGAGTGAGAGTCAGGCCTAGAGACAGGAGGTCCTAGGTTCAAACCCGGCCTCAGCCACTTCCCAGCTGTGTGACCCTGGGCAAGTCACTTGACCCCCATTGCCCACCCTTACCAATCTTCCATCTATAAGACAATACACCGAAGTACAAGGGTTTAAAAAAAAAAAAAAGAATATAGTAACAGCTGGCATAGTAAGTAAAGTAGGTAAATAAGTAAGCCAAACAAAGGTGAAATTAAGTTAAAAAGAAAATAGGTAGGGGTTTTCAGGAAGGCTTTTTATCTTGATTAGTTATTAAGGAAGGGATCGTTTGTTTGGGCAGTTGTTGCCCTGTGTTTCCAAGGAACTGATGTTACTTTACCCAGGGTCCACTTTGGTCTCCCTGGCTTTATACATGGTTCATTATGTTTGCCTAATGGGAGTAATAGGGGAGCAAACCACAATGTAAATGAGATGCTAATGATATGTTAAATACCCTGGGATAACTGTAGATGCAATTTTGCTCTTTTCTACCCAGACTCTAAGGAAGACAGTGAGTGTGTGTTTGAACCTAGTCCTGTGTGACTAGAAAACTGAACCACCTATATTTGCTGTCCAGAGACCCCCAACCAAGGACCCAGGTTATGTCTAAAGATTAATGTGAGGAGTTTCCTCATAACTATGAATCTAAACAACTCGTATGGCTTATTTGAAAGATGGCCTCATACTAAACAACTAGGTGTTGTTTCTATGTTCTTTTATATATATATATATATAAACCCTTAACTTCTGTGTATTAGTTCCTTGGTGGAAGAGGGGTAAGGGTAGGCAATGGGGGTCAAGTGACTTGCCCAAGGTCACAGAGCTGGGAAGTGTCTGAGGCCAGATTTGAACCTAGGACCTCCTGTCTCTAGGCCTGGCTCTCAATCCACTGAGCTACCCAGCTGCCCCCATTTCTATGTTCTTTTGATTGTTTACAACTCCTTGGCAGGGTTTGTGGGGCATTTCAGTCCACATCAATAAGACAGTTTTGAGTTGTCCATGTTGAATCCAAGTTACCTGGTCCAAATAAACTATATCCTCAACAACAGAAAGAAATTTCAAAATTTCCAATGTGATTACTGAGCTACTGACAGTGACATTTGAAACATTATGGAGAAAAGAGGTTAAAGACAGTCAGTAAACATTTATTAAACTTCTACTCTGTGCTTAGGCACTGTACCTTGTAAGTACTGAAGGTACAAAGAAAGACATAAGGAGAGTCCCTGCCCAAACAACTTTGCACAAACAAGTTGTATACAGAATGAATTGGATATAATCAACAGAAGAAAAACCCTAGAATTAAGGAGAATCAGCAAAGGTTTCTTTAAGGTGGTATTTTCCCTGAAACTTGAAGGAAGTCAAAGAAGCCAGGAAGTAAAAATAAGGAGAGAGACATGAACCAGGCATCGGGGATAGTGAGAGAAAATGTCCCAGATATAACAGAATATTCTTGGTATTTATTACTTTTTGTGATAGCAAAGAACTGGATACAAAATGGACTTCCATCAATTGGGAAATGATTAAACAAATGCAGTACATGAATGTAATAGAAAATTACTGTGCTACAAGAAGAAATTAATATAAAGATTTCAGAAAGATGAACTGAGGCAAAGTGAAGTAAGTAGCAGTTGGAAAATAAAACACGAGAATGATGTAAGTGAAAAGAGAAACAACAAAATTAAAATGAAAGCTATGTAATTATAATAATCAAGCTCTGAGCCAGAGAAGAAATGGGAAAATTCACTTCCCTCCCTTGCTTGCAGAGGTGGGAGACTATAGACATGGAACACTGCACATGCTGTCAGTCTCAGCTGAGGTGTTGTTTAGTTTTGCTGTGCTATATTTTTTTCTGTTTCTTTTTTATTCTTTGTTAAAAAAGAATATAGCTCATTGAGTAGGGGAGGGAGAACACATATATTCAGAAATGAAAATGATTTAAAAAAATGAAAATATCAATTGAAAAAAATTTTAAATCATGAGAAGGGGGCAGCTAAGTAGCTCAGTGGATAGAGAGACAGCCAAGGAGATGGTGTCATATTTAAACTCTAGGAGTTGTGAGTCTCACCTTGATTGACAGGCGAAGACAGTTGGAGACATCGGAATGTTCCCAGAGGCCATGAGGACAAGAGGAAAGACAGTTGGCCAGAGGATAAATACACTGATAGCCATCTGACAGGGACCCCTTGGCCTTGGACCCTTGGCCTTGGACCCTTGGACTGGAACCCTTGGCCTTGGACATTGATCTGATCTTGGAGGATTGACCTGTGGATCTGACCGTGGGTCCTCTGATTCTCTCTGAATTCCCCTTAGATATTTAGACATCTGAACCATCATTAGATATTTAGGTATCTGGGCCCTGGTGGGAACCGGGAAGAGGGAAGGAGAAGAAGCAGAGGGAGGTAAGGGAGGTATTTCCTGACGGCTGTAGGACTGACATAACAACTGGCAATAAAAAGCTGAGAGGGATCATTGATATCTGTATCAACCAAGAAGACTGCTTTCTTTGGTTGAATGTGGCCAAGCTGAGCTAGAGGAGGTGAAGAACAAGAGCTCCAGCATTACTGAAATAGCATACAGTCCTGAGGGATTAGTGATCATAGCCATTAGTGACAGGGTCTCCTATCCCCAATCCGTTCCTGATTATTCCTTTCCCTTATTAATATCTATAGATAAAGTTTATTAAGTACCTTCCTGAAGTGGTTATTACATCACAACCCTTGGAGAGGGAGCAATGCATTCAGATGAAAATGTTATCCAAGGCTAATAGAGCCCAATATTAATAATCAATCCAACCCCAGGTGGTTGAAAGGGTTACCCATCCACTTGACCTTTAGGGAGCCTGCCTGGGCGCCAAGGGTTCCAGGCCAAGGGGTCCAAAACCAAAGGGTCTTTGTCAGATGGCTGTCAGGGTATTTATATCCTCTGGCCAAATGCCTTTCCTCTTGTCCTCATGGCATCTGGGAACATTCTAATGTCTCCAACTGCCAATCAAGGTGAGACTCACAACTCCCAGAGTTTGAATATAACAGGTGTCCCTGTACCAGCTCTCAAGAGAAACCAAGGCACAGCTTCCCTGTTTAATATACCCTATAATAACCAAAATAGTAGCTAAAGATACCTTTATAACAATGGGAGATCCTGGGTTCAAATTTGGATTCAGACACTTCCCAATTATATGACCCTAGGCAAGTCTCTTAACCCCAGCTGCCTAGCCTTTGCCTCTCTTCTGCCTTGGTTTCTTAGTATAATGATGAAAATTTATTAGCCAAGAAACCAAAAATAAAACAAAGTCTCCAAGCCAAAAAGAAATAGGTTTATTGAGAGAGGGCCAGTCTCTGGCTGGACTCTGGTTAGCAACCAAAGACCTCAAGCCTTGAGAGAGGACCTCTTATATAGCATTATAAATGAATATAGGACTCCTGATACTACTATGCTTCTAGGGGGTATTGGTTAGGGAAGCTGTATCTTTGTATTCCCCTAGGTAGCTGGTGACAGGGAACACCAACTCAGTCACCTTTGCTGGATTATATAATTGCCCTATTCTCAGTAACAATGCCCAGGCAGGACCCTTAATGGTTTGGTGGATGGGTAATCCTTTCAGGTCCTACCTGGGGTTAGATTAATTATTAATATTGGGCTCTAATTAGCCTTGGATCACATTCATCTGACTGCATTGCTCCCTCCCCAAGGGTTGTGATATAATGACCACTCAAGAAAGTACTTAATGAAACTATATCTATTGATCTTAAATAAGGAAAGGAATAATCAGGAATGGATTAGGGATAGGAGACCCTGTCACACTAATATCTATGATCAATAATCCCTCAGGACTGTAGGCTGTTGTTTCAGTGAAGCTGGAACTAGTGTTTCACACTCCTCTGGTTCAGCTTGGCCACTGCCAAACCAGAGAAGGCAATCTGCTCAGTTGGTACAGATATGGTGATTTCTCTCAGCTTCTTTGTTATCAGTTTGTGATATGTCAGCCTTGACTGCCTTCAGGAAATAATCACCCTTAAGAAAATCCACCCTCTTCTTCTTATACCTCCCTCCTCCCAGTTACCGCCCAGGGCCCAAAGATCTAAATAGCTATGATGATTCAGATGCCTAAAGATCTAGGGAGATTCAGGGAGAACCAATGACCCACGGCCAGGGATCCACAGATCAAAATCCTAGATCCAAGATCAAGATCAATGGTCAAAGCTCAAAGACCAAAGACCCAAGACCCAAAGACCAAAGATCCCTCCCAGATGACTGTTAGGGATATTTATCCTCTCAGGCCAACCGCCTTTGCTCCTGTCCTCACAGCATTCGGGAACATTCAGATGTCTCTAGCTATCTCCCTTGTCAATCAAGGTGAGACTGACAATTCTCAGAGTTTGAATATAACAATAGCCAGTCATACAGAGGTAATGTCAGTAATAAAGTGCTATCCATTTCAAATAAATTGTCCAGTACATCTTGGTCTTGTATCTTTGTCTCTTCAGTGGCAGTCATGCCATTGACAGCCTCTGCCTTCAGCATGAATATACTACATGCCATGGCGATTCAGCAGAGATTAGCCTAAAGATAAGTTGTTTTGAATAGGTATGAGGCAATAACCTATAGATTAAACTGAAATCTTTGGCCCAGTGTCACATCAGAGCAGATGAGAATATACAGCTTAGCCAGCTAGCAAGGAGAGGTGGAGGGGGCAATATCAGAACAAAATAGTGGCAAACAGATGTAGTGATTAGGGAATTGCTTAAGGCAGTGATGGGCAAACTAAGGCCTGGATCTGGCCCTAGGGAATAGTTTGCCCATCACTGCTATCTATAGCATTACAGAATTATGGAAAATATAAAATACTATATCACAACTATATCATAGGGGGTATTAGATTTCACATTCACAGTATCAATTCTATAACAGAAGATTTTTTTTTAAATATTTAAAGGGGAAACCTGTTTGTAAGGCTTCTATAAAACAGCAACATGGTAAACATTAGACAACATATCAGACATTGTGCTAGATACTATGGATATGAAGACAAATCTGGCAGGGCAGCTAAGTGGCTCAGTCAATTGAGAGCCAGGCCTAGAGGACTAGAGGTCCTAGCTTCAAATCTAGCCTCAGAAACACCCTAGCTGTGTGACCCTGAGCAAGTCACTTAACCCCAACTGCCCAACATTTATTGTATCAATTCTAAGACAGAAGATAAGAATTTTTTAATTTTAAAAATATCATGGGAGGGAGCAGCTAGGTAGCATTGTGGATAGAGAGCAAGGCCTAAAGTTGGGAGGACCTCAGTTTAAATCTGGTCTCAGAAACTTCCAAACTGTGTGACCCTGGGCAAGCCACTTAACCCCAGTGCTTGGTCTTTGCTGCTCTTTTGTCTTAGAGCAGTTGCCAAGAAGGTTGTGGTCCCCAGTACTGAGAGTAGGCCCCAATAAAATCAGAGCCAGCAGCTAGCAAGAACTAAACACATAGCTTTTCCTCTCAACATGAACCCAATTCATTCTCCTCCCCAAGATACCAGATGTCCTGCCAGGAGTCACTGGTGCAAGAATTCCATTAGAAACCTAACTAGGAAGTCACCCACTGACATATTGATCTATTACCTATAGGAAGTCCTGTTGTGAAATAACTGAACTAGTTCATACACATTATGCATTTTATAAATCATTACTAATCGTTGTCCCTGCAAAAGGCTTACCTAATCCCTAGCCTACGTCATTTTCCCTATAAAGCGTGTACCTCAACCCATTAAACTTTGTCACTGCTCCAACAGACCTGCCTGTGTGGTCCTTAGACAGTATTGACCTTCCTGTAAATCCCAGACTCATCCTCTTTGGCCCAGTAGGCAACCCACGCCATGTCATTAGAGCTGGACCCAGCAGAAGGTAAGGGGTTGTTTTTTTCAAATAGTTCATAAGGAACCAAGAAGATAGCACAATACTGCAAAAGGAGAAATATCCCAATAGTCAAAAAGGTAAAGAAAATAATCTATGAACTATAGGTTAGGGAATTAGTGCTTTTAATTCTTGAGAAAATTTTAGAACATATCATTAAAGAATAGATAAACAAAATAGAAAAGGAAACAGCAACCACAACTTGCCTCAGAGAATGGCTTCATGCCAGATGAACTTTTATTTCTTTTTTTTATAGTGTCACTGTCAAAATCAGTAAAATTTATAAAGAGATCTTACCTAGATTTTAACAAAGCATTTGATAATTCTTTTTTTAACCCTTTCCTTCTGTCTTAGAATCAATACTAAGAATTGGTTCCAAGTCAGAAGAGCAAGTAAGGACTTGGGAACTGGGGTTAAGTGACTTGCCCAGGGTCATACAGTTAAGAAATGTCTGAGACCAGATTTTAACTCAGGACCTTCTGTCATGAGATTTGGCTCTCTATTCACTAAGCCACCTAGTTGCCTCCCCACCCAACCAAGGAAGACACAGGGAGACACAAGATGTGTGGTGATACAATTAGGTGGATTCAGGATTGGTTGATGAGATTCAAATAATCATTTGCCAGTGGGATGCCCAAAGTGCTTGGACCTGGGATTCTTAACAGTTTAATGACAGATGATGATATTGTTAAAGGGATTTTTTTAATCTCTCCCTCTGTCTCCTTATGAGGTAGGAGAGCGGGACTTCTAAGTGGATCAGAACTGACAGGTTCAGTGAGTCAGTAAGCCAGAGCTGAAGATTCCATTACCTAAGAGACCAGGACCTGAGGAGAGGAAGTAGTGAGTCCTCTCACAGGAAATTAAGGGAGACAGTTGGTCAGTGAAAAGATAAGGAAGCAGCTGCTGACACTTGGGGGTCTCTTGCCTCTGGGATCTCTAGAGAGCAGGAGGTTTGTCTCTGAGGCAAGGATCTACTGGCAGTTGGCTACTGTCAGTGGGCTGCTATAGAAAACTGATTGAAGGAGTGAGTGAATGGTGGCTGTCTATTATTTTAGGGAATTAGGTAGTTAGTGAATCATTTATAGATAGAGTAGAGGAGAATAGGCCTAGTGTGCCAGGCAGAAGAACCTGTCCTCAGAAGACAGTTAGAGATAGTTTTAGGAAATTTTAGGTAGTATTAGGAATTTTAGGTATATTTATAGGCTTTAAGATTAATAATCTCTTTCCTCATATCTATCTTTCTATCTGTACTTCTGTCTTATTTTAAACAAAGTTTCTGTTAAACTGCTCTCCTCACTTTGTCAAACTCCTTAATTTAACCCTCACAATATGCTTACTAAATCTTCAGATGACACCTGCTAGGAAGGATGGCTATAACACCCTGGACGATGATCAGGAGCCAAAAAAAAAAAAAAAATCAATCTTCACAAAGCTAGGGCTTTCAACCAAATTAAAAGGTTGAAATTTGTAGGAATAAATGTCTTAAACTTGAGTTCAAAAAATCAACTTCAAAAGCACAAAATGAGGACAGCACAGCTGAACTGCAGCTCATCTGAAAAAAATCCATAGGTTTTAATGGACCGCAAACAAGTGTAAGATGAAAGCCAAAAGGTTTGATGCTATCTTACACGACATTGAAAGGCACAGCTTCCAGAAACAAGAAGGTAATAATTCATCTGTTGTTCTGCCCTGGTCAGGCTGCAACTCAAATTTTGTATTCAGTTCTTGATAAAACTAGAGAACATCTGAAGCAGATCAAAGAGGACAGCAAAGGGTTCTGGATCTGTCACAAGACTCCAGAAGGGATATGATTGATGTGTTTCGGGATTTATAAGGCTGTCATTTGGAGGGCAGGCTAGACTTGTTTTATTTGGCCACAGAGGGAAGATCCAGAAGAAATTAAGTGGAAGTGAAAGAGGCTGATGTAGCTTTGGTAGAAGGAAAAACTTCCTAACAATTAACATTATCCAAAAGAGCAATGGGCCACCTCAGTAGGCAGTAAATGAGTTTCTGCTCATTGGAAGGGGAAAGTTATAATGGAGATTCACTCAAAGTAGAGCGAGGTTATACCAAATATCCAGTGGAGTCCCTTCCAGCTCTGAAATTTTATAATTCTATGACCTTGAGTGCAGCCATAATTCTATTTTAGTCCAATCTCAATCAGAATGTATTACAATAATAACCATAGTTATTGTGCCACAATAGTGTAGTAACATGCTATACACCAATTAGCAATTGTGCACACCAAGTATTACAATGCACCAAGATAATTCTTTACAAAGAGTTATAGTGGAACAATAAATCAGAAAGGGTTTCAGTGAGGGGAAAAGGACAAACAACTTTGAACAATCAATTCCTACCCAGGGAAGAGAAACAGACATATAGAGAGATACCAATTTTGATATTGGTGCTATAGATATGAAATCTTTGCAACCTCAGTCTAATCCAGTGGTTCCCAAACTTTTTTGGCCTACCGCCCCCTTTCCAGAAAAAACATTACTTAGCCACCTAGAAATTATGAAGCTCTTTATTGAACTCAGAATAGAATGTAATACAAAAAAAGTGTGGCCATCATCACCCTCTTGGATTGCTGCAGCACCCACCAGGGGGGGGTGGCCCCCACTTTGGGAATCACCAGAATAGTCTTGAAAAAACAAACAAACCTCAGAATCAAAACTGATCCTCAACAAAGCTGTCACACAAATATAATCAATTCTTTAGGGATCTGAGGGCAAGGTTCCTTTTTACCTGTTACTCCCTGAGATTCTACTCAGAGCCCAGATTCAAGATACTGTATATTAGACTAAATCCCCACCTCAATGGAAACTTACCTGTCATAGACATTAAAATATTTAGATATATTATAGTAAAGCAAATATTTTACTTAGATTAGATAGGAAAACGCAATAGTTTTTTAATAACATTAGGCACAGGTAATGTAAACCATAGAAAATATAATCACCTCCCAAAGTCAAGGTTCTTCTTATCTCACTCCAACTCTGGCACTCAAATGGCTGGACTGCTGAGAGTCCAGGGTCTTCTGATCCTACATCTCAGATCCTACATCTCAGAGCAACTTTAATCTGGGGGGAATGGAGCAAGTAGAAGTTGGTCTTGCCCATCACTGGGGGACACGGACATCTTCATAGCTTGGGAGTTGCTGCTATACCACCCCAGAACATCCTCACTGTATAGGAAGTGAGATCTGCCAGGGTCTGCAAGAGCACCAGTTACATTACATCTGCAAGGCAGGAATCACTGAAAATGAGGAATCTGAGTCAATATCAATGTCCAAAATCCAACCTCAGCAGGAGAGAAGAACTCTCAGATTATCCAACTCCTCCTATACCCACCCTGGCAGGACATACTGCACCAGGCCAGCTCTGGCTTTTTCTCACCCTCTTCTCTTTAGTGTTCCATTAGAAAATCCATGCCCAGGAGGCAGCAAGGTGGCTCAGTGGATAGAGAGACGGGAGGTCTTAAGTTCAAATCTGACCTCAGACACTTCCTAGCTCTGTGAGCCTGGGCAAGTCACTTAACCCCTACTGCCTACCCTTACCACTCTTCGGCTTTGGAACAATCAATACACAGTACTGATTCTAAAATAGAGGGGAAGAAAAAGAAGACCCTGGTTCATATATACCATCAATCAGAGTCCACGCTGATTCTTCATCATCAGTTGCTAAACTCCTAACAAATGACTCCCAACTTTTTCAGAATGACTCAGTTTTCATATCAAAAAAGTGTTATTTCGGGGGCAGCTGGGTGGCTCAATGGATTGAGAGCCAGGCTTAGAGACGGGAGGTCCTAGGTTCAAAACTGGTCTCAGACACTTCCTAGCTAAGTGACCCTGGGCAAGTCACTTGACCCCCATTGCCTTTAAAAAATAAATAAAAATCATTTTATTCATTCTTTTTTTAAGAAGTGTTATTTCAGTCATCTTGTCTTTCATTTTTCATTGTTTCCCCCAGTGCTGCCTAATATATCTCTAAGCACTGGTAAAATTTCAATAAAAAGTTAAGAATAAATAAAAATTTAACTAAATAAAAATTTACCTCCACACCATAGACAAGTAGTTGCATTATTAATATCTATAGCCTGAGAAAGTATGTATTAATAAAAAACTACTACACATTAAATAATGCTTTTAAATTATTTGATTAATCATGATAGTATCTATAAGGATAGGGGCTAGATCTATAACCACTCTTCCAATTTAGGGCAGCAACTTCTCTACAACTGAGAGACTTAGAAATTTACCTGTAGTTCTCAGTGGTCCAGTGATGCCAGTAGCAGGAAATGAACCCAGGTCTGGGTGGTTTCCAGTTTTCTGTCTGCTACAACACTCTGCCTCTACACACACACACACACACACACACACACACACACTCACACACACGCACATATAATACATATATTTGTGACAGATATTATTTATTGTTTCCAGATGTTTATACTTGCTAAAAAGTCAAAATGCCAGCATTTCCTGTGCATATAGATTCGAGGACTAAATAAGCTAGTAAAACTTTAAAATGCTACAATGTTGTCCATAATGCCTGGTCCCTGGTTCTATATCCCTGTTAATATTATGTAAAGGGATGTTCTTGCTCTTCAGGAATTTTGCAACTTCAAAAACTAGCCTTCCTTTATTATTATTATTTTCTTCAATATTAGAATCCTAATGAAAGTTTCCTCTTACAATACTTGTATATATTTAGGAAAGGGAAAGAGAAAAAGCTATAACTCCTTAAAGAAAAAGTACTATTGTTCTCCAGGGAAAAGCAAGCCCCAAGCCTATTCCCTTCCGTCTTGGTCAAACTAGTCAGAGACATTGAAAATTCCTTAGGATACTTTCATTGTGTGTTTTGCTCTTACCTGAGCAATTTCACTTATATCTTGAATTTGCAGGGAACAAATATCCCTGTTTCCAGAATTGTAATAATGCTCCATTCTACCCAAATGAAGTAATTTTTTGGTCATTTTCTAATTCTTATAAATAACAAGTTTCTCATGTTAAGCGGTGAGCCCCAAATCCATTTAGCTAGTTACTGCCTGGGAATCCCTGAGGAATTGAAAAAAAGAGTTTTTTAATATCTCTAAAGAACATTAGAAATATAGTCTCCATGATAATACATGTAAAACCCAGATTGAATCGACTGCCAGCACCAGGAGGGGGCAGGGAAGGGAAAGAGGGAAATAAGTTCGATCATGTAACTCAGGAATACTTGTGTGGAAATGTTTTATCACATGTAATTGGTAAAAAAAAAATAATATGTTATGTATATACGTACAAATATTTTTTAAACGGCTCCAGGGAAAGGTTGAAATAAATGCATGACACACAAGGTTAATCTGCATTAACAAATTTTTTTCTCTGTCACTTTTACTCTAGACAATAAAATAAAATTTAAAAATAAAAGTAAAGAACATTAGAGATGGAACTCTTTTTTTGCATAAAAATGGAGAATTTGTGAGCCATCTTCAAAGAGATTTTGAGCTGCTACCTTTCTTCTCCCCTCTCCCCATTAGGGAGTATCAGAAGTTAGTCCTGAGACCCTCTCTAAGACCCCTATAAGTTGCCATCTTCTTCTCTACTAGCTCCTGGGGGAGCTACTTCCCTTTCCCTTTTTCATTCCCTTCCCTCTCGGTGGAAATCCCAAACAAAACTCAGTCCTAAAAGGAGCATCTCATCTCCTCTTATCCTGAGATCTCTACTGGCTGCTTGTACTCATACCAGAGCCTGGCATAGCACCTGTCACTTAATAGGAGTTTAATAAATTCTTGTTGATTGAAGTTTTATGCATGTAGCCCCTTAGTGTGAGGGTTAGATGATTAGAAATTAAGATAGTGATTATTTACTCACTAAATATAAAGCAATGTGAGTGGAAGGATCTGATTAATGCACCTCTTCAATTACTTTCTATGAACCACAAGAGAAACCAGGACTCTTTTTTGGAAAATAGAGTAAAATATGATGGAAACAAAACACTTTTTTAAGCAAATTTTTTTCTTAATACTGTGCTAAAAGAAGAAGAGTTAATTTCAGGACAAAAAAAACTTCCTTAGGGAAATGGTTATAGGTTTAGGGGAAGAAAAAAATTTCTCTCTCAAAATTTAGAATCCAAAATATTTCTGATCTTGTTAAGATCACCGGCTTTTATCAGGGGCAGCTAGGTGGCTCAGTGGATTGAGAGCCAGGCCTAGATTTTTCATGATAATACATGATAACCCAGATCAAATTGCCTGCCAACACCAGGAGGGGAAAGAGAAGGAAGGGAGAGTTATAAGTTTGAACATATAACAGGGAAACTTGTGTGGAAATTCAATATTACATGTAATTGGTAAAAAAAAAAAATTTAAAGAGCACTGGCTTTCCTTACTCCTGAAGTGATTGGGTTCTATTGGCCTGCCCTTTTCTAATGAGCAAGAATTCTAGTGAGATAGAGAGGGAAGAGTCCCTTTGAATACTCTGGGAGAACATTGAGAGGAGGGATCCAGGAAGGAATTGAATAGTCAATATTCTTTTGAAATGTTAACCTCCAAACTTTATTTTAACAAATGATCTTTTCTTTGTTCAAGATTCTCATAAATGTTAACTCTAATCATTTCAGGTTAGAAAATTATGTTGGAGGGCATGGGGGAACTGGGCCAGTTTGGACCTCTCTCTCCCAAGCCAGAAATGGTCTTTATATTCAATTAACATTAAATTAAATTGTTTCTGGTTGACTTGTGCCTTAAAAGCAGTTTGCAGTATTCATAGTTTTTCTTCAACCATATAATAACATGGACCCCTTATAATAATTCCTTTGGTCTTTATAACAACTCTTCAGGGGTCACAAAACTGCTGATCTAGTTAATCAAGGGAGAAAGAGAAACCTTGAGCAAAAAGTGACTTATGAAGGTCGGTTCCTAAGAGAGAGAACCACCAGGGGGGAGAGAGGAGCAGATATTCAAGTTTTCTTGGACCTGCTGGAAGAACAGTCTTATCCTCAGTCTATGAGGGTAAATCTAGGACACCAACCACAACAAAAAAAAGGCCTTGTTTTCTCAAGGCCTTGGGGCCGAAAGAGGAAGGGAGTGGGAGAAGGAGAGAAGGCAAGAAGAGAGGAGAGAGACAGAGAGACAGAGACAGAGACAGAGAAACAGAGACAGAGAGACAAAGAGAGAGAGAAGCTAAGCAGCCTGGGGATAGGGCAAGGTGGAACCAAGAATAAAAAATAAATTTATAGCCTCTCTCCAGATGTGATATGTGTGTATATGGCCCTTTGTGTGTACACTAAGAGAGACTTGGAACCCTGCAGCAGAGGCATAACAGTGTAAATAGTCCAGATCAGCTGGATTCTGCCTTGCTTCAGCCTAAAGAAAAGCCTGTGCTAAAGCTAGATTTAACTATCCAGTGAGAAGTGCAATATCTGACATCCACAAAGTGGCATTTTCCTTGAACCACCCATATATTTTGGTATATAGGTAATATGGGCTCACAAAAGGCTGTAGGAACCCCATTGGCCACCAGAGGGTAGTCAGACAAATTCTTAGACTTCTGTCCCTATGCCCATCCCTAGTCAGCCTTCAGTGTCAGCCAGTCCCAACCAAGACATAATAGGAGACTGGATCAGACCAGTGCCCAGGCAGCACTGAGCCCCTAGCAACCCACCAGAGTTACAGTAGGTGATGGAGATCAGAAGAATATCCTGAAAACTCACCTCAGCAGGGAAAAGGATAGCATCAGGAAAGCAAAGTAAGTAGGGTCTCAGAAACCTGCTAATAACCACATCAGCATCAAGGTGAGTCTGTCAGGCGCATAACAAGGGGCAGAGTCCAATATGAGTTCTACACCATGCAAGAAAAAGCCAAGACCAAAACCCAAGTCTAGCCACCAGGAGACTGAAACAGCTAAGAAAGAAAGATAGCAAGGAGAATTAATAGCTTAGAATAGCTTAGAATAGATGGTCTATGTTACTCAAGAATTTAACTCCCTGAAAATTAGAATGGGGCAGACAGAAAACAATGTCTCTCTCACATAAAAAATATTAAAGCAAAATCAAAAGATTGGCGGAGGGTCAAGGGAGAAGAAGAAAATGTAAGCTATATTCTATTAAAGTCAAATGACCTAGAAAATTGATCAAGGAAAAATAATCTTGGAATCAATAGACTATCTGACAATCATGACTTTGAAAATCCTGCCTACCTTATTTTTTTGTTGTTGTAAACAAAAACTACCCAGCTCTAGTAGGACTAGAGGGTAAAGAAAAAAAATTGAAAGAATTCATCAATCACTTCCTGAAAGAAATACCAAAATGAAAACTTTCAGTAATGTCATATCCAAAAGTCAGTACTTCCTGGGCAAAGAACAAATAGAACAAATACTGTAAGCAGTCAACAAGAAAGCTATCCAGTACTAAGGATTATATAAGATCCTTACATTAGGATCAAGAGAAGACTTGGCATCAACCATTATAAAGGAGAGAGGTCTGAAATATGATAATAGAAAAGACAAAAGTTTAAGGTTTGCAAAGGCCTTTTGGCAAAACTAAGAATAATCCTAAGGAGAAAAATGAACCTTTAGGGAACAGAAAGATTTCCATGCATTCCTAATGGGCCATATATACCACTACCCTTCTCCCCAGCCTCTGAGCCCCAAAATATCCATCACAGTGCTTGCATTCAGATTTAAACTAGGGAATATTAAATATTTTTCAAAATATTAAAAATAAATATTTCTGAATGTAATTACACATGCTTTTAATCCTTGCTCCCAGAAAGACTGATACTGGTGGATCTCTTAGGCTCAAGAATTCTGAACTACAGTGGGATAAGCCAATCAGGTGTCCAAACTAAGTTCAGCATTACTGTGGTGAACTCCCAAGATAGAAGGGCCACCAGATTGCCTAGGGAGAAGCAGTTAGAACTGTGCCAGGAGTGCTAGGGGAATATCATATTCCAAGCCTTGCGGTCTTTTAGTGTGGAGGCTGCCAGATCCTGTGTGATCCTGATTGGTGCTCCTTGATATCTGAATTATCTCTTTCTGGCTTCTTGTAATATTTTTTCTTTTACTTGAAAGCTCTTGAATTTGGCTATTATATTCCTGGGGGTTGTCTTTTCAGGGTTTAGTGTAGAGGGTGATTTATGGATTCTTTCAATGTCTATATTGCCCTCTTGTTGTAGAACTTCAGGGCAGTTTTGCTGAATAATTTCTTTTAATATGGAGTCCAAATTTCCATTAATTTCTGCTTTTTCAGGAAGACCAATGATTCTCAAATTGTCTCTTTTAGACCTGCTTTCTTGATCTGTCAATTTCTCAGTGAGATATTTCATGTTTCTTTCTATTTTATCAGTCTTTTGACTTTGCTTTATTTGTTCTTGCTGTCTTGAGAGATCATTGGCTTCTACTTGTCCAATTCTGGTCTTTAGAGACTGGTTTTCTGTTATAATCTTATGATTTTCCTTTTCGATTTGGTCTATCCTGTTTTCCAACTGTTTAATTTTGTTTTCCAATTTGCTTACCATTTCATTTGATTTTGGGACATCTTTCTCCAATTGGGAGTTTCTGTCTTTTAACCTGTTAATTTCCTGTTGAGCTATTTCTCACTTCTCTCGCCAGATCTCTTCCATCTTTCTCATGATCTCAGATTTGAACTCTTCAAGAGCTTGTGACCAACTTTCATTTTTTTGGGGAAGGTTTGGATGTGATTTGTTTGTTCTCCTCTGCTGTTTGCTCTGTTGTCTGGATTTTTTCTGTGTAAAAGTTGTTGAATGTTAAAGATTTCTTCTTGAATTTTCTCTTTTTGGGTTCTTGTGACTGGCTTGCCATTATTATTATTTATTTCTCAGTCAGAAATCTGGGTGAGGCAGACAGGCTCTCTGCCTATGGAACTGTGGAGCAGTTTTTGCCTGAGTCCCTGGGCCGTGCACCTTCTCAGCTTTATCCTCACATCCAGGGTCAGTCTGCGCTCTTTAGGCTTCTGAGGTCTCAAGTCTAGTTGTTCTCAGGGTCAAGCCTCCTGGTGGTCCCCTTGCTTGCTCCTCTGCCAGAAGCTTCTTTAACAGTCTCAGGGCATTGCTTCCACACTCCTGCACCCCTCTGCACTGGCTCCCCACCCAAGGTCCACACCTATGCTAAGGGTCCAAGTCCACACCTACGTTCAAGGTCTGTGTTCAAAGTCTACATGTTCTTTAGCCTCTTGGGGTCTTAAATCTTGCTGCTCTTAGGAGCAGGCCATGGTGATCCCAGGTAGCTGCCAAGAACTTAATGAATGCCCCAAACTTGCTTTAACTCTTGTGCGCTGGCTTTGGCACTGTAGGTGGTGTGGCGGGGAGGGGGTTGCTCAGCTCGAATTTAATGAGAGCTATTTCACCCCCTTATAGCATGGAAATGCCCCGATCTCAGGTACCTTCAATGCTGCACCCTGTTGTGGGGTCCCTTCGTTTGTTTGGGTTTGTTTTTGTCCTCTTGAGGAGTCCTATATATGTGGGTTAGGAGAGGTTAAGCAGCTGCTTTTTATTCTGCCGCCGTCTTAACCCAGAAGATGGGTCATCCTTAATAGAGAAAGAAGCCATCATTTTCTAATAGGTACAAATGACTAGGACTAAGAATCAAAAGGCATAGGGTCTAGTCACAGCTTTGCTACTACTCACTATAATCTTAGGCAAATCACTTCTTTCTAGGCATCAATTTTATATAATAATGACAAGAGCCCTGGGCTTGTAATCATAAGACCTAGATTTGAATCCTCATCTTACTTCTGTAATTTATCATAACGTCTTTGAACTTTGGTTTACTCATCTAAAGAGTGATAAAATTAGACTAGATCCAATCAATCCTCCCAATTCATATAAAAGCCTTTCCTGTTTGTCCAACTTATTAGCATTCTTAAAATTAAATTTTAAAAAGCCTAGACACTATGTTTCAAAAAACTATACATGTACATTGCCCATATCTATTAGAACCAGAGGGCAAAATGAAGATTGAAAGAGTCCACTGACCATCTCCTGAAAGATACCCCAGAAGAGAAAGTCCTGGGATATGCTTAATGTTGCTATAAAATACGATGAATACTATTGTGCTATAAAAAATGATGAGCAGGATGCTTTCAGAAAAACCTAGAAAGATTTACATGAATTGATGCAAAGTGAAGTGAGCAGAACCAGGAGAACATTGTACATACCAACAGCTATTCTCAGAAATACAAAGATCCAAAACAATTCCAAAGAACTTATGAAGAAAAACGCTATCCATCTTCAAAAACAGAACTGACAGAGTATGAATGTAATTTAAGTATTTTTTTTCCTTTCCTTATTTCTCATAGTTTTTAGTCTGTGTTTTCCTTCACAACATGACTAATATGGAAATATTTTTTGCATGACTGCCAATGTATAATAATGTATATCAAATTGCTTGCCATTTCAGGGAAATGGAGGGAGGAAGGGTGAGAATGTGGGACTCAAATTGTTTCAAAATGAATTTTTTAAACTGTTTTTACATACAGTTGGAAAAAAATGTTAAAAAAAAAATAATGGATAAGTCCTAAGAATGATAGCAAATGATTTATAGCCTCTACAATAAAATGAAAAAAAAAATTATTGCTGGCATCTAGAAAAGTTAAAGCATTGAGGAATCATAGTCAAGATCACTCAAGTTCTAGCAGCTTCACCTTTAAATGAGAGGTGATCTTGCAACACAATATTCTAAAAGTCAAAAGATTTAATCCTATAAACAAGAATAATTTACTCTATAAAGCTAAGTATAATCTTGCAGGGGGAGGAAATGGATCTTTAGTGGAATAGAGGGCTTTCAAGCCAGTCTGATGAAAAGAACAGAGCTGAGAAAAAGCTTCAAAATGCAAAGAAACCTAAGAAGATAAATGTAGTTGAGCAATTAGAAGAGATATAATGATATAATACTACCTTTCTAATTTGGGGAGGAGAAATTAGTGTCCCTTCAGAATTGTGTCTTCAGTGAGTATTTAGGGAATTAAATAAGAAAAACAGAGGGCCTAGGGAGTGGAATGGTTCTATTCTGAGGTTTAAAAGGGGAAAGAAGAAGAGATGATAAGAGGAATAGAGTAATATGGGGCGGTTGGGGGGGAGAAGGCTGACTGTTTCTTATAATCAGGATGTTTAAGAAAATGCAAAAATGGACAGAGAAGTAAGCATTAAATGAACCTAACTTCTTTGAAATAAACAAGAGCAGGTTGAATACATATACCACTACATACAGATAAACACACATTTTGGTATAGAAATATGTCAAACTTAACAGAGAAACAAACAAGCATAGGGAGAAGATTGGTTAAGAGAGAGGATAATGCTAGGAAGGGAACAATAGTAAAGAAAACTATACTAGTTGACAACTTCCTGATCCTGAAGATAGGAATTAAAGGGGTGGGGGGGGGAAGCAAAGAAAAGAACTAGAATCTGAAGTGGTACTCATCAGTTGGAGAATTATTAAACAACTTGTGGTATATGAATGTAATGAAATGTTGGTGCACTTAAGAACTGATGAAGTAAATTATTTCAGAAAACCCTGGGAAGTAGGAACTGATGCAAAATGAAGTGAGCAGAACCAAAAGAGCAATTTATTAAAGACAACAATAATATAAAGACAAGGAACTCTGAAAGATAGAAGAATTCTGATTAATAATGTTATGGGGAATATTGATCCTTATATTGATTGGTATTGGTATCAATAGTTGTTGATATATATTGGTAGGCTATTAGGTTAAGAGAATTTAGTTGTTGGCAGTTGGAAAAAATGGCTGATCTTGGTCAGTTGAAGAAAATCTGCTGGAGACTGATTATACAAAAACCTATTTATTGTAACTATGAGATGCAGGGAAAGAAAAGGAAAGGAAGGTATGAAATATAATGAATTTTATATATATATTTCCCTAAACTAAGAATTCTAACTGAACCCCAAAAAAATCAACTAAAACCCCATGAAGAACATCTTCTGTCTGGCAACCAGACCTATGCTAAAATTCCTTATTCTATCCAAAATATTATTATTATGTAATATAATAATAAATTAAATATAAAAAGTGATAATAATATAATAAAGGAAATATAATCAAATGAAATATTGTTCTAACTATACCATCTACTCTTAATTATAAATATCCTTATATTATATTTTCAAATAATCAATCCAGCCTTCTCTGTCTCTCTCCAGTTTCCAAGCTCAAACTATGACAGGAAAACAGACTATGAAGATTTCACAGACAGTGTGCCCTCTTCTGTCCCTGCTGATAGAATCAGGGAAACAGCCTGAGCTTTCTCTCACTTTGTCAGATTAATCTCTATCCAACTCTTCTCAGCTCTCGAGATGTTATTCCCAACCAACTATCTCCAAAATCCTTAAGGAATATCAGAGGAAAACTGCCAACCAATTGAGCCTCAAACTCAAAGAGTGTATAGAAATTCCTAACTGCTCCTCTTAAGGAGAACCTTAGAATTCCTTCCCAATGACCTCATTGGTGATTCCACTGTCTGAATTTAAAGGAGTCTAGCTCATCCAACAAAATCTCTCTATTCTACTTATCAAGAACCTCTAATTATTCAGTAAATTAAGACCTTACTCACCACAATAACAATGACTAGTTATATTGGTGGTTAACTCCAGAATTTCAATGATGAAGTACAATACAATGACAGACTAACTTGAGGTGGAGAAAGAAACATATATATTTGGGCTGGGCCAATGTGGGCATTCATTTTTCTTGACTATGCTTAACTCTTTTTTTAATAACCCTTACCCTGTTTTAGAATGGATACTAAGTATTGGTTTCAAAGCAGAAGAGCAATAAAGGCTAGGCAATTGGGATTAAATGACTTTGTAATAAAACACTTAGTATCGATTCTAAAACAGAGGGAATAGGTTAAAAATATCAACAGCATAGGGAAGATGAGAACTGATTCAAACAGTGATGGGCAAACTTTTTAAAGAGGGGGCCAAAGGAAAGGAAATGCTCATCTGTCAGTCTGTTTCTAAGGCAACTCTTTCGAAGTTTCATTGCATTGAATCCTACTCATTATATTCGTCAGAGTAGGACTAATGTCTCCTGGCAGGATCCTGATAGAACATTTCAGGGAGCCTCATCTGGCCAGCGGAGGGGTGGGGGGGTGGGGGGGCGGGGTTAGTTTTCCCATCACTTGATTCAAACATTTTGAAGAACAATTTGGGTCTATGTCCAAAGCCCTATAAAACAATTAAAAAAAAAAAAACTTTGACCTAGCAATAATACTATTACTAGTTCTATATTCCAAATAGATAAAAAACAAAAATGAAAAGGACCAATATGTACAAAAATATTTATAGCAGCTCTTTTTATGTTGGCAAAAAATTGGAAAGTGAGGGGACACCCAGCAACTGGGGAATGGCTGAATAAGTTGTGGTATATGCTTGTAATGTATATTATGCCATAAGAAATGATAATTAGAAGGATTTCAGAAAAACCTAGAAAGACTTAGATGAACTGATACAGAGTGAAGTAAGCAGAACCAGGAGAATAATATACACAGTAACAGCAATACTGCATGATGAACAATTGTGAGTGACTTAACCAGTCTCGGTAACACAATGATCTGTGGATTCATAATGAAAAATGTCATGCTTCCAGAGAAAGAATTAATGGAGTCTTAATCCAGACCAAAGCATACTATATTTCATTTCTTCTTTTTTTTTTTGCTGGAGTTTTCTTCCACAAAAGGATTAATATGGAAAAATTAATTTACATGATTGAACATGTAAAATCTATATTAGAGAGGCAGCTAGATGGCACAGTAGATAGAGTGCCAGTCCTCAAGTCAGGAGGACCTGGGTTCAAATTTGGCCTCAAACACTTCTTAACTCTATGACAAGCCACTTAACCCCAATTGCCTAGCCCTTACCACTCTTCTGCATTAGAACCGATTGATAACTAGTATTGATTCTAAGATAGAAGGTAAGGATTTGGTTGGTTGTTTTTTTAACTCTATCAGATTGCTTACCTATTTCAGCAAGGAGGGAAGGGCAAGAGGGAGGGAGAGAATTCAGGACTTAAAAATAAAAAACAAATGTTAAAAAAGGTTAACAGTATGTCTATATAATAATAATAAACCCAAGATGCAATAATAGAAGGGAGACTCCCATTCCAAAAAAAAAAAATCAATGAAATGCTTAAAATATCAGAGAATCAATTTACTAATTCCCACAAATACATGTAGAGATTCAATTCAAAAGTGTTTACATAAACAAATCTTTTTTTTTTTAATTGACTAACTCCTCTTTTTAATTCCAGGTACCCTGGGTTAGAGCCTGGGCATCACTGCCCCAGTAACCTCAGCCTGTCTCTTCCTCAGACAAGGAGCCCCATATCTCTAGGATGGCCAGCTGGGCACCAGGCAGGGAAAGAGTTAACCTCTCCAGGCAACAGCACCATGGAGTGACCCAGGGACCATAGCTCAGGTGAAGGGAACAGGAACAGGCTGGGCCGAGTAAATCTATACTCAGACATCTACTAAACTGTGAGACTCTGGGCCAAGTCACTTAACCTCTGTCTTAGTCAGGTTCCTTAACTCTAAAATGGGGATAATAATAGTACCTATTTGTACCAGGGTTGTAAGGATCAAGTGAGAACATATTTGTAAAGTGGCTGGCACACAGTAGGCACTAAATAAATGCTACTTCCTTCCTTCATTATTTGAACTTTGGGATCTAATTTGTATATAGACTAAATAGATGAAGGATAATCCAGCAGAAGAAGGCACTAAAGGCTAAAGGAACCAGGAGAGACCTCTTGCAGAAGCTGGTGTTTGAACTTAGCCTAGAAGAGCACAGGACAGAGCTCTGGGCCACTTACAAATAGTTGGCAAGACACTAAAGGACCTAATTCATTATGTAATGTTAGCAACTGAGATCTCTCAACCTAAAGTAAAAGTAATTCCCTGTACTCTAAATGATGGTTCAAATTAATTGCAACAGTTGTTGGGCTGAATTTTGTTTGAGTGACCAGTAGGTCCCTGAATGCATCCCATGTGCAAGACTCTGGGCTAGACAGAGATGAGATGAGAAGAATGAAGAGGCTGAATTGCATTCCCAAAGTGCCAGCCTGAAGAGAGTACCTGCCTCCCTCCACACACTGAAGTTTTCAGGTGATGGCAATAAATAAGGTCCTCAGGGAACACAGGGAGCCCAAAGTTTGGAGGTCTCAAGGAGTCTTCTCTGGGGTGAAGGCAGTTTTACATCAGAACCCATGGAGCTTCTTTTTATCTCTTGCCTTGGGTCTATATATGAGGTTCTGATCCCAGACATGGGCTAAGCCTAGAGAGGTGGAGAGAGTTAGGAAGAGGGAATCTCTGAAGACATGGGTCTCTAGCAGCAGGGGTGGAGATGAGAAGAAACAGAGAAAGAGCTTAGGAAGTAAAGGAAGAAGGAAGGAGTCAGGCAGGGAAAGAGAAGGAGTAGGGAGAGAGCTAGAGAAAGTCAAAAGGAAAGAGAGAGGCAGGAAAAAGGAGAAGAGTAAAGGAGACAGAAAGTAGTAGAAATAGGAGTAGAAAGAAGAGAGAGAAGGGGGAGGGAAGAGGAAGAGACCTGTTCTTCTGGCCCAGGCCCCCCAGATCCCTCCCACAATTCAGATAACCAGGTCTCAGCCCCATCTCCAACTCTCTAAGGTGTGGCTCTCTTCTTTATCAGGATGGACCTTGGGATAAGCCCCAGATGGTCAGCATGGCCAGTTTAGACAAGGGGTGTAGGGAGCTAAGGGTGTGGAGTGGAGAAGGGGTAGCTTGTTGAGGGACAGCAGCAAAAAGGGGTAAAGTGTGAGATTGTCTTTCTAGTCTCTTCTACTAATCCCTAATGAAATGGAGTTTTTAAAAAATCACAATGCTTGGGACATAGTTAACACTTAATAAATGTTTGTTGATTGACTGATAATTCTAGTTCCTTTCCATTTCCATTAATGCCTCCTGATCTCCCTCCAGGCTTGCTCCACTACAGTGACCCCAGCTCTGGCAATATTAACCCAGGTGACTGTTCCTCATTTCCTCTGAGGTTGTAAGGACTGAGGGATGGTGGCTGAATCCCAAGGGATTTTAGTTCTTGGTGAGTTAATGGAAGATGTCAGTCTGAGGAAAAGGAGAAAAGATCTTGCTTTGGCCCCCAGGATAATGAGTCAGAGTGAAGTTGATTTCTGCTGTCCTGGAGGTCTGAATCATCCCTAAGCCTACCCAGAATGACCTTTAAGCCAGGGGTATAGTGAAAAGAGAACTACATTTGGAATTAGGTGATCTGAAATCCACTCCTATCTCTAAAGCTGATAAATTATATGATCTTGGGAAAGTAAATCCAATTTTCTGAGCCTCTATTTCTTTATCTGCAAAATGGGGTTAGTGCTTATAACAGGTACCTCACAGAGAGGTTGGGCCTTTACAGGATCATAAAAATCTGAAGTGATTTTATCAGGTCAAGTCCTGGGTAAAGCATTCTCTCTGTGGGGATCTAGGCTTACATTCTCTCTTTGGTCAGAATGTGTCTGTCCCAAAGGCTAGTAGGCAAAATGGTAGGGAAGAAAATTAATTGGTCCTGAGTATACCTCCCCCTCTTTTCTCTTTTGTCGGTCCTCTCCCCAGCTACCGTTGACCTCTTCTCTTGCTGCCTTGGGTCCCTCATCAACTCATTCTTTTTGAGGAGAAGGGACCTGAATATTTTCTGTGCCTATGGGCAATTTACCTTTTAAAAGCCTAAAGAAAAAAGTAGTTAATGTAAAGGAAGAAATCACTAATGGTAGAATTTCAGGTAATAGGAAAGGTAGGATAACGGAGATAATTTTAGACAGTGACCTTTCCTAGTACATTCAGGGTTATATCATTAAGGATGCCACTTCTATTTCTCCTTGGGCCTCCTCTCTGCTGCCTAAGACTTTTTCACCCCACCATCTTGGCTCCTTTTGATCTGGGACCCTGGTTTAGGCATCCCAGTCTGTTAACTATAGTCCTGGGAGAGACCCAAGAGGGAGGAGCCCAGTGTGAGATATCCAGCTGTCTAACCACACCTGACCCTAATGGCTTTATAGTATTTGTACAGGAGGTTAAGTTCACACGATAAGAAACAGGGGAAGGTCTGTGTCTGAGATAAAAGGACTTGGCTTTTCCTTAAGGTCACACTATACCAGGACCTGCCAGGTAAGGGGGTATGGTATGCCTGGTCCTAAATTAGGAGAATGGGTAATCCCTATAGATTTGCTAGGGCCACAAGTGAGGGATTTGAGGATGATAGAATTAGGAAGGCAAACTGCCAGGATCTGAGTTAAGTGATCAAGATGCCTGGGTCTAGATCAGAGTGTAAGGATGCTAGGGTCTGAGGTAGGTGGATAGAAAGCCTGGGACTAAGGCAAATAACATGACTGGGTTGATTCAGGAACAGATAGGGTGAACCCATTTCATTGCCTTCCTTCCTTCTCTTGGCTTCCAGGATGTTGGCATTGGCTCTCCTTGCCTTACTCTGTGTGTCAGCTGAGTCCGGTAAGTGATCTATAGACATAGGAACCCTAGTCCCAGAGAGGGCACCTGGGAAGGCATATGGGGTGGAAATTCAAGGTTGGGTCTGAAAAGGATGCAGGTCTGTGGGAAGATGGTGACTGAGTCTTGGTAGGACTGCAGCCTTCTTTACCTCTATCTGTATAAATTATTTTATCTCTAGTCCAGCCACGGGCATCCTCCTACAATGGAGAGTATGGAGGAGGGGGAGGAGAGCGCTTCTCTCACTCAGGCAACCAGCTAGATGGCCCCATCACTGCCATCCGAATCCGGGTCAACAGATACTACATTGTGGGGTGAGAATTCTGAACGGGGCTGGCCCTCACTACTAGTCATTTTCTTGTTCTTGATTTCCTCACTTACTTCTCCAACATCCCTTCATTTATCTATGCTGTTGCTTTTGAATAAGGCATATCCTCCCATGGATATATTCCAATCATGAATCCTATCCTACTAAGTCACAGGCATATTTAAGAGTCAAACTTCTCACTTAGGATCAGTAGTTCATTTTGCTTATTACTGATATTTTGAACATTTATGGGTAGATATTTATTACTGGTTTCTATGATTTTTATTTCCTGTGAATCTCTAGAAATCCCTTTTGCTATCCCACCTACACTATCACTATTCTCTACGATATCTAGTTTTGAAGGAGAGGGACGGAGTTTTCTCATCTATTACATTATTCTACCTTTCTTGCTCATAAGATGCTCAATACCTGTCTCCATTTTTCCTTCCTTCTCCCTCCTTCCTCCCTAGACTTCAGGTACGATATGGCAAAGAATGGAGCAACTATGTTGGGGGTTCCCAGGGTGACCTGGAGGAGATTTTTCTGTACCCCGGGGAGTCAATCATCCAAGTATCTGGCAAATATAAATACTACCTTCGGAAGTTGGTCTTTGTGACAGACAAAGGCCGATACTTGCCTTTTGGCAAAGACACAGGCACCAGCTTCAATGCTGCCCCACTGTACCCCAACACCGTTCTTCGATTCATCAGTGGCCGCTCTGGCTCCCTCATCAATGCTATTGGCCTTCACTGGGATGTTTACCCCAGTGAATGCAGCAGCTGCTAACCATCCAGACACAGCAAGCCCTCTCCTCGGAAAAGTTATTGTTCCCTCAGGAACTACTAAAGTGTTTGAATAAAAAGATGTTGCTTAAGTCAGTTTGTGGAAGTGTGCTGCTGTTGTGTGTCTCTAATTTAGGGCATGCATGTGTGCCTAAAGTTGTATATGTGAATCTCAAAGTGCTGTAATTTTGTTTGGCATCATACCAAAGGATACTTGTATCTTAAATAGTCAATCTCTGAAATTGTTTTCTCACCTACAAAATGAGCAATCTAGAATTGTGCCCAAAGAGTTATTAAACTGTGTATACCCTTTGAACTAGCAATACCACAATTAGGTGGTGTTTTGTTTTTTCCCTAAAATGATTAGGGAAAAAGGAAAAGAACCTAAAATATTTATAGCATCTCTCTTTGTGGTAGCAAAGAACAATGTCTATCTTAATCTCAAAAGGTTATGGTTGGGCTCAAATATAAGGCATTTCATGAAGAGGAGATATAGGGGCAGCTAGGTGACTTAGTGGATTGAGAGCCAGGCCTAGAAATGGATTGCCCTGGGTTCAAATCTGGACTCAGACACGTCCTAGCTGGGTGACCCTGGGCAAGTGTTATAAAAATAAATGGTCTGATAGATGGAGGGAGGGAGAGATAAACTGAATACTACCACTGCTAATAGTGTGACAGCAGTGATAGTTCAGAATGAGGCAAGTGCAAGATCAGCTGAAGCTTGCCACCTAGCTAAATGATGTAACACCTCCCTCCTTTATAACAGTGCCCAGGCAGGATCCTTCAGGTCAATGGTTGGTATCCCTTCAGGTCCCACCTGGGGTTGATTGATAATAGGTATTGGGCTCTATTAGCCTTGGAAACAGTTTATCTGACTGCGTGACTCCCTTCCCAGAGAAGTTATGAAATGACCACTCCAGGAAAGTACTTGAATAGTTATCTATATTTATCAAAGAGGAGTATTGGGAAATGGAAAGAGGAAGTGGGAAACCCTAAACTAATTGGATTATAAAAACCCTCAGAGCTGTAGGCAGGTAATTGATTCTGGTTAATTAGCTTCTCTGGCTCAGCCTGGCCACAGCCAAACCAGAGCAAGCAAGCTGCTGTTTGATGTCTTCAGCTTCTTCTTCTTCTTGCTAGATGTTATGCCTATACAGCCTTCAGGATCCACCCCTTTCCACCCTCTTCTTCTTCTCCTGCCCACTTCCCAGATCCCTCCTGGGCCCTGGGATACCTAGATAACTACAGATGATTTGAATTCCTAAATATCTAGGGACACTAGAATAAGAAGATTGATGGTCAGGGTACAGGTTGACAATGTTGGTCAGGTACAAGACAGGAGGTTCTTGCAAGGTTGAGCCAAGCAAGTCACCAATCCCAAAAGACCAGGATCCATAGATCTCAGGTCCAGGGAAATGAAAGGACACAAAAGCCAGGGCTGCCAGGGTATTTATACCCCCCCAGGCCAACCACTTTCTCCCCTGTCCTCATGGCCTCTGGGAACATTCTGATCTTCCAATGGTCTCCACCTGTCAATCAACATTGTGGAATCCCAGCTCCCAGAGTTTCAATATAACATGAATGCCGTTTTGTTTTTGGAAATTTCAACCTGTAAATTTTCAGCTGATTTTGTCCTTGGATGACCTCTACTCTATACTATTCTTAACTATGTGTTTTTATCCCATTAACTATCCCTTCCCAAAAAAAAAAAAAAAAAAATCCTATCTTATCTAATGCCTTAACTAACTAACTAGCCTAAAGCTAACGACAAGGGGTTTAGGATAGGCTTTTCTGGGAAAGTATAGGATTTGAATACAACATTTTCATAAACACATCATTTGAACATAAGTATAACATGTAAACATCATCAGAATATTTAAGAATAATTATCTATGCTGTTTCTTACTCTAAGTTAATGAAACTTGCAATAACTCTGTCTATATTTCTAATACTAACTTCAAATAACATTCCTAATACACAATACATTCTAACATTTTCTATTCCCTAATCTACAGTTAGATTAGTTTGTCAATAATTCTTATACTATAAGTTAATATAGTTATACTATAGTTAATGTGTTAGTGTCTTCCCTAACTGAACTACACTGTACACTGTTTGTCTAATATCCTTTTAAACAAATCTATTTAAACATTTATAACTATTTTACACTGACCCTCTGCTAGCTAGAATTGAACTTCCCTGCATCTACTCTCTCCCTAAGGGTTAGTAGACCTATGCTATACATGTTAGTAAAAATATTACATATGTACAAAGTTTTCATGTGATGTTTCTTATGAAATGAATACTTTAGACCTTGCAAGGAATCTTAGTTCTCTTGCTCATTTGGGTCACTGTAGTTTATTTCAACTATATACATTTATTTACATTATGTACATGTGATGTGACTTTATTGTGACTATGTGTTGGACTCATGACCTAACATTTACTGTTTGGGTTTATACTCACCTTCTTCTTCAGAATCCCTCTGTCAATCAGCTAATGTTGTCACATGCATTCTAATTTGTGCATTTCCCTTGTGATTAGTGTCTGAATGTGAAAACCTTGTACCTATTCAAACCTAATCTTCATTTGCTGATCTTCTCTCCTTTTGATTCTCCCGGTGATGATGTCCAAGTCACAGGTGTTGTCACAGTTCAGGTCCTCATACAGTCTGTTAATGCAATGTCTCTTGTTGTCCTTGCACTGGTCCTGATGTCCTGATGTCTCTGGAACTCTGGAATCTCCGGGATCTCATCTCTCTTCTCCTTTGCTGGATACCCATCTTGTCAGTTGTCGACTTGATTGACAGGTGGAGACTGAAGAATCCCTGGATCAGGAACCAATGTGTGACTGTGTAATGTCATGTTAAATTTTGTGTTGCCACAAAATTTCTTCTTATGAGACTTTGTGATTGCACTTGTCTTTGATGTAATACGTAATGCTTAGACTAATATTCAGTTTCTTCTTATTCACCACTGCTGATTTCTGATAGGTTTAACTGTTGATCTTTATGAATGAATGAGGCATTTGTGTGATCTAAATCTATGATTTGAGTGTCTTGTTCTTGATATTGATCTGTTCCTTGGTGTTTTCCTATTTGAGGCTTTGTTTCTAAGTATGATCTTTTGCTTTGAGGTTCTATCTCTAAGTCAAATTCTGTTTCTTGTGTTTGAGACTGAATGCTTGATGAGATCTTGGCTTTACTGAGGTCTTTCTTTAGGAGGGTATAGTGATACCATGCCTCCTTTCCCTTAATTTTTACAGAGGTTGGTGTAGCCAGGATTATTTCATGTGGTCCATACCATTTTGGTTCTATCACTGATCTTCTTGTGAAATTTCTGATATAAACTTTATCTCCAGGTTGATAATCATGTAGGCTAAAGTCAAGTGGAACTCTTTGCTGTATTAAAGATAATTTTTGTAATTCATCTAATCTCTCTTTCAATAAGGTGACATACTCATAGATTTTGCACTCAATTCCTAGATGTGATAGGTAATTAGTGTCTCGTGGAACTTTTCCTACCCACGGTTGCTGACCATACAATAGTTCAAACAGTGACAAATGTGTTTGACTATCTTATCTAATGCCTTAACTAACTAACTAGTCTAAAGCTAATGACAAGGGTTTAAGATAGGTTTCTCTGTGGGAAAGTGTGGGATTTGAATACAATAGTTTCATGAACACATCAGTTGAACATCAACATAACATATGAACATTATCATGACATTTTAAACAATCAAGTAGAAAAGTGCCATATGTAAAACATCTGGCCATTTAAGATGACTTTCTGTACACAGCTTCCCAATCATTGATTTCAAAGATTGATTGGTTCGTTCCACAGCTCCTGATGACTGAGGTTGATAGATAGAACATAGGTGTCTCTTAATTCCTAACACCTGGTAGATTTGCTTTAAAATAGAATTTGCAAAATGACTACTAGAGTCAGACAAGATTATTGATGGAATAGAGAACCTTGGAATTATCTCCCTCAGTAGCATCTTTGCTACAAAAGTTGCATCATTTTTCTTGGCTGGGAATGCCTCTGGCCATTTAGTCAGCTTGTCCACTATCACAAGTATACACCTATATTTTTGACATCTTGGCATTGTGACATAATCTATTTGCAAGCACTCAAATGGTGTGAATGCTAGTGGTTTACCTCCATAGGCTTTGGTCTTAATTATAGCCTTGTTATATTGTTGGCACACTATACAACTGTCACACACCCGTTTGGCTTCTATTGTCACTCCCATAGCTATCCAGCTTTTGCGAATTGTATCCACAATTCCTAAAACTCCATAATGGCCTTCTCTGTGAACTGCTGCACATGCAGTATGGTGCGGTAATTTTGGCAAAAACGGTTTTCCAGAGATGGACATCCATACTCCATTCACTAGATTGGCTCCAAGATTTTTCTGCCAATATTCCACTTCCTTTTGTGAATAAGCTTATAGTAGTTCATCTTTATCCACTAAGGCTAAGTGAAATACAGCTTTTGGTCCACACCTAGCTGCAAACTTCGCAGTGATGTCAGCTCTGTAATTGTCTAGCTGTACTGGTCCCATTAACTTTTTTTTTTTAAACCCTTACCTTCCATCTTGGAGTCAATACTGTGTATTGGCTCCAAGGCAGAAGAGTGGTAAGGGTAGGCAATGGGGGTCAAGTGACTTGCCCGGGGTCACACAGCTGAGAAGTGTCTGAGGCCAGATTTGAACCTAGGACCTCCCGCCTCTAGGCCTGGCTCTCAATCCATTGAGCTACCCAGCTGCTCCCTCTCTTCCCCCCCCCCCCCCCCCCCCTGTCCCATTAACTTTTTTTTTAAACACTTGTACTTTGGTGTATTGTCTCATAGGTGGAAGATTGGTAAGGGTGGGCAATGGGGGTCAAGTGACTTGCCCAGGGTCACACAGCTGGGAAGTGGCTGAGGCCGTGTCCCATTAACTTTTGATGTGCTCTGCTATGAATGACAGATAACTGTGATGGTAACTGTATGGCCTCTAACAATTCGCTTATCAGTTTCCCATAGGCTATTGCTTTCCCATTTGATGTTATGAACCCTCTTTTCTTCCAAATTTCTCCATATGAATGCACAACCATAAATGCATATTTCGTATCTGTAAAAACATTCACGGCTTTGTTTTTAGCAATTGGGAGAGCTCGTGTTAATGCAACAATCTCTGCTCTTGAGCCAAGATGTCAGGTCCAAGTGCTGCATACCATAGGGTTTCATTTTGGGTAGTGACTGCTGCTCCTGAAACTCTTTGCCCATTATGTTGGTAACTCGAGCCATTGCAGAAAAGTGTAAGGTTGGCTCCTTCCATAGGAATATCAGAAAGATCTTCTCTAGCCTTTTGCACTAAATCTAGTGTATCCTTACAACTATGAAGGCTATCCCCTTCTAGTGGTAATTCAGGGATAACAGTTGCTGGATTAATGGTTTTATATTTATGGAAAGTCAAGTTCTCATTTGTTAACAAAGTCGCTTGGTACAATTTTTTTTCAGGCGCTGTTACAGGAGTGCACACTGTGAGTACTGTACAGCTCTCACAAAATTACATTTAAAAAAATGTGGCATTTATGGCTCTCACGGCCAAAAAGGTTGCCGACCCCTGGTCTAGTCTATTGCTTTTCTGCCTTGGAACCAATACACGATATTTACTCCAACACAGAAGGTAAGGGTTTTCAATAACAACAATAACTATAATAAAGAGTCTCATATTCAAACTCTGGAAGCTGAGAGCCTCACCTTGATTGACAGGTGAAGACAGTTGGAGACATCAGAATGTTCCCAGAGGCCATGAGGACAAGAGGAAAGGCAGTTGGCCAGAGGGTATAAATGCCCTGGCATCCCCCTGGACCCTTTGGACCTTTTGGGCTTTGGCTTTGCCTTTGCTTTTGGTTTAAGAGCCCTGACCTGAAACCCTTGCCTTAAACATTAATCTGATCTTGGACATTGATTGACCTATGTGTCTGACCATGGATCCTCTGTTTCTCTCTGAATTCTCCCTAGATATTTAGGCTTCTAAACCATCACTGGATATTAGTGACAGGGTCTCCTATCCCCAATCCTTTCCTGATCATTCCTTTCCCTTATCAACAACATAGATAAAAATATATTAAGTACCTTCCTGGAGTAGTTATTCAATCACAACTCTTGGGAGGGAGCAACACAGTCAGATGAACGTTATCCAAGGCTAACAGAGCCTAATAACAATAATCAATCAACCCCAGGTGGGACCTGAAAGGGTTACCCATCCACTGACCTTTAGGGATCCTGCCTGAACACTGTTATAAAGAAGGGCAGTTATTATAACATCCAGCTGAGTGGTAGGACTCGGGTGTCCCTGCACTAGCCATCAACGAGAACCAAAACAGAGCTTCCTCAGATTAATATACATATTAATATAACTAGCCTAATAGTTAGTAGCAGTGAAGATACTTTCTTTTATATTATAACAAGAGATATAAGGATCTAGCAAGGCCCACCTTTACCCCCAGAACACAGAGATGGATGTATTTCTCAAACATGGATTTTTAGAGTTGGTGTAGAGGATGAATCTTCTGGAGTTCTGGGGCTCCTCTCCAAGAATCTGGTTCCCCAGTTTGCCTCTTTACTACCCTCCTCCTCATTCTGACAGATTTTCTTACCTTAATCATCCTTGAGATGGACAGAATCAAATAATAGGGATTCAAATCCCATCTCTAACATTTACTTATCTGTGGAACCATGAGCAAGTCACCTAAACCTGAATTTCATTTTTCTCATCTGAAGAATGAAAATGATACTTCCCATTGTAATATCTCAGAAAGTTGTGATGTCTTGAATGAATTACTGAATTGTTAAGGTCTTTGTAAACCATGTAGTATTAGACAAATTATCACCTAATATTGGGATTTTTTAGTCCACACTTGAAGTCACCTACAACAGTCTCTAATTTCCACCAAGAGTTCAAGGGACCTCCCTGATAGGTTTCTAACCTTATCTTCTCTCCTGTGTCTGAATTTTGAATGTTCTGAATCCTGAATCTTGGCAGCAATGTAGCTTAATAGAAAGAGCACCAAATTGTAAATCAGGAAACGAAGGTTCTACTGCCAGTTTTGATATTAAATCTGTGATTTTGGGCAAGGTATTTCTTCACACTGAACCTCAATTTCCTCATATGTAAGATGGGAAAATTAAACTACATTAAACTCATTGGGGTATAGAATTTTATCTGACCTTACAGAGAAGTAGAAGGGGAATAAGACAAGGGAAGTGTAAAAAGGAATTCTTTGTTCTCTTTGAGTTTACACTTGTGAAAGGGAATCCTTTATTCTCTTTGCCTAGTTGGAGCAACACTTTGGTTAACAATAACTTAAGTACTCCTATTTAGTAACTCACTAGATTGTGAAGACAGGATTAACTCTTCTTTGTCTACCTTTTGATTGAATCAACAAAAGCTTGAACTAGGTGGAGGAGCTCACAAACCACTTAGAGAATTCACACCCTCAGAAACTCAATTAGCCAGGAATCTGTGAATCCTTTAGAGAAGTATTCACCCCTCCAGAAGGTGAGAACTGGTTCCCACAAAAACTGCCCCCTGGACAGTGCTAGACAATTTGGAGGCTGTGATTGGCCCCTGTGAAAAGGGGAAGAGACAAGAACCCACTATAAAAGGCCCTGAATTTCTGGGCTAGTGAAGGAAGTCAATTTCAAGAAAGAGTTGAACTCCAAGAAGTCAGCTTCAAGAAGAAGTTTGACTCAAAGGAAGAAAGTCAGCCTCAAGAATCATCTTCAGCTCAAGTCACTGTCTTGACATGTCTCTTGGAGGGAACTTGGGTGAATGGATAGCTGGCTTTCCCTTCCTATCTTCTGGAGAGAGTTTAATTCCTGTTGAAGGTCAACAAGTCCCGGCTGAGTCGAGTACCAGAGCAATATTTAGTTAGATAGGCTAATGTTTTCTCAACCTTTTTGTATTTCTTTGCTTTCACTCTTTCCACCTCTTTTGTAAATAAAAGCTATTAAAGTCATTTCAATTTTAAGCAATAATACTTTGAATCAGCAACCACTACTGTTATTTATAATCTTCATATATTTTATCCAAACCATTAAAATTTAATTCTTACAGAAGGTGGAGGTAATTGGAGGGAGGGGGAATTGGGGGGGGGTGATAAAAAGCAAAATACTGGTGAGAAAGAACAGAGTAAAATGTAATAGAGCAGGATCTAAAGGGGAAAATAAGATGGAAGGCAATAAACAGTAATCATAACTGAATGTAAATGAGATAAACTCACCCATAAAACGGAAGTGGATAGCAGAGTGGATTAAAAAACAGAATCCTACTTAATGTTGTTTACAAGAAACACATTTGAGGCAGAGTGACACACACAGATTAAAGGTAAAAGACTGGAGCAGAATTTATTATGCATCATCTAAAGTAAAAAAAAATCAGGAGTAGCAATCATGATACCAGGCAAAACTAAAGTAAAAATTGATCTGATTAAAAGATATAAGGAAGGAAATTACATTTTGCTAAAATACTATTAAAAAAAGAAGAAAACAATCTCCCTCATCAACTAGAAAACTAGATTAAAGGACCTTGCTGCCTAAAAAGTTGAGGTTCAAGAACATTATCCCTGGACATCCCTCTTGGAACATATAGGTAACCATGATTATTTCTTCAAGAATTCTTGATACTCCGCTGTGGCTCTAGATGCTTTCACATCTTAAATTGGAAAAGCACTATCAGGGATTATTCTCTCTGACCAAATAAGCAATAAAGCTGCAGGTGAGCACATTTAACTTCTATGTCTCCAATGTTTATCTTTTATTTATTTTTTTAAACCCTTACCTTCCATCTTAAAATCAATACTGAGTATTGGTTCTAAGGCAAAAGAGTAGTAAGGGCTAGGCAATGGGGGGTAAGTGACTTGCCCAGGTTCACACAGCTAGAAATTATCTGAGGTCAGATTTGAACTGAGGACCTCCCGTCTCTGGACCTGACTCTCAATCCACTGAACCACTCAGCTGCCCCCTGTCTCCAGTGTTTATGCATAATGTTTCTCCTCTCTGTGGAGACTGTGCAGTCCAGGAATATGGAGGGAGGCAGAACAGAATTTGTGAAACTATGACACTATGAGAATTAAGACTTCCACAGAAAACATGGTAAACTGTTCTGCACTAGGTATGATCTGGAGCAGAAAGTGGATGGGGAAGAAGGAACAGCACTATAATATACTGTAGTTTCCACAATTCACTGCCTACCTTCCATCTACCTTACCATTGCAGGTTTACTTGAATGAGAAATAAACAGGCAAATGCATGGAGACCACAATTAGCACTAGCCAACAAGACAGTGCCAAGAACCTACGGTAACTAGAGGCCAGTACATCTGAAAAAGCTCCTGATCAGGAGCAGAGATGGGGGCTGAGAGACATTAAAGAGAAGATCAAGAGTAGCAGAATCTATCAACTATTATGAATCCCATTGGGCTGGTAAGAGAGGAAGCTGATTTCCTTCACTGTTTTCCTTGATCTCCCTTGATCTCCAGACTACCATAACTGAGCCAGGAAGCAGACTCCCCTTTTCCTTATTCCTTTCTCATCAACCACAGGCTTGTTTGGTCAGGATTTCTCCCTTTCATATCCAAAGTTCTGAAAAGCCAATTGGGAGACAATTTGGGAACTATCTGGAAAAGAATGCTGCCATTCAGGAGTATGTAATCTAGCTCCTTTTCAGTTTACTCTATGATGAACAATAAACTGAGATCACATCTTTAAATCTATAGATGCAGTAGGCAATGAACTGAGAGTTGGGATAGGAGATAGGAGAGTTGGGAACCCGATAGAGGATTATGAGCTAGGTATAAATGGCAGATTTCATATTTTAATATTTGGAGCAATGTTTTATTTCATTCCCTAGATTAATTTGGAATCAGCCAATGAGAAATTAGTTCAAACTGCTAAACAAAACCAAAGCCCTGCTAAAGCCTGAGCTTCCTTGGGTTAAGGAGGGATGGCAAAGACAGAGCAGCCCCAGATTTGAAGGCTGCAATCCATCTAGTGGCCAATGAGGCTATTGCAGCCTCTTAGGCTGGCTAACCTACCCAAGTGTTGGAGAAAAACTGAAAAAAAAAATTTTTTTTTTACATATTTATAATATACTTTTTAGAAAAAGCTGGAAAGTGATATTTATAATATTTATGCAACTTACCTCACAGGATTTTGAGGAAATCATTTTGTAAGCCTTAAAAGTAATATATGAATTAAACTTATTAAATTTCTAATAACAAGGGAAGTATAATGAAAACAACACTGACCTGGGATTCATAAGAAATGAGTTCCAGTTGTGACTCTGACCCTAACTTGCTTTGTGACCTTGATTAAAGGCCATAGGCACTGACCTAGAGAGAGAAAATCCTTGGTTTCATACTTGGTTCAACAAGCTAGTTCAGTTAATATATAGGACCTAGTAGGACCTTCCTACTAGACAGGACAGTGCTGCTGCTGGTGACTCTATACTTTGGAGTAGAGGCTCCTGAAAAGCCACTAATAGCTCAGGAAATCTAAGCTCAAGAGGATCTTACTGACATCTCTATGAACAAGGATGATGACAGTCATTATTGGTCACTTCCTAGGACCTAATATCCTCAGCTCCCTGAGGTAAATTTAGATCCCTATGAATAAATGACTTAATATTCTCAGCTTCCTTGATGTTACTCTGAGTAGATGTTGTGGAGATACAGTTGTGCCCTCCTTATGGCATGCCTGCAGATACACCCTCTCCCAGGCACTGGTTTAGAATAGTTGTCTCTTCATCTGGGGCTTATTATATGTGTCCTGGATAACTCAACTTATTTATTGAAGCCCAATGGCCTAAAACCACAACTTTACCCAGGATTAGACAGAAAAAGAATGGGCAATGGATTCTGAAGTCAGGGAGCCATTGGTCCTGGAGTCAAGAAGACCCAAGCCTGGCTGAAGTAGGGAGATCCAGTCTCAAAAAAAAAAAAAAAAAAAAAAAAAAATAAGAGAGAAAAAAGATAAAGGAAAGGAAAGGAAGGGGAGGAGAAGGAAGGGAAGGGAGCAACGAAGGATGTAAATAAAAAACATAATCCCTGCTTTAAGAGTTTTCAGCCTAATGGGGGAGACAACTAAGTACAAGCAAGACATAGGATAAATTGGAGATAATTAATAGAGAAGGCAGTAGCATTAAGGGGTTTGGGGAAAAGGGTTTTTGTTGAAAGTGGGACTTTAGCTGAGACTTGAAGCAAGCCAGGAGGTGGAGACAACGGAGAGAATTCCTGGCATGGGACAGACAACCAATAAAAATGCCTGGAGTCAGGAGATTGAGCGTCTTGTGGGAGGAACAGAGAAAAGGGCATCGTCACTTGATCTTTTGATGTATAGAAGGGAAGGGGGATAGAGAAAGGTATGTGAAGACTGGAAAGGTAGGAGGAAGGCAGGTTTTGAAGGCATTTGAAATGCCAACGGAATATTTTATATTAGATCCTGGAGGTTATAGGCAACTATGGGGATTGACTGAAAAGGGAAGAGATTTCAGGAAACTTGCACTTTAGGAAAATTGCTTTGACAGCTGACTGAAGGACAGATAGGAGTAGGGAGAGACCTGTATCTGGGAGAACAACCAACCAAGGATATTATTAAAATCCAGGCATGAGATACTGAGGGTCTGCTCCAGGATGATGAAGAGAGGTTGTGCACGAGATGTTAGTTACAAAGGTAGAAACCACAGGACTTGGCAAGTGATTGGCTCTGGGGCGAGGGTGAAAGGGGGGATTCGAGGAGGACCCCTGGGTTTTGGAGGGACTAGGTGGATTGATGTTAGTGCTTTCGACAGAATGGGGGCGTTTGGAAGAGGGGGGAGGGGTGGGAGTGGGAAAGATAATTAATTCAGCTTTGCATTTGCTACGATTGAGAAGTCCAAAAGACAACCAATTTGGGGGGTCTACACGGCAGCTGGAGATCGGAAGAGTAGTCGGGATGGGAGTCATCTGGGACGACTGAACGCTAGAGAGGCACCCGAGACGGATCATAGAGAAAGTACAGGCAAATAGGTGCAAAGAGGAGGCAGGGGCCGGAGTTGGCGCAGCTTCCGGAAAAGCAAGCCCCAGAAGCGGACAGTCAGGACATCCGCGACTGTCCCGCCATAAAGGGTCCGCGCGCTTCGGGATTTGAGGATTTGGGGAAAGGAGAGGCAAATTCGGGACTAAAGGACAGGACATCTGCCATGATAAATGAGGTTCCGCTGGGGGGCAGCTGGAAACGATCCTACCTCTTCCGGCGCCTGAAATAGTATGGCCCTCGCTATTGATCAAAAAGACCGGAAGAGGCGGGGCTGCCGGGGAATTCAAACGCCGGGAGGAACCAGCTCCAGTGGAAGAGGAGTTGGTTTTTGGGTTGTGGGAGCAGCGAAGACGGCGGAGTGAAAGCTTAGAGATGGCGGTAGCGGCTGCTGCTGCTACAGGTAGGTGCGCATGGGGCAGCTGCAGTCCGAAGAAGGCCTTCGCTGCCTCAGCAGAGGTTTGCCTCTAGGTTATCCCTTTGAGGTTTCCTGGCCGGGATGGGGGAGAGGAGAGGTGGGGTCAGTTCCGCAAGGGAGGCGCAGGCGCAAGAGGAAGCGCGATGCGCACTCCTTCAGACGTCCTGGCATCCTACCTCTTCCCTCTTTCCCCAGAGTGGGGACGGGGTAGGGTCAAGGACAGCGATATTGAGATGGGGGAGAGAGGCACAGAGAGAAAAAGGGGGAGGGGGATTAAAAGTAGGGAATAGGGTGTTGATACACACACACCCCCGACGGGCCTGAGACTTGAAAGAGAGATCCCTATATCACCCCCCAAAGGAAAGGAGGTGAAAATCACGAATTGGAACCGAGCTAGAAATGAGACCGTGGTGAAGAAAGGGCAAGATCTTGGAAATGGGGACTAATGAAAGGTCTGATGTGGGAGAGATGGAGGGCAGAGAAAGGACAAGTCGCTGAGGACTCGGGGACAATCCAGGAATTTGTCGGTCAGTCAGGAAGCATTTATTAAGGTACCACTACATGCCACGAACTGTGCTAAGTGCCAGGGATACAAAGAAAGACAAGTGACAGCCCCTGCAATCAAATATCTTATTGGTCTAATTGGTGAGGGCAACATGAAAACAACCATGAACAAACAAGATATATCTGTACTATTACTGGGAAAGCTACTAGCAGTTATTGAATGAAAACTACTGATGGTCAGATAATTTATATTGTTTCTTTGCACAAAGCAGAATAGCCCATTTGTTTTAAGTTGTCATATATGTAACACTTTAGAGAATTGCTCTTAGGGTCAGAATTAGTTGGAAGGGGCCTTAGAAGCCATCTAAACTAACCTCTTCATTTTAGAGATCCAAGGCTCAAAGAGATTTAGGTGACTTGCATTGTCAGCTGGGAAAAAACACAGAACTATTAAATAGAAAAACCACTCTTTAAGGAAAGGAGTTTAGCGCTAAAATTAGGCCTCCTGGAAGAGCTGTGTGCTATCCACCCACGCAGAGTCCCAGACCCCTGGGAGTGCTACCGGGCTGGATGACAACTCCAAAGAGCCTTTAAAGTGGGAAGCTTAAATACCTTTCATGGGGAACTTGGGGACGGAGGATGAGAGGGATAGTTGATTGATTTTACAATGGTAACAAAGGAAAATGAGGAATCTCAGACCGAAATAACTGTGAGGGCTCTATGCTTTACCCTATGGATACAAAAGGGAAAGGGCTATCTAGGTAAAAGACTTTGGCCTAAGGGGAGAAACCATTGGGACAAAAGAGATACTCAACATCTGATAGGATTAGCCATCCCTACTTAAACTACTTTTAGGTCTGTTGTTAGTCTGAGACTAGTGAAATTGGACTTTCCCTCTGGGAGAAACTCATGTGACTAGATCAAACTAGAGGCTTTCACCTTCAAGCTAACTAAACTGGGGCTAATCAAATCTTACTAGGCTATAAGTTTGGAGGCTTCTAGATTCCACGAGTCATATTCAAACTCCAACTGTCTTTACCTGTCAATCAAGGTGAGATTCACAACTCCCAGAGTTTGAATATGACACACATTAACACAATGATAGCTTAGATTCTTTGTTCCTGCTGTCTCCTTGCTTGACTCCCTACTCCAAACACACAGACTAGGGACTAGTGCTTTTATTCAAGTCTTCCATTACTAATGATCACTCTTTCTCTGAGCACCTATGACTTTTATGCATCACATCTAGAACTTAGGAGTTGTTTTTCCCCCTAATAAACATTTGGGGTCAATTAACAATTACATTAATAAATATTTGATTGGTTAGCTTATTCTAGCCCTTCATTTTCCTATTTTGTTCACAGTGGGACAGCTTAGCAGAGTGGATAAAGAATCTTCACAGAGTTGGGGAAACCTAAATTCAATCCTGCCTGTTACATACCAGCTATGTGACCCTGGACAGTTGACCTAATCTGTCAGTGCTCTAGGCAATATAAGTCTTAGCCACTAAGCAGCTACATGGCATGGTAGATAGAGCAGTGGTATTAAAAGATTAGATTTCAAATCTTGCCTCTGCTACTTTCTAGTTTCTTCATCTGTAATGATACCAATAACCTCAGGTTGTTGCAAGGATCAAATGAGATGATGTAAGTAAAGGACTTGGAAAATCTTAAAATGCTTGTTATTTATTAATAGCTATTAAGTTGCAGAGAAGGTACAGGACTGCTTTGGTAGAGGAATTTCCTAGACCATTGAAGTCACAGTTCTATTCCCTTTTTTGTATTTTGACCATATAACCACCCATGAACCGTATTTTACAGATGATGAAACTGAGGGAATCCTTCCCCTCTCCCTCCTCTGATTCCCCAAATGGGCCAGAGCCAGGATAAATCAGACCCTTTAGTGTGTATTACCTGGTGAAGAAGGGACTTTCATCACAGGAGCCTATCAATCCAGCCATCTTTTTTAGTGCTTATAAAGTTCCTTTATAGGGTAAACTATATCTTTTTCATATCCTAAGATTAGTTTTATCGTTTTACACAGAAATTTCCTGTCATATTATGATGTATAAAGTGTTACAATACTCTTTTTCCATATGTGGAGGCTGAAATTTAGGAGATATTTTGCTTGTCACAAAGCTATTGTCAATTACGATTTGATCTAAGGCCTTCTGATTCTAAAATTATTTTTTCACTACACCACACCTGCACTCAATAGTACCTTCACTAGACCTGATCTGATTCCTCATTGTGGTGTGGGGGTGGTCTTAGGTTCTTGAAGTGGTAGGAACACAAACTCTGGCAGATCCTTTCAAGCTGATAGGTGAAATATGACATCCAAGGACCAGTGCAACCAAGTTCAGAGAGACTCATCAGAATAGGCACAAGATGATGGATTTTCATTTGGTCATAATTCTTTAAGAACATTTATTAAGTTACAGGATGATTACAATTTGCTTTAGGTTTGTTACCTTTCAAAATATCACCCTAAATTTAAGACATTGCATGGCCATTAGTGTCTGTTAAATAATCAGTAGCTTTATGAAGTGCCTACTATGTGCTAAACACTGGAATATAAATATTGAAAAGGAATTCAATTGAAAAGGTGTATTCTCAAAAGAAAGCTAAAGAGTAAAAGGAGAGGAGGGGAAGGGAGAACGGTAGGGAAGCCAAAGATGACCAAAATGAATATAAATAAAAGATCCTTTCTCTTGCCCACCACCCCTTGGGATCTTTAAAAGATGAAAAACACATCAGGCTATTCTATTCCTTCTTAATAACTCTCAGGCAATGTGGACTAGTGGAAAGAGTTCTAAATGTTGAGCCAGAAGACCTTAGTCTGAATCCTGATTGATACTTAATGGCTATTTCATTCCTGTAAATATGAATTTGCATTGGGTACCATACAGGATTATAGTGAATATCTAAAAAGATGATAGACATAAAAGTATGTTTTTATTGTAAAATTTCATATAAATGTAAGCCATTTCAGTTGGAGTCTGTGGGACTATTTGTCAAGGGCACTGACTGCATGTATATGGGTAATTCTACTTTTAGGAAGATGGTATTATAGTAGTTATCATCCATAAATGAGTTTATAGCCCCTTTTTCACTATATGCTTGAAGACTAGAGGATACAAGTAGTGGTAATGTTTTTGTTCACTTTCCTTTTAACTGTTGTAATGTTTCTTTTCACATTACTTGAACATTGTTACTCACTGGAGAAAAGGTTTTGTGTTTTGTTTTACTTAATCATCAGTAAGGATTGCAATTTTTATGTTTTTATAGTCATAGCATCTTAGAACTGGAATGAGCTTTGGAATACTATGTAATGATATCTTGTTTTGTGAAAAGGTAGGCACTTGAGGGTATGAAATATATGGCTTGTCAGATCAGTTATTTTGTTGTTTTAATGTATTATAAATTTCAGTGAGGGGAAAAAATGTATTTGGAAATGACTGTTATGTCAGTTTTTTAAACAGAGGGGGAAAATAGAATATTAGATATGGAAGGTATCTTAGAAATGATATAGTCCAACCTCACCTTACAGACAAGGAAATCCCCAGAGGAGAATTGATTTCTTTTATATCACAGAGCTGATTCGAAGCAAAGTCAGGGCTCAACATCTGATTCACAACACAGTATCCCTGCCACACCTTGCTACCCTAGTCCTGACCTGTTAGAGCTAGTACAATTAAGAAACAATATTAGACAATCATATATAATCCAGTAACATTCTTGAACAAGAATTCAAGGAAAGGAGAAAAGGTCTATTGGAAAGAATACTGGATTTAGATGCTGCAGAACAGTGTATCAACTTGCACATAGCCATTATAAGTATTAGAGCCAGAATACAGAGTCTGATCTTCTGACTCCCTATCTACAGCTCTCTTATCTTTTTTTAAACTCTTACTTTCTGTCTTAGAATCAGTACTGTGTATTGGTTTCAAGGCAGAAGAGCAGTAAGGGCTAGGCAGCGGGGTTAAGTGATTTGCCCAGGCTCATCTAGCTAGGAAGTGCCTGAATCCATATTTGAACCCAGGACCATCCATCTCTAGGCATGGCTCTCAATTCACTGAACTACCTAGCTGCCCCCTCTAGAGCTCTTTTTAATCCCATGACTACTGCATGACATTGGGCAAGTCATTATTAAATTATTCTATGAATCTTAGTTTCCTCATCTGTAAGATGTAAATTCTATTTTCCCCCTTTTCTATTATGAACTTAACATCAAAGACAAATACTTGACTGTACAAAGGGGATTATATGTGAAATTGAATGGTTTTATACTTCAGTCATTGCCTCCTTTTCCCAAATCTGCATTTCTAGTTCTTATCTTTCTCGAGGGCCCTAGATGCACATCGTCAGCTGCCTGCTGGACATCTTCATCTGGATGTCCATTGGTTTCTCAATTTCAACACGTAAAAACTCAATTCAGTTTACCTTCCTGACTTCCAATATTACTGTTCTTGATATCACCACCTTTCTAGTTACTCAAGCTAGAAACCTCAATGTCAACTTTGATCTTTTTTCTTTTTCACTCGTCATATATAACCAGTAAATAAATCCTGTGTATTCTGCCTCCCCTCAGATTGCCCCAAACTAAGTTTTTTTTAAATTCCTAATATAGCTTTCCTGCCTTATCTCCCATTCTATGTGCCTTATTCTACAAAGTAATCTCTACCTATTATTCCCCAAAAGTATTTCATATTCTCTAACCTCCATATCCTTGCTTTTATGTCAGAATAAGGAGAATTAGAGATCACAGAGGAAGATCCTCTTAACTTTATAGCTAAAGAAATAGACCATGCAATCCAGGCAAAGATCAAAAGGCAAGTACTAGGTTTGAACCATAAATTCCAGTAGCCTAATGTTCCATCTTCTCTTCTTCAGGAGCTACACGTTGCCAAATGAGCAAAGGCAGAACCAGCCGTCGCCCCTCTGTGGCACGAGTCCGAGTGGCTGTGAGACTTAGGCCCTTTGTAGAAGAGGCCAATAGCACCAGTGAGAGCTCCTGTGTACGGGGCCTGGACAGCTGTTCCTTGGAGATTGCCAATGGGAGAAATAGTCAGGAGACACTCAAATACCAGTAATGGACCAAGGACCCTTTCTTTATCCCATTACTTCAGAATCCCCAGGACCCTCACATTGACATCACTTGTGGGGACTGTTATGTTGACTCTTTTATTGCTCTTCCTCATGCACACATGCCCCTGACTATCATGTCCCATCTCTGTGCTATATGTTTTGTTTTTTTTTAAACCCTTACCTTCTGCCTTGGAGTCAATACTGTGTATTGGCTCCAAGGCAGAAGAGTGGTAAGGGTAGGCAATGGGGGTCAAGTGACTTGCCCAGGGTCACACAGCAGGTAAGGGTCTGAGGCCAGATTTGAGCCTAGGACCTCTCGTCTCTAGGCCTGGCTCTCAATCCACTGAGGTACCCAGCTTCTCTTCCCTCCCCCCTCCCCCCCCCCCCCCCACGTGTGCTATATGCCTTAAGCACTCTTTCCCCTCTAATTGACTGGATTGTATGACTTCTGTCTTTCTGGTTTGCAGGTTTGATGCCTTTTATGGGGAAACAAGCACCCAGCAGGACATCTATGTTGGCTTTGTCCAGCCCATCCTTCGCCACTTGATGAATGGACAGAATGCCAGTGTGCTTGCCTATGGTCCAACAGGCGCAGGTTAGGGGAGAGTAGAATGGGTCCAGGGCTTTGTGCAGAGGGCAAAAAGAGTTATGACACTGTCTGAAAACCAGTAATTTTTTAAAATAATATTTTGGTTTTTTCCCAATTACAAGTAAGAACAATTTTTAATGTTTGTTTTCTAAAATTCTGAGTTCTAAATTCTCTCCCTCCCTAAGACAGTAAAGCAATTTGCTATAGGTTATACACATGTGACCATGAAAAGCATATTTCAGTATTAGTCATGTTGTGGAATGGGGGGTTGGGGAGTAAAAAATAATATGCTTCAATCTGCATTCAGAATCCAACAATTCTTCCTCTAGAAATGGAGAGCTTTTTTTCTCTCAAGTCCTTTGGAATTGGCTTAGATCACTGTATTGCAGAGAATAGCTAAGTCATTCATAGTTGATCATCCTACAATATTGCTATTACTTTGTTCAATATGAAAGCCAGTAATCTTACTGTTTCCTCTTGTCTTCTTCCCACAGGGAAGACATACACAATGCTAGGCAGCCCAGAGCAGCCTGGCATTATCCCTCGGGCCCTTAAAGACCTCTTGCAGCTCACCTGGGAGGAGGGTGCAGAAGGGCGACCCTGGGCCTTTGCTGTCTCCATGTCCTATTTGGAAATCTATCAAGAGAAGGTGAGGCTCCTCTTAAGTTAGGAGAGATTGAGATAGGAACTGGAGACCTAAACCTTTGGGATAGTTGGGAAATGTCAAGGAAAAAGGTCTCTCCAGGAAAGAGGACTTGGTTGAATGGAAAACTTAGATCTTGTTTAAGGAGAGAAAGTGAGGATAATAGTGAAGCCCAGCTATAGAAGGTCAGGATGCTATATATAAGGGATTCTACCTTGTTTCTGTCTTTCCCAGGTATTGGACCTCCTTGCCCCTGCTTCAGGGGACTTGGTGATCAGAGAAGATCGATGGGGGAACATCCTGATCCCTGGACTCACCCAAAAACCCATTGCTTCCTTCACTGACTTTGAACAACACTTCCTGCCAGCCAGCAGAAACCGAACTGTGGGAGCTACCCGACTCAACCAGCGCTCTTCCCGAAGCCATGCTGTGCTCCTGGTTAAAGTGGGTTTGTTGTCAGCATATTGGGGGTTGGAGGATTTTGGATGGGAGGTAAAAAGTAGAGGCAGGGAAAAAGTTACCCAGAATTGGGCCTCTGAACTTTCATTCACTGAGTAACCTCTCACACACAGGTGGAACAACGGGAGCGGATTGCCCCATTCCGGCAACGAGAGGGGAAGCTCTATCTGATTGACTTGGCTGGTTCAGAGGACAATCGGCGTACAGGCAACCAGGGCTTGCGGCTAAAGGAGAGTGGAGCCATCAATGCCTCCCTCTTTGTGTTGGGCAAGGTGGTAGATGCATTGAACCAAGGCCTGCCCCGTGTTCCCTACCGAGACAGCAAGCTTACCCGACTGCTACAGGTCAGGTTGCTCTGGGAAGCAAAGGTTCCTGGGATTCTAGTTCTAGAGATGTAGAAAAAAGGGGCATGCCGATTTCTTCCTTGGGGACAAAGATTCTCATTTCTATTAAGAATCTATTTGTAAAATACTTTACTGTTTTACATTCTTTCTCTGAAGCTCAGAGTAATTCTAAGAGAGGCAGGCCAAATGACATCCCCATTTTATAGGTGAAGAAAACCAAAGCTCAGAGATTAGTTAACTTGTCTAAAGTCAGAGTTAGTAACTCTTAAGTCCCAAGCCAGTGTTCTTTCCCCTACCCAAGCTGAGGCCTGAGAATGGCCAAGATAAAGGGAAGAGGAAAGAACAGTGATAAAAGCTGTATCTTTGGAAATAGGGGTAGACCATGATAGAAGAGCACCTAGCTCCTGACTCACTTTTCCTGTCTTCCCTAGGACTCCCTCGGAGGTTCAGCCCACAGTGTACTCATTGCTAATATTGCTCCAGAGAGGCGCTTCTACCTAGATACAGTAACGTCACTCAACTTTGCCTCCAGGTCCAAAGAAGTAATCAACCGGCCATTCACCCATAAAAGCCTTCAGCCCCCTGGTAAGAGGTATATGATAGGAGAGAGATAAAGAATAGGGAGGGGAAAGTTTGAGACCTTGAGTATCAGGTATTGTAATATCTGTTGTCTTGTTGAGGCTGTTGAAAGCAGAGATAGATGGCTATATTATTCTCTTTACCATTTAGCTTTTATCCCAGTGAAGCCAGGCCAAAAGGAACTGATGGATCCTCCAGAAGCAAAGCAGGCTAGAAGCCAGGAAGAAATGGAAGACAGGACAAGTAGCCCAGAACTTCTATCTGGCTGTCCCAAACGAAGGTGAGACAGAAGGGATAATCCTTTTAGTCCTCCATCTCTCCCACATAGCGTTGCTATAGTATTCAGGAAAAGCTTTTTCCCAAATAAGAATGTTAGTGATGAGAATTGGTTTACATCCAGGCAAACATATTACTCATTCTTGAGGGCCTATGTATATAGTGTTGTGACTCTCTGTATTTTCCTGCTGTCACACAAGAATTTGAGCTCTGGCCTCAACTCTCTTTATTCCTGTCCTACCCTGCCATGAAATCTAGACATTGAAAGTAACATTCCTGGGTCAGCCCAAGCAGCATTCGAGGATTGGTCTGAGGGTCAGCCAGGTGGTTCAATGGTTAGAGACCTGAAGATGGAGGAGATCCTGGGTTCAAATTTGGCCTCAGACCCTTAATAGCTGTATGACTCTGGGCAAATCACTTAACCCCCATTGCCTAGCCCTAACCACTCTTCTGCCGTGGAATCAATATTCTGTATTGATTCTAAGACAGAAGGATAAAAAATTTATTTTGGACATAAGTTCTCTCCAGGTTTTTAGAGATAGCAAGTCCAGTTTAGGAAATCTTTTTCCTTGGCATATCTATATAGCAAGGCCATCCACAAGAATATGACTTTGCAGGGGAAGCATCTAATCCTAATGCAGTGATGGGCAAACTACAGCCCTCCTGCCAAATGCAGCCCCCTGAAATGTTCTATCCTAATCTGGCAAATACAATGAGTAGGATACAATACAATGAATACAATGAAAGAGTTGCCTTAGAAAGAGATGGACAGATGAGCATTTCCTTTCCTTTGGGCCCCCTCTTTAAAAAGTTTGCCCATCACTGTAATGCATGAGATATTGACCATTTAAGGATAGGGAAGAGAATTCAGAGAGCACCGAGTTGAGAAAAAGTCCATATAAACTAGGAAAAGGCAAGTTTAATTTCTCCTTTACAAATACCCTGGCTCAGTTAGTTTACTATCTTTAGTAAAACTATTCAAAGCCATTCTGAATTTTAGTCTTGGCCTCAGGAAGCTGGCCAGTCCACTCTAGAAATGTAAGAATAATAAAGGTAAAGTTAATATAGCTTAAAACACTTTACATATTTCTGTGATCCTTACCACAACCCTATAAAGTAGACAGGGCAGATGATATTCCCTTTTTTATAAATGAAGAAACTGAGACCCCCAAAAGTTTTTTGACACACCAAAGGTCACGTAGCCCAAAAATGCTAGAGCTTTTGATGGAAGTGCTGTTCTTTAAGTGATTGTCCTAGTTTTGAGCAGTACTGGACCTACCCTAACACCCTGAAATGCCTTTCTTTAAAATGACCTTCAGCCTTTGATTGCTGTCATTAGCATCAACTGACCATTTTAGTACAGCCTTTATACTAAATGCTTGAGGCCAATGGATTGTTCTAGTGTTGGGCTCAGCAGTTCCAAGGGCTTCCTATCTAAGACCAAACATGTTGTATTGAGGATGAGGACCTCAATGCAGATGGAACATAAACTAGATACAGAATCTCTGGGCTGGGCATCATAAAACTATACAAAAAAATGAAAATAGTCTGTGCCATGTGTAATTATGGACATGTGACAATCACCAAGCAAAAACTCATTATCCCAGTATTAATGAAGGATGCTATTTTTCCTTTTACTCCCTTGTGAGTTCTTTCTAAAACCTCATGTTGCTTAAAGCTCTTTAAAGCTTTTCCCCGCTTTAAAACCAAAACTTTGGTGACATTCCTGTTGTCAACAATTTATGGTCTGAGTGGCTTGATTGATGCATTGCTTCATGAGGCCTTCTCAAGGATCAACCAAGTCCTATAACCATGGAGCTGTTCCTATCTTACTCATTCTTAATACATGTAGTGATTTGTGGTGTTTGTACCATTCATAATGGCACAATGCATTTTACTGGGGGCTTAAGGTTACCTTTTTGTGGCAGTCAGGACTCAAATCAAGATCTTTAGTCTAAACCTAATGCCTCTGACACAAATTTGATATTCTTACTTATGGGAAGATGGGGAATTCATCCATGGGAAGCAGGTAGCTATTAAATGAAAAAGAAGTATAAAATTCATTTATCCTTAGCCCTCTGAAGCAGCTGAATACCCTAGAACCAGCTGTGCAAGAGCGCCTGCTAAACCTGGATCGAATTCTAGACTCCCAGGGGAGCCACAGAACTTCAATCCTAAGCACACCACGAAGAGAACGGACAGCTCTAGAAAAGGCTTTGAAAGAGAAGGACTTGGAGATTCAGGTAGACTATGGAAAGAATTCAAGGCTGGGTTGAAGCCTTCTTTACCTTTGTGTTCCTGTCACGTTTCCTTCCTACCTATTTGCTACCACCCTTCCAGCTTCCTCATCCTGGAATTTGATTGACCCTGACTCCATTCCTCCCTAGCTATATGGCAAGGGTCAGCAACCTTTTTGGCCGTGAGAGCCATAAACGCCACATTTTTTAAAATTAATTTCATGAGAGCCATACAGTGCTCACAGTGCCACTCCTGTAACAGCGCCTGAAAAAAAATTGACTTTATGGCTCCTGCAGAAAGAGCCATATGTTGCCAACCCCTGCTATATGGCCAGGAACTTACTATCTTAGCTTTCCTAGTGGCATGCTGTTCTAAATCCTTGGGGAACAAATTGCATTAGGCCCTCAGGTGTATGATACTGATATCACCTTCTTCATTTATTCCTACAGAGGCTGAAGGAAAAGTATAAAGAGCTAGAGGCCAACAGACAGAGTCAAAAGCCCAAGGAACTGGAGGAAGAGGAGAATGGCTCACTGGCCCCACCTTGTCCCCTTCCCTCAAAAACAATCTCCATGACCAAACCTCTGAATAGAGTTGTACCCTTTCGGCTAAGTAAGGAGAAACTAGGTTGAGGGCTGGAAGTTCTGGACAAGGGAAGGGAAACTAAAGGGGAGGATTAGTGACTGCTCTGACATGATTATTGCCTCCAATCTGTACCTTTAGTTCAGGAGCAGACAACATCCCAAAATAAGGCCCATGTCCTGCAGAAAGAAAGCCGTAAGAGGAAGGTAAGACAACCTGCAGACATGGATATTTGGGCCTACAGGGGAGGGTATGAGAAGTCAAGACACCTTGTCATTCAATTATTTATGGAGCTTCTAAGAATAAACTCTAGTTTGGAACTATTATCTAGTTAGTGAAGATGAAATATGTAAACATAAGAAAAATTAAACACTAGATGAGGCCCATGACAAAAGGAGAGCTCTCAGGAGGTGGTACATAAACAATTGCCAAATGGGAGGTACTCTCAAGTGCCATGGGAACTCAGAAGGGAGAAAGCAGTGAGGGCTACAACTACCAGCTCTAAAAGGTTTCATTGAGGGTGGTACTTGAAGGATGGGTTGATTGAGGATAGGTCTGAGGCTGGGGTGGGAATGAATAGGGTGTGTTCTGGCAATCATAAACCCTGTACCAGAGAATAGTGGGGTAGAGATGAGGGAAAAGAAAGGCTGGAGCTGGCCAAACCCCTCCACGTGGTGCTGGCTGCCTACCTGCAACCCGCAGGGAGCCCCTGGAGATCCCCCACATACCCTCCTCTCTCCATCTATCCGTCGGGCAGCAGCCCGAGCCGATCTGTGGGCAGCAGGAAGAGCAGCCTGAGGGGCTCTGCACCACCTTGGAACTGCTGCAGATGCCCCCAGACCTCCTGACCGAGAGCCGCAGGAAGATCCTGGGCCTGCTCAATACTGGCTCTGCCAAGGAGCTTCGGAGGCTGCAGCGTATTGGAGAAAAGAAAGCCCAGCTCATCGTGGGCTGGCGGGAGCTGCACGGCCCCTTTGCGGAGGTGAGGCGGGCCGGCTGCTGGGAGGAGGAGGAGGAGGAGGAGGAGGAGGAGGACTTGAGGGGAGACAGGCAGGCAGGCAGACAAGACAGGCGAGCTTTCCCTAGGCAGAATGATAGGCTTTTCCCTACCCCGCAGGTGGAGGACCTGGGGCAGGTGGAAGGCATCTCTGAGAAGCAAGTGGCCACCTTTGTGAAGGTAAGGGGGGAGGGGTTGGGCCGGGCAGTGAAGGAGGGGGCTGGGCCGCGGGTCTAATTGACTTCACTCTCCTTTTCCAGGCCAACATCCTAAGCTTGGCTGCCGAGTGTTTCAGGGCCTTGCCGCGGAAGGACATCTGAGCGCCGCTGCTGCTGGTCGCCCCGCCATCGCTTCCTGGTGCCGCGGAACACCTAGACTCCGTCCGTGTTTTACAGTGGGGGGTGGGGGTGGGCGGGTTTCTGTAAATAGAGTGTTTTGTCCAGTCGCCTCTGCCTGATTCTTGGGATGGGGGGGCTCGCGGAGCCCGCCATCCGCGCATTTGCTCAGGGAGGTGGGAAGGGGATAGGTGGGTTGGGAGGGCTAATTATTGATCTATTTTCCAACGTAATTTAGCATTCGCCCCCATTTCTCCTGGGGAAAGCAATCTCTGGGCGAAATGGGCGGGGAGGGTCAACAGTCGCCATTTTTAGGGAAAGAGGGGGAAGGGAAGAGCGACAATTGTAAATAAACTCCTGGGGGGAGGGACGGTGGCCGAAACCAGACAAAATACTTTTGTGAGGCCTGGAGGGTGACGACCGTTAGGCGCGTGCCTAGGATTTTCTCCGCCCCTCCCATCACTGCGCGCGCGCCCAAGCTCCTCTCGTTCAGCAAAGGCAGCGACATTATGCGCGTGCGCGCGGAATAACGGCCGCTGGCGGAGAGAGGAGGGGGGACTCGGTAGAGGGAGGGGGAGCCGCCCCATCCCCCGCGTGCCCACCACCTGCACCATCCTAGGCCAATCAGCGCCTGTCTTGAGGGTCTCGCGCTAACGGAGGTTGGGGCAGCTGGGTGCCTCCCCTCCCCCTCCCGCCCGTGTCCCTCTCTCTCTTCCCCCTCCCCCCAGACTCGCGCGCCCGCGCTCGCGCTTGCCCGAGACTCCGTGTGTGTGTCCTCGCGCCCCCCTCCCGCCCGCTCGCCCTCCCCGCGCGCAGTGTGTGCTCCGCTCCCCCCCCATCCTCCTCCTCCCATCCCTCCCGCCCCGCGCGCCTCCCGCCCG